>NC_086448.1:753326070-753647945 GCF_028390025.1 Pseudophryne corroboree
GACACTGCCAGCCTGAGTCAGGTCATTCCCCTCATCAGGCTTTTGCAGAAGAAGCTGGAGAGATTAAAGGAGGAGCTAAAACGGAGCGATTCCGCTAGGCATGTGGGACTTGTGGATGGAGCCCTTAACTCGCTTAACCAGGATTCACGGGTGGTCAATCTGTTGAAATCAGAGCACTACATTTTGGCCACCGTGCTCGATCCTAGGTTTAAAGCCTACGTTGTATCTCTCTTTCCGGCAGACACAAGTCTACAGAGGTGCAAAAACCTGCTGGTGAGACACTTGTCAAGTCAAGCGGAACGTGACCCACCAACAGCTCCTCCTTCACATTCTCCCGCAACTGGGGCTGCGAGGAAAAGGCTAAGAATTCCGAGCCCACCCGCTGGCGGTGATGAAGGGCAGTCTGGAGCGAGTGCTGACATCTGGTCCGGACTGAAGGACCTGCCAACGATTACTGACATGTCGTCTACTGTCACTGCATATGATTCTCTCACCATTGAAAGAATGGTGGAGGATTATATGAGTGACCGCATCCAAGTAGGCACGTCACACAGTCCGTACGTATACTGGCAGGAAAAAGAGGCAATTTGGAGGCCCTTGCACAAACTGGCTTTATTTTACCTAAGTTGCCCCCCCCCCTCCAGTGTGTACTCCGAAAGAGTGTTTAGTGCCGCCGCTCACCTTGTCAGCAATCGGCGTACGAGGTTACTTCCAGAAAATGTGGAGAAGATGAATTATAATCAATTCCTCCGTGGAGACATTCACCAGCAATTGCCTCCAGAAAGTACACGGGGACCTGAGATGGTGGATTCCAGTGGGGACGAATTAATACTCTGTGAGGAGGGGGATGTACACAGTGAAAGGGGTGAGGAATCGGAGGATGAGGAGGAGGTGGACATCTTGCCTCTGTAGAGCCAGTTTGTGCAAGGAGAGATTGATTGCTTCTTTTTTGGTGGGGGCCCAAATCAACCAGTCATTTCAGTCACAGTCGCTGAAATGATGGGTTTGTTAAAGTGTGCATGTCCTGTTTATACAACATAAGGGTGGGTGGGAGTGCCCAAGGACAATTCCATCTTGCACCTCTTTTTTCTTTACTTTATCTTTGCATCATGTGCTGTTTGGGGACTATTTTTTGAAGTGCCATCCTGTCTGACACTGCAGTGCCACTCCTAGATGGGCCAGGTGTTTGTGTCGGCCACTTGGGTCGCTTAGCTTAGCCATCCAGCGACCTTGGTGCGCCTCTTTTTTTCTTTGCATCATGTGCTGTTTGGGGACTATTTTTTGAAATCTGCATCCTGTCTGACACTGCAGTGCCACTCCTAGATTGGCCAGGTGTTTGTGTCGGCCACTTGGGTCGCTTAGCTTAGTCATCCAGCGACCTCGGTGCAAATTTTAGGACTAAAAATAATATTGTGAGGTGTGAGGTGTTCAGAATAGACTGGAAATGAGTGGAAATTATGGTTATTGAGGTTAATAAAACTATGGGATCAAAATGACCCCCAAATTCTATGATTTAAGCTGTTTTTGAGGGGTTTTTGTAAAAAACCACCCGAATCCAAAACACACCAGAATTCGACAAAAAAATTTCAGGGAGGTTTTGCCAAAACGCGTCCGAATCCAAAACACAGCCGCCGAACCGAATTCAAAACCAAAACACAAAACCCGAAAAATTTCCAGTGCACATCACTAGTTAAAATATGTATACAAAAGAAATGAATCATCCGCTCTCACAGAAGACAAGATCAAGCGAGAGTTGTTCCTCTTAACATGTACTGTCCGCAATATCTGGAACTATCATTCCCTGTTTTTAATATATCCTAGAGAAAGTATAATAATAAACGAAGCAGCTATAATGACGTTAGTAATCCATGAAGCAGCAATAATATTGTTAATAATGATAATGTTAATTACCCAGGAAGAGCTATAATCATGTTAATAATCCAGGAAGCAGAGGCACGTTAACAAAGGAGGTGTCTCGTGTGCAGACCCCTCCTCTCCGGTGGCACAGTAGGGTCCGCCATTGTGCCAGAGTGTACTGCACATGTGCAGGTCTCCAGGAACATGGCACCTGCACCGCGTTCCGGTGGACATCTCTATTGTGCATGAGCGACTCAGAAAATAGCCATGGCGGCCATTTTCAGAGAGATTTTTGCCGCTGTGCAGCTAGCGCTGGGCCGAAGGAGAGGTGAGTATAATTAAATGGGTGCAGGGTGTCCGGTGTGTGGGCCCTCATAGACCCAGGGGCCCGTGTGTTCCGCACACCTTGCACCCACTACAGATACACCAGGAAGAGCTATAATAATGTTAATAATCTAGGAAACAGCTATAATAACGTTAATGATCTATTTGGTGAGTGCAGAGGATCCGTTGTATTGTTGCTTGGGTGTGGATCATAGGGTCGACCACACTTAGGTTGACAGTGTCTAGGTCGACCACTATTGGTCGTCAGTAACTAAGTCGACACCTGAAATAAGTCGACACAAGCATTAGGTCGACATGAACAAGGTCAACATGACAGAAGGTTGACATGAGTTTAAAAAAAAAATTGGTGTCGTTTTCTTTGTACAGTGACCGGGATCTCCAATTAGTGCACCGTGTCCCCTTGCATGCTTCGGGCAAGGTGTCACCGTTCCCATTGTTGTCCACGTGGATCATAAAATATGAGTTTTAGCATGGGCAAATAGCAAAACTGTAGCAAGGCATGCTGGTATGTGTAGTTCAAAAACAGCTGGAGGGCCGAAGGTTCCCCACCCCTGAGCTACAGTATAATGACCTTTTATATAAAGAAAACATTTTCTGCGATGAGACATATACACGGTTCACATGGGGATTCTAATTATTCACACAAATTTCTTCTAATAATAAACAGAATAATTAGCTAGGAAGCAGGGAAAACAGAGCAATGTGCCGGCATATGCTAGTGCAATTAGCTTGGCTCGGAATCAGCTCAGCAGTGCATTGATTACATTTGTCTGTCAGGAAATTACCCGTCTGAGAATCGGTGCAGTCACAACGTTTCATGAAAATATATACTAATAATAAATACCGGAGTAATTACATACACAGTTCATCACAAAAAGACACAACAAAACATTCCAAATCATTCGCAAAACAATGTGCTCAGCTGTAACTTCTGAGTCACATTAATGCTGCAACATAATATCTCTGATAACGTTTCCAATATTATTATTACATACCTCCCAACATTTGAGCTAGGGACAGAGGGACATCTGCGCTGCCGTGCCAGATTTTGAAAAGGGGGCGTGGCCTGCAAAAAGGGGGCACTCCCCGAATCCGTCACTGAGGGGACATGCCCAGCACTCTGTGAACTGCTGGCATGCCCCCTCTCCCTCTGTCTCCAGTGATTAGACGAGTATGCATGCGCACAGCATCTATTCACCGCTGCTCTGCTAAGCAGGGCAGCGAGAGACAGAGCCTCCCAACTGCCCACCCCCACCGCGGATCACTGCAGCCCACGGGTGGGACAGCGGGACAGTCCCGCGAAAATCGGGACAGTTGGGAGGTATGTTATTATTATCTTATATTTATATGGCGCCACAAGGGATCCACAGCGCTCAATTACAGATTACATAAACAAATTAGCAAAACAAGAAAAAAGCACTTACAGACAATATAGGACAAGGTATGTACATAAAACCAGGGGTTAGGAGCCATCAAAGGGAGTATTGAGTATAAGATAGTGTAAGTAAGAGAAGGAAAGGTACATGAGGGGAGAAGGCCCTGCTCTTGGAAGCTTATAATCTAAAAAGTGAAAGGCTAATACCCCTTTCACACTGCCAATGCCGGATCCCACCCGGGAATTGGAAACGGGACCTTCCCGGGTGGGATCCGGCATTGGCCGCTGCCGCTGGCTTCCCAGCCCCGGCAATATGCCGGGCAGGTTGCCATAGTGGTGGGGGTGGGGGGTCGGCCGGAAACGGGGGTGGAGGCGCCGCTGGGAGATGAGATCATCTCCGTGCCACCTCTCCCTCTTGTAGTGAACGGGTCCCGGATCGCAGCGACCCAGGAGCCTGTTTACGCTACCATTGACCCGGTATTCAACCCGGGAATAACACTGCTTTATACCCAGGTTGAATTGCCGGGTCAGGCGACCTGGGATTTCGGCTATGCCCCTTTCACACCGCACGCTGACCCGTGTCGACCCGGCAATATGACGGGTCGATACCGGGTTATTTGTGCGGTGTGAAAGGGGCATAACAGACAAGGGTGACACATAAGCGGTAGAGAGACCCAGGTCCTACAAAGAACCTGTCACCGGATTCTGCGTTGCCTCTTTATTGCCTTATTACATAGTGTCTTTGTGCTATATATGAATGTACAAATATGATGTTCATTTCCACTCCCATTTATCCAGACAAATATATACATATTTCCATATATAGCACAAAGACACTATGGGGGATATTCAATTTGGTCCGAAGAGACATCGGGAGTAAAAACCCCCGATGTTTCTTCGGGTGCTGCGGTCGGGCTATTTAATTTGCTCGGCCGGTAACAAGTCCTCTTACACCCGAAAACACACAGGTTCAGTGAAACCTGTGTGTTTTCGGGTGAAACAGCCCCGTTTTCGGTTGAAAACGGGGCTGTTATCGGGCATTTTGCTTCGCCTGCCGGAGGCAGGTGAAGCAAAACCCCCGATAAGCCGCGGCACGCGCCGGCTTATCGGGGCCAATTAAATAGCCCCCACCCGCCGATACTTATCACCCGGCACCCCGGGCCAAATTGAATATCCCCCTATGTAAGAGAAGGTTGTTCCTTGAAAGAGATCAGGGAACCTAGAAGTAAGCCTCTTTGTGGGGGCACTCTTATTTAATTATTATGATTTAAAATATAACTTTTATTTGATCAATTTAAATGAATATAGTATTCAACCTTTCCCAAACATGATTTTTTTCAAATATAATTTTTTAAATATGTATAAAAAATAATTAGGTTCAAAATGCAGTAAATATACTCAAAAAGCTGAGAGTTTCTTTATCCTAATTAATCAGGCTCCAAAATGCGGGTCGCCCATGGGTGAAAATATAGTCTCTTACAATTTTGAAAAATAAGGTCAAGAAAAATAATAGTCTTATTCTGACCCAATGGCACGTCAGAATTTCCTAGCGGGACACCCGGCCTGCGGCTCATAAAAAAGTATCAAGATCATATGATGTCTAAGTGTTGGTGGTTACACATAGAACCACCAAAAGCCGCTAATTCTAACAATATCTCACACAGTCACATAGTGTTTATGTATGTCACTCCTGTTGGAGAAAAAGATGTGCTGTAAACATTAATGATTTCGCAGCAAGGAGATGTTCCCAAGTACCTGTAAATGAGAGAAACATGTATCTGTTTTTTGCAATTAATTGCTGTTTCTGATGAAAATAGAAACCGTCAAAACAGTCTTTGTGAATCAGAATCTCAGACTTTGTATTGCTAGTTACATTGGAAATATCAGATAATAACCAAAAAACAGAAAACAGGTGAGTAACTGAATGATGTCGATCTCCCTGTAAGAATGGTCATAGAATATAATTATGCCATACACATTAGGAGTTAAACACTCCACAAGGTTATGACAGTTCACTTTAGTCAGATATAGTAATATTTAAGTTGCAGCAAGAAGGAGTAACAGTGAGATTGAAGTCTCTCTGTGACTGATGCAGATATAAATTGACAGGATTGGATTTTCAAACAATTATAGCTCAAAGACATGTAATGTGGAAAATACTGATCATTTTCTTTAGTGTTGTAAAATTTCTAAATCATCTCCTGCTATAGATAGTACAGAGGCCCGTCCCATATGTCTAACCGACTTCTGCTGCCTTCCCATATGTGTGCAGGCACACAGTGAATGAGAGGTGAGAGAGCCGGTCCGGCGGTAACGGGCTGAAGAAAGAAAGAAGTGTATCATCTGTCACCCGCTGCGGCGCCCTGCAACCCTGTTAACCGTGGTCAGCGCAGAGCTCACAGGAGCCGCCGTGCAGGTGATGAGAGTGCACTGAAATACCTAGTGGGGATGAGATGTGCCAGGCAGATGGTGATCAAGCCCGCTGTTAGGGTGAAACGTACGTTCCTGTTCTTACGCGTCACATGACGCAACTTCCGGAATCCCGAGATACGTCACTGGGCCCGGACTTCGGCACTGACGGGGACACCAGCCGCAGCCGCTGCACATGGGGACATCGCATCCCCACTAGGTATTTCAGTGCACTCTCATCACCTGCACGGCGGCTCCTGTGAACTCTGCGCTGACCACGGTTAACAGGGTTGCAGGGCGCCGCAGCGGGTGACAGATGATACACTTCTTTCTTTCTTCAGCCCGTTACCGCCGGACCGGCTCTCTCACCTCTCATTCACTGTGTGCCTGCACACATATGGGAAGGCAGCAGAAGTCGGTTAGACATATGGGACGGGCCTCTGTACTATCTACAGCAGGAGATGATTTAGAAATTTTACAACACTAAAGAAAATGATCAGTATTTTCCACATTACATGTCTTTGAGCTATAATTGTTTGAAAATCCAATCCTGTCAATTTAACAGTGAACTGTCATAACCTTGTGGAGTGTTTAACTCCTAATGTGTATGGCATAATTATATTCTATGACCATTCTTACAGGGAGATCGACATCATTCAGTTACTCACCTGTTTTCTGTTTTTTGGTTATTATCTGATATTTCCAATGTAACTAGCAATACAAAGTCTGAGATTCTGATTCACAAAGACTGTTTTGACGGTTTCTATTTTCATCAGAAACAGCAATTAATTGCAAAAAACAGATACATGTTTCTCTCATTTACAGGTACTTGGGAACATCTCCTTGCTGCGAAATCATTAATGTTTACAGCACATCTTTTTCTCCAACAGGAGTGACATACATAAACACTATGTGACTGTGTGAGATATTGTTAGAATTAGCGGCTTTTGGTGGTTCTATGTGTAACCACCAACACTTAGACATCATATGATCTTGATACTTTTTTATGAGCCGCAGGCCGGGTGTCCCGCTAGGAAATTCTGACGTGCCATTGGGTCAGAATAAGACTATTATTTTTCTTGACCTTATTTTTCAAAATTGTAAGAGACTATATTTTCACCCATGGGCGACCCGCATTTTGGGGCCTGATTAATTAGGATAAAGAAACTCTCAGCTTTTTGAGTATATTTACTGCATTTTGAACCTAATTATTTTTTATACATATTTAAAAAATTATATTTGAAAAAAATCCTGTTTGGGAAAGGTTGAATACTATGGCCCTCATTCCGAGTTGTTCGCTCGGTATTTTTCATCGCATCGCAGTGAGAATTCTCTTAGTGCGCATGCGTAATGTTCGCACTGCGCATGCGTCAAGTAACTTTACTAAGAAGAAAGTAATTTTACTCACGGCTTTTTCGTCGCTCCGGAGAACGCATTGTGATTGACAGGAAATGGGTGTTACTGGGCGGATGTACGGCGTTTTAGGGGCGTGTGGCAGGAAACGCTACCGTTTCCGGAAAAAACGCAGGCGTGTCTGGAGAAACGGTGGGAGTGCTTGGGCGAACGCTGGGTGTGTTTATGACGTCAGCCGGGACCGAAAAGCACTGAATTGATCGCACAGGCAGAGTAAGTCTGGAGTTACTCAGAAACTGCTAACTCGGTTTTGATCGCAATATTGCGAATACATCGGTCGCACATTTAAGATGTTTAGATTCACTCCCAGTAGGCGGCGGCTTAGCGTGTGTAACTCTGCTATAATCGCCTTGCGAGCGAACAACTCGGAATGAGGGCCTATATTCATTTAAATTGATTAAATAAAAGTTATATTTTAAATCATAATAATTAAATAAGAGTGCCCCCACAAAGAGGCTTACTTCTAGGTTCCCTGATCTCTTTCAAGGAACAACCTTCTCTTGTGATTGATTTATCTTTGACCTCGGGGAGCACCACCAGCAGGATAATTTGTTCTCGGAGCATTCTCCACAAATATCTTCCATATTGCTGGTTTGTTACATCTTTTTCATTACCATTCAAAACAGGTTGTGCAGGACACCTCCCCCTCACCCCATATCCCCCTATGTATTAAGGCAATAAAGAGGCAATGGTGGACGCCGGTGACAGGTTCAGAGGTGGACACCATTTCGATTCACTCACAGTTGTCCGATGTTTTTGGATCTGCGCATGCACAGGAGCCGCACCGGCGATGCAATACTGCTCACCGCGCCCCAAACTCCACAGCATGTATCATACCTCCCAGCATGACCCTCTCCAGGAGGGACAGAATGCGGTACTCCTGGACTTCCCTCTTAATTTATGATTGCCATCACCTGTGCTGAAACACCGTTCTTATCCACTAACCTGTCAGCAATCTTAAATCAAGAGAAAAAGTCGAGAAACAGAGCATTTTGTCCCTCCTGGAGAGGGTCATGTCGGGAGGTATGATGTATGCTGCAAGAGTTTGGGGGAGGTGACAGCAAGCTTCCCAGAGAATAGGGGGCGTATGGGCCCAGTTTTCTAACCGTGCCAAAGTCAGTGGCCGCAGATAGAGCTTCAGTAGAAAGACAGTCAGTAGATCGATCCCAAATGATCAATGTTTCATATCAAAGGAATCATAACTAGAGCTACACAGCACTTCCAGAGGCAGGCACGACATGAAAGGTGCTCATACAGAGGTGATCCCATAGAGGCGGGCACATGTGTGTGTGGAGATGTGCCCTGTATCACAGGGCACATCAGTGCAGTGGCGGAGTGTCCCCAGCGCTGGTCAAAGTACAGCGTCAGGCAATACCGCGGAAGCGGCGCTTCAAACTTGGCGCCGTTTCGGCAGCCACCTGGATGTGCCACCCGCAGCCTTTCAAATACGGCGCCCTCGGCGAGCCAATCAAGGTCAGGCCAACGGCCTGTTGCGCAAGGTAGGCGGGCACTAGGCCCGTGGCAAGATCAGGCAATAGGCCTGTGGGGACAGTTAGAGGGCATAAGGCCCTAATTAAAGTGCGGCCACTTAGGCCCAGGTCACCCAACCGACCCCATGATAGGCGGGCACTAGGCCGTGGGTGATTGCCAGGCCTCTGGCCTGTGGTTAGTTAGGAGGCACTAGGCCCAGCAAATAGAGTGTTCCCCCCCCCCCCATCTGTGAATAAGGGTGGTGCTGGGCACTAGGCCCAGACCACTCCAGCGTTTACTTGTAGGCAGGCCCGCAGGGCCTGAGCCCCTGGAAAGCAAGTGTATGGGAGGTGGGTAGGCTGTACGGCGCCCACTCCCCAGTAATCAAAAGCAGATAGGAACTTAAAGAGACAGCACCGTCGTAGATACTTGTACTGTACTGTGTTGTTGGATTGTTGTTTCCGTGCAGGGTCAAGTTTGCTTATAGTTTGTGTTTAGTCTTGTTGCACCACACATATAGAGTTAGTTTGAGGGCTCTGCTGTTGTAGTTAGTGTAGTGGTGTTACACTAAAACAGAGTTAGGCCCTGCACGGTAGTGTGGTTCTTGTCTCCTTACAGGGACCTGTAAGTGAAGAAGAGGAAGATCGCAGTACAAGATTGGCAACGGTGAGCAGGGGTGTATCTAGGGGTCCGAGCGCCCCTGGCAAAGTAAGGGACTGGCGCCCTCCATATTTGAAATAGGAAAGGTGCATGTGCAAAAAAGGGACATGATCTTGTGGGAAAGCGGCATGACCATACAATAGTTCCCCCAATTCAAATTACGCTACACAGTAGTAACCCTTATACACATCATGCCCACACAGTAGCAGTTCCCTTTACACATTATGCTCACAAAGTAATTCTTATAACACTGAGGAGATATCAGCAGTGCCTGGCCTGGCTGAGGACACAATGCCACCCAAGGCCAGGTAGTGTATCAAATAGTAGTGGAAAGAAGTGCAGTGCAGCGCACTACCCAGTGGTGCAAGTAGAAAAAAATGGGCATGGCCAATGAAAATAGGGGCATGATAAACATATGACCCCAATACTGTAGTGCCAGATACACATATGCCCCCCACAGTGCCAGATACACATATGCCCTCACAGTGCCAGATACACAGATGCCGCCACAGTGCCAGATATGACCCCACAGTGCTAGATATGTCCCCACAGTGCCAGATACACATATTCCCCCACGTTGCCAGATATGCCCTCACAGTGCCAGATACACACATGCCCCCACGGTGCCAGATATGCCCCCACAGTGCCAGATATGCCCTCACAGTCATATAGTCATAGTCCCCATCCCAGCACACAGCCATAGTCCCCTCCCAGTAAATAGCCACAGCCCCCACCTCCCCAAGCAATAGCCGTAGTCCCCCAGCACATAGCCGTAGTCTCCAGCTCTCATACAGTAGTCCCCACCCCCCTCCCATCACATAACAATAGTTCCCTGCCAGCATAGATAGCCATAGTCCCCCTCCCTGCACATAGCCCCTCACATCCTTAAGCACATAGCCATAGTCCCCATCCCCCTCCCAGCACATAGCTGTAGTCCGCCCTTAGCACATTGTAGTAGTCTCCCCCACTCCCAGCACATACATAGCCTCCCCACACAGCACATAGCCCTAGTTCCCACTCCACAACATCCCAGCAGATAACCGTAGTGTCTGGAAATACCTGCTGTGCTGAGCTGCCTGGGATGGGGGACGGAGGATCGCTCTGCAGTCAGGAGCTGGCGCCGGTGTCGGGCACCGCACCAAACTACGTGAAGAAACTGGGAAAAAAACTACAGCTCCCAGCAGACCTTGCTGCCGGGAGCTCCCGAAAGCAAGGGTTTCTGGGAGTTGTAGTTTATTTTCAGTTTCTTCCCTGTAGTGCATTGCGGTGCCGGACACCGTCACCAGCTCCTGCCTGCTGAGCGATCCTCCACCCTCCATCCCAGGCAATGCACAGGCAGCTCGGCACAGCAGGTATTGCCAGACACTACGGCTTAAGGGATTCCACCCATTGGCCGAGGGTGGCACTGTCAGGTGGCGCCCCCTGCTCAGCTGGCGCCCCTGGCGAGTGCCATCCTGGCCAATAGGTAGATACACCCTTGACAGTGAGCATCATTTGTGTCCGTCTGTCCCTCTGTCTGTCTGTCCCCTGAGCGCCGGTTCAGTGGACCTTTCACGGTCGTGCGAGGTCCAGGGTACACCTCAGCGTGAGAGCGCTGGTAGGTGAAAATTGGGTGGCTGAGGCTTTGTGCCTGTGATGACCTTTTACCCAACCGGTGAAGGTCACTGCCACCACTGGGGTGTCCTCTTTTCCGGTGGAAGAAGAGTTGATACCCCTTCATTGGTTCACTTTTGTCACTAGCTCGTCCGTCGTCAGCTCCTGGAAGGGGATCACCGCGTCCGGGTCCAAGTGCAGTTTCCAGGTTCGTTGAATGTTCTGCGACATGAAGGAGAGGGGCTCGGCACCTGGTAAGTAGTGAGTCTACACCTGCACGGCAGCAGGCACTACACCGCATCGCCACCCTCACATGTGCACAGAACATACATAGGGAAAAAGAGCAAGTAGGATATGCTGAGTATGCGCATATGCTGAGTCGCACATCTAGCTTGGGATGCCGAATGTCAGTATACCAACTAGAATGCCGGCAGGGGGGCGAGCACAACGAAGCCCTTTTGCAAGCTCGCTGCTCTCGCCACACTGCGGGCCCAGTGGCGAGCTTTGCTCGCCACAGTTTCTATTCTCCATCTATGGGTGTTGTGGACACCCATAGAGGGGGAATCACCTACCGCGGCGGTATAGTACCCCTTCACATGTGTCTGTGTAAGTATATCCAAAAAGCATACAGATGCCGCTTTACAGTAATAATGGCAAATGTGAAAGCTGCATTACCCTATTAGTACGTAATATAATAATGTAACAAAGATATGCTCAAAAGAGAATTTTGCCTTGACTGCTATTAATAGATGTGTCAGTCACATGTTCCCTATAAAACATAATTACATACAAACACTAACTACATATGCAAATGAAATGAAAACATGTTGTTTTCCCTTTAAAATGGGAATCTTATTTCCTGCAAAAGACCAAATGGAAATGTCAATTAAGAAATGCGCATAGATGGCCATGACGTCATACTCTATAGCAGCATCACTACAGTACTGTCAGCTTCTTCAAGTGTCTATGACAGTGGTTCTCAAACGTGGTCATCAAGGAATCCCAACAAGACAGAGCCAAATGTGACTACAAGGGATCCTGGTTTTAGTGCACAGTGAAGCCACCATTATATGAGTTTTAATTTAAACAGCAATTCGTTTTATGGCAACTTTTTCTTTAACATTTTAAGGTCTTTCACTGTATGCAACACAATGGGGGTCATTCCGAGTTGATCGCTCGCTAGCTAGTTTTAGCAGCCGTGCAAACGCTATGCCCCCGCCCACTGGGGAGTGTATTTTAGCTTAGCAAAAGTGCAAACGCATGTGCAGCCGAGCTCTGCAAAAACAGTTTGTGCAGTTTCAGAGTAGCTCTGAACCTACTCAGCGCTTGCGATGACTTCAGCCTATTCGTGTCCGGCTCTGACGTCATACACCCGCCCAGCCACGCCTGCGTTTTTTCAGACACGCCTGCGTTTTTGCAAACACTTACTGAAAACGGTCAGTTGACACCCAAAAATGCCTCCTTCCTGTCAATCTTCTTGCGGCCGCCAGTGCGAAGGAAAACTTTGCTAGAACCTGAGCACAACCACAAACAGCTTTGCACCTGTACGTTGTGCGTGTGTGCATTGCGGGGCATACGCATGCGCAGAAATGAAGTTTTTTTCACCTGATCACTGCGCTGCGAAAATCAGCAGTGAGCGATCAACTCGGAATGACCCCCAGTGTTCCAAACGTAGCTAAGCCATTGGGTCGCAGCTGATATCTGTACAGGTGATGCTCAGCACATGGCTGCTCTAACTATAATCAATGATTTTCCTTATACAGTGAAATCTCAGCCTTAGTGAAATCTAGGAGGCCGTGTATTAGCTAAAGTACTATTGGTTACACATGGCAAATTCTTCACTTATCCCCCATATTAAAATAAGATTCTGCTTAATGCATATTTTATTTTTCCCTGAGTTGAAAGCCTTACGGCGGAACTGATTAACTAATGAAAATACACTGCAACAGGCACAAAAAATTCTTAGTTTTCCAATCAGACTAATGAAATAAATGATTGTTTACGGCGCAGTTTATGGACACTGTGATCATGTTTCAGTAACAGCTTCGTTAAATGAAATACTCCAGACGAGAGATATTAGCGGGGACATTTTGCTAAACTGAGAGTTTTAGTTACAGATGCTAAATAATCAGGATCTCTGTGCTTACTTTATGTGGGTGGGTGACTTATTATACAATGTTACTATCATGAATTACAGCTTGTAATCAGGGTTACGCTAGCGCAACAGATAAGCATTATGATACCAAAATTCTAATTACCTCACAGTTATATCTTTCCATTATCAGTTTTATTATCATTTCCCACAACTAATGAAAACACAGTTCATCAGCAATGTAGGCGGACAATAAACAGTGACAATAGTACTGATATTTTAACGTTTGGAATAACACATTTTGTGGGAAGTGATTTCAGGGCTCACTTATACATGCAAATGACACACAGATGTAGCCTATAGCCGTGTTTTATACATATGCAGGATGTACAGTTATACCCCTTTTCCACCACTGTAGCACAGGTCACGGGTTCACTACGGCTGGCCGGCGGTCGGGCTCCCGGCGACCAGCATCCCGGCGCCGGGAGCCCGACCGCCGGCTTACCGACAGCGTGGCGAGTGCAAATGAGCCCCTTGCGGGCTCGCCACGCTACGCGCGCCACACTATTTTATTCTCCCTCTATGGGGGTCGTGGACCCCCACGAGGGAAAATAAGTGTCGGTATGCCGGCTGTCGGGCTCCCGGCGCCGGTATACTGAGCGCCGGGAGCCCGACCGCCGGCATGCAGAAGACCACCCCAGGTCACAGCCGTGTCGCCAGACACGGCTGCGACCCGTGCTACAGCCCCCTTCAGACAGTGCTCACCAACCCGGCAATTGCCGGGTTGGTGACGTGGCTAGTGACGTGGCAGGGGAGGCGCTGGGAGATCACATGATCTCCCAGCACCGCCCTCCCATACACTGTGAACAGGAGCCGTGTCGCCTCGATACGGCTCCCGTTCACACTAGACAGCTAGCCGGGTTGAACATGTATTCAACCTGGCTAGCTACCCGGGTAGGATTGATCCGGGAATTTTCCGGGGGACCCTTTTCCACTAGGAAAAAACACGGGTAAATGCGCAACCCCGCGCATTTACCCGTGTTTTAAAAAGCTAGTGGAAAAGGGGTATAAGTGAGAATGGGTTGACAAGCATATGTGGCAGTATGAAGGTAAATTGCATTAGTAAGACATGGATCTTGGGTCTAATTCAAGGTTGATTGCAAAACAACATTTTCCTCTAATGGGCAAAATCATGTGCACTGTAGGTGGGGCAGATGTAACATGTGCAGAGAGGGTTAGATTTGGGTGGGGTGTGTTCAATGGAAATCTAAATTGCAGTGTAAAAATAAAGCAGCCAGTACGTACCCTGCACAGAAACAATATAACCCACCCAAATCTAACTCTCTCTGCACATGTTATATCTGCCCCACCTGCAGTGCACATGATTTTGCCTATTAGAGGAAAATGTTGTTTTGCAATCAACCTTAAATTAGGCTCTTTGTGTGGAGCTGGAGGGATCTGCCCACACAGGGAAAAACAGGCAGACGTGAACACATCTAATGACTGCAAAGGAGAGTCAGTCTGTAAGACTACTGCAGTCAGGACAGGCTGTCGCTTGTGTATCCAGCCCAAGGGCGTATGGGAAAGCCAGTCAGACCTCAGTGTGTTTGGAGGCCACAGAAGGCCATACCATACCTGCATGCAACATGGTGGACCGAGCTCTGTGAATGAACTGCACTTGTCAAGCTGTGGCAGCCAGCCAAGACAGGCCAGTGAGCCTGAGTGTGAGTAGGCCAGGAGATGCGTTACTGAACCTGTGAGAGACAAGACTGAGACTTTTTGTGGGAGACTTTGCAGACTAGCTGCCCATATAAAGAAAGGCTTATCAGTGAGTTAGTGCCCTACACAGGGGCTAGGCTGTTTATTATTTTTCTGTTTGATTTATGCTGAAAGCAAAGCATCATTTCAGGAAGGCATACAGGGGCTGATTGGGAGGCGGACATAGAAGCAGCCTCAGCTGTGTTTGTTGGTGGTCGCCCGTCTCCTACTTTATGCAAATGCCTCTACACTTGCATTTGAATGCAAAGTCTAAGATGTCCACTTTCAGGATCCATAGATGCTGAAATACCAATTGGTGCACACTAAGGAGGTTATCCAATTATCCTGATCTGTTTTTGGAAGGTGAAAACGGCTGGATATCACGATGAATAACCAATGGTCATTATCGTGATATCCTATTACAGGCCGTTTTCATCTGTGTAAAATGGACCCACGATCTCGTGAAAACACATGGGATCGGTGCTAACACATGCGCCGTAAGAGTTTATAGTGATTATCATGCACACACAGTAGCAAATTGCTCAACTCTGTGAACACTGAACATTGGCATTGTGCGCGACTCTATCAGGCCCGCAAGAACATCTGACGCTTATATACGGTAGAGACGACAATGCTGTGGGCATGGGAAATCTGGTCAGTCATTTGTCTAAGAATCAGGGACAACTCAAGGGGTCACTATTATATGTGCGTTATAGTCTGTTATCCGTTATTTCAGTTTCTCATACGCCACTTGCAGCGTCCTTCAGAAGCTTTACAGAAATGGACTCTAGTGTACAGTGTGAACTGTCACGTCTAGCAAAGTTTGAGGATACGGCAGCTGAGATTTGCCCGAGGAGGGAGCAGGCTGTGGATGAACAAGATGAGGGGGTTGGATATAGTTCCTTCGCATGGGACACAGAGCAATGAAGAAAGTAGGCGGGGTTTGAGAGTCAATAGAAAGTATTTATTATGTACAGGGCTGAGGTAGAGAACTGAGGCTGGAGCACGATGGTTAAGGAACGTAATTGCGGATAAAGAACTGCGGGTTGTGGCTTGAAAGACGAGGTTGTGTTTAATGAACTGCGGAACTGTGGATAGTGGTTAAAGACGTGGCTGGAGGCGAAGAACTGTGGACTGTGGTTTGAAAGATGAGACTGTAGATGATGAACTGTGGAACTGTGGATAGTGGTTGAAGACGTGACTGGAGACAAGGACTGTGGTTTGGAAAACGAAGCTGAAGATAATAATCTGCAGGCTGTGGTCAGTGGTACATAGGCGTGGCTGGTGAAGGAGATCTGTGGAGTGTGGCTTGAAAGACGGGGCAGAAGACCCGGGGCCGACTGTGCCCAAAGAGTCTTACTGGACCGGGTTTTCCAGGGGCGCTTCCACAGGCAGTAGCAGGCTAGAAACGGCAGGGCTGCAGCAGCAACAGAGAACCGACCAAGCAGGATCAGGAGGAACCAGAATCCAGCAGGAATCCTGGGAGCACAGGCTAAAGCACCTACAACAGGGTTGTAACTTGAAGCACTGGCATCCCTGTCCTAAACCAGCCCCCTTTTATAGGGAGAGCTTCCCCTGGATTGGCTGGAAGAAACAGAAAACAGGAACTATGCTTAAAACTTGGTCTCCAACATGGCGGCGCCCAGTAATGCAGACCTTTTTGCAAAGCCACAATGCTCACTGCCCCTGGTCTCCTAGCAACGGCTCAGCAAGAGCGACCCGCTGTAGCGGCGTCCCGCAGCCACGAGCGTACCCCCTCACCGCCGCTACTGCTGCCCACGGATCCGGTGCAGCAGCCCACCTCCGCCGCTGCCCGCACATCGCCAAGGAAGCCAGCCCCGCGGCCCCAGCGTATCGGTAAGACTCCGGAAGCTGACACTCTCCCTGCACTGTCCTTGTCTCCAGTCAGTGACTCTGATCTATGGCTGGACTGGACTGACCATCTGGTCTGACCATGTGAAGGCCTGTCTGAGCAGCTCCACCTCCAGGTGGTCTACTCATCTGGCATGCTTAGAAGGGTGTGAGCCGCAAAACACTGTACTGCATTGCCACACCCTCTTGTTTGTGAGCGCACATGAAGGGGATGCTCGGACCAAATGAAAGGCACAATCCGTCCCTGCTCTGATTCTTTCTGTCCGCCCTTCCCTGGGCAATGCTTATTGAGTGCTAATGCTAATAACACTGCCACACTGCTTGATTTTTCCCCTTGTACTTTCTGTTTGAACCTTTATATACTGTATTGGTTGCCAATTTCTCTTGTATGAATGCTGCAGACACTTTGATGGTATCATATGTGGTTGGTAACACCCGAACCGGTGTGCTAAAAAAAAAAACCACCACGATCAAAAAGGGCCATCACTCAGGGGGCCTGTCCGGCATCCCTGGAGATGTTTTCGGCTGGTTGCATGATCAATGGGGTCACACAAGATGGCCGCCACATCTGCTACAAAGAGGCCAGGAAATGTCTGTCCTCTGACGGAGATCCTGGCCTCTTCCCTCCGGTGACACCCCCCCAGTTTTAAGAAAGGAGACCGTCGCAGGCCCCTCCTGCCCCCAAATGCCATCAGACTATCAATCGCTGGCAGTGTGATGCCATCCCGTGTCCGTCGCCGCACATGAGCAAAGTACTGATAATGAGTACCTTGCTACAGATGCACTAACTACAACCACATATGAATGACCCTCAATGTGTAGATACTGTCACAGGGTATAGTTGTTAGGAACAATTCCAATACTGTTAATGATATGAATACGCAGTCTGGGTACTGCACTCGGAGAGATATAAGATAATCACCTCACAACGAGCATGACTAAATAGGACAACAGTCTCTTAGGGGGTAGATTTACTAAACTGTGGTTTATTGACAGTTTTGACCAATGGATTTAAAATGGAAACTGGAGCAATTACTAAATCAAGCTAGTTATTAAACAACATATATTATTCCGACAAACGTCACATTATTAAATACACCCTTTAGTGTAAATTTTCAGCAGTGTAAAGTTAAAAAGTATCACGGTAAGTATTTTAACCCTAACCCCTAACCCACCCATCCCACAGCCCATCACTAACCATCCCCTCCCAGAGCCTGCCCTAACCACCCGCCCACCCTCCCTCCGCAGCCTAGCTCTAACCTCTCCCACCCCCACGGCCTAACCCTAACCCTCCCCCTAGCACATAATCCTAACCCCAGTACTTCACAGCAGGATCCTAAAGACCCATACACACTAGGCGAGCGCCCGCTGACGCCGATATTGACAGCGGCGGGGACCCTGCGGGGGGAATGATACACATTTGCCGATGCCAGCGGGGAAGGGAGAGAAGGCAGGAGATCGGCGGGGGGGAACAACACCCTTGCTGCATCTGCAGCATTGCTGTCATTAACGAGGACCTCTCTCGTCTGTACATGTTCAGACGAGGGAGGGGGGTCATAAACAATGCGCGGGAGCTCGCTTCATTAACGACATTGAGTGTACACACTGGACGAGATTGTAAAAGATCTCGCTCAGTTTGGCCCTTCTGAGCGAGATCTTTTACTTTCTCGTCTAGTGTGTATGGGGCTTTTACTGTCAGAATGCTGACTGCTGGGATGCTGATTGCATCCCGTATTGGGTTTTGCTTGAGTGATGAGACTGTTGTACAGTGTACTAATGGAATGATATGGCTGTGTTGTATTCTGCTGGCATGATGTGTGCTGTACTGTATACTTGTACTGTGTAGTACTTGCGTAATCGCTTCTGTAGACTTTTGGAATGTTGATGTAATATGTACGCCTGAAAAGAGTTGGATGCAGGGTCGGAATGGCCCATCGGGGTGCAGAGGAAACTCCCTGTAGGCCTAACTGTCTGAAGGCCCACCCTCTGTGAGATTTTAGGCTGTCCACTTGAATTCTACATTAAACATAAGTTACATTATACTACAAATGTCTATGGTGTATTCACTATAGGGCATTGCTGTTATTAAACTGCTACATTATCATGCATGCACTAGCAGTATTTACTATAAATATTTTTCAAGGGACCCAGACAATCGAGTTGCGCACGTACTATTACAACAAACGATGTAGTTTCAAACAGGGTCTAGCGATGCTTTTCAGTTGCACTGCTGGCCGCAGAGTGATTGACAGGAAGGGGGCGTTTCTGGGTGTCAACTGACCGTTTTCAGGGAGTGTTAAAAAAAACGCAGGCGTGGCTGGGCGAACGCAGGGCGTGTTTGTGACGTCAAAACAGGAACTGAACAGTCTGAAGTGATCACAAGCACTGAGTATGTTTTGAGCTACTCTAAAACTGCACAAAAAAACTTGGTAGCCGCTCTGCGATCCTAATGGTTCGCACTTCTGCTAAGCTAAAATACACTCCCAGTGGGCGGCGGCATAGCGTTTGCACGGCTGCTAAAAACAGCTAGCGAGCGATCAACTCGGAATGACCCCCAATATACTCTCTAATGGTTAGCCAATCCCCTGTGGTGGATGTACACACCCCTAAGCATGGGCCTCTATCACTACATTCCCCTGGTGGGCCATTCATGCCCCAGTCTAACACTGGTAGGATGTACCGTGTAACAATGGCATGATGGGGCTGAAAAATACACTACTGTCACTCCTGACGAAGTGATTACGAAACGCGTTGAGGTGGGGCTTACCAGGCGCTTCTTCCTCCACATGAGCTGCTACTCCCGACGTTACCTGGCACAGGTGCAGAGCCGGATTAAGAGGGGGGTCCCGGGGATAAGTACCCCGGGCCCCCTTTTTCAAAAGGGCCCCCCGCCACCGCCATAGATCGGATCACTGGTCCGATCAGCGGTATTGCACTGCGCTCCCGGTCCCCGCTCCCAGGAGCCGGCGCGGCGGCATCACACGCAGGGCAGCTAATCGATTGCTGTCCCTGGCGGCTCACGGGAGGCTCCCCACTGCAGTCTGCAGTGTATTGAAAGGATGGTACAGGGAGACAGAGGGAAGGACAGCTGAGCGACAGCTCAGCTGTCCAATTATCTGGGGAGCAGCAGCCTGCGGCTCAGTCATTGGCTGGGCGCGCAGGCTGCAGTGAAGAAGGACGGAGTACACATCGTATGGATGCAGCCAGCACCCAGCCAGCTCTCCTATACAGTTGTTCTGTATATTATCTGTGCAGCCTACCAGGAGCAAATTTCACAAAAATGTAAGGCTGGCTGTTTTATTATGTACAGGGTTTATATATATATATATATATATATACACACACACACACACACACACACACACAGGAAGAAAACAGCGGCAGTCTGATGGTTTTGTCCAAATAGTTCAATGTGTTCATTTTTATGTACCGCTGTTTTCTTCCTGTTGTACTAATTACAGAAGGCACCAGTGGCATTTGCTCCTTTATTGGAGTGCCAGGCCATCCATTCCTATGTATGTACTATATATATATATATATATATATATATATATATATATATATCACCACCCAAATGGCTTCATTAATCCTATTTGTATTCATCATATGGCAAGCATATTCAGGGCCCAATTCAGTAAGGATTGCAAATTCTGCTAATTAGCAGAATTTGCAATCCTTTTCCTAGCATGCTGACCACCGCCTCCCCCCTTTATGAAGCAAAAATTGCGATCGCTTCGAATTTCTGCTTCATTGTAGAAATTAGTGAAGCCTCCTGCCAGCGCAGCCACCGTGGTTACGCCCCCGACATGCCCTCCTGTCCCCGTTACCGCCGCACTGCCCCCGCATGGCTCCGTCTCCTCCCTGGAAACTAAATTTTAGGGCCCCCCTGTCTTATGTACCCCAGGCCCCCCGAAGCCTTAATCCAGCTCTGCACAGGTGTCCTGACGGATCGGTTGCTGAAGCCGATGCGGTGCGTGGTCCCAGACCCAGGTGCAGCAAGCTCCAGCTTTGCCTTGTGGCTTTACTTTTTATGTGATACACAGCCCACAAAGTGGGCAATCAGGGTACGAGTCCATTGCTATTCTTGACCTATCCTGTGGATGTATGTGTGTTTTAAGAATTAAATTGATTTGCACCATGAGCGCATTCTCCGTCCTTTGCCATTTCCAGATGTCTTGTATATTGTTTGAATGATGAATTTGTTCTTTATAATACTGCAAAGATGTACAATGCTGTATACTACTGACATGATATGACTGTATTGTATACTTAATAATGGACCTTTACTGTATTCTATTAGCATTATGAAGTTGTACTGTACTCTGCTGTCATTGAAGACTGTACACTGAAAAATAACTGTTGTGTTTATAAATGGTGGACTCTAGTGGGGAACATACCATTAGGGGAATATCGGGGCAAATCTCCGTTCTCACGATGCCCAGGTCAGGGGATTGGGGGAAATCCAACATGTTTAAAATCTCTAATTCACTGATTATGACCAAAACATGATCGGGATTGGAGAGTCTGGTATTTTTAACAACCAGAATTTTGCTGATTTCCCGTCAGATCGCAGATCATTGATGTCAGATTGGCATTGGCAGATCGGGAAATTGGGCAAAAGAGTTGTAGACTGCATTTAGTTGGTTGTACACTACGTAACAGAGATCCCATTAAAATAGTTGTATTGGGCTAAATAGAACATAGGTCCTGATTCACAGCTGCAAACCCGCATGCAACAGATTTCCGAAAGTATGCAAATGCCACATATACTGTACCTGGATTTCTATTGGGACGCCCACAGACGGCTTTGCAGATCAAAGCAGCAATTCTAAACAGTGGGCGCAGATCCTTCAATGACTCAGAGTAACCCTACGGCCACAGAAATTGAGATGCTGGCACCATATTTTGTGCATACAGGATCTCTGTTGTAGACTGAGACACGCCCTGAAAACGGTTGCGATACATCTGCGCTTTTGCCGCCACTCCCTGTTACCTCCCCTAAATGCTTGCTAAATGTCTGTTACTTTGCAGCTATATCCTCACTGCGAGCAACACCGCTAAGGTAGTTTAGAGCGACCCAGATGCATGCGCTGTTGACCGATAGTCACTTAGGGGTCTATTCATGAAGCAGTGAAAAGTGTGGAGAAGTGAGTCAGTGGAGAAGTTGTCCATGGCAACCAATCAGTTGAGGTAAGATTTCTAAAGTGTATTCTATCAAATTATACGGAGCAGCTGACTGGTTGCCATGGGCAACTTCTCCACTGGCTCACTTCTCCACACTTTTCACTGCTTCACCCCTCAGCTCCGTATATATATTGGCACTGGAGGTATCTCTGCACTCGGCCCATTGTCACCATTCTGCTGTGTATAATAATTTGCTAGTAAACAAACCTTTGATACATCCGGCACTAGTGAAGGTATACAGATCACGGGGGGTATATTTACTAAGGTGCAGATTTTTAGAAGTGGTGATGTTGCCCATAGCAACTAATCAGATAGTACTTATCATTTATCTAGCACCTTCTAGAACAGTGTTTCCCAACCTCGGTCCTCAAGGCACACTAACAGTCCTGGTTTTAGTGATATCCAGGCTTGAACACAGGTGACTTAATTAGTACCTCAGTTATTTTGATTTAACCATCTGTGCTGAAGCCTGGATATCACTAAATCCTGCACTGTTGGTGTGCCTTGAGGACCGCAGTTGAGAATGCCTGTTCTAGAAGATAATAGTTAGTCTGATTGCTATGGGCTACATCTCCACTTCTAAAAACCCGCACTTTAGTAAATATACCCCTACTAGTCTAGCAAGGGAGAAATTACAGGTCAAATTGTGGTTAATTAACAATATAAGGATTGTTGCAACAGATGACTGCCATGATATACTGTATAGGTTAACAGGAAATTAAATATAGCATGCAATAATAAGTAAACTGATCGAATTAACTTGCTCTTGGTGAATGTGATGCTTTTATTAACTTAACCAACATAAACTCTGAACTTTGTAATATATTTTGTATAACACAGAGCCTGACTAAGACCTCTGCACCAGATTTACTAAGTAATCAAGCCGGCATAGGGAGTAAGAGTTTGTGAGAGAAAAAAAAAACGAGTTCCAAAATCTGCTGCCATACAAGGTAAGATGCATGTAAAAGTTAGAGATGAGCGCCGGAAATTTTTCGGGTTTTGTGTTTTGGTTTTGGGTTCGGTTCCGCGGCCGTGTTTTGGGTTCGACCGCGTTTTGGCAAAACCTCACCGAATTTTTTTTGTCGGATTCGGGTGTGTTTTGGATTCGGGTGTTTTTTTAAAAAAACCCTAAAAAACAGCTTAAATCATAGAATTTGGGGGTAATTTTGATCCCAAAGTATTATTAACCTCAAAAAACATAATTTACACTCATTTTCAGCCTATTCTGAACACATCACACCTCACAATATTATTTTTAGTCCTAAAATTTGCACCGAGGTCGCTGTGTGAGTAAGATAAGCGACCCTAGTGGCCGACACAAACACCGGGCCCATCTAGGAGTGGCACTGCAGTGTCACGCAGGATGGCCCTTCCAAAAAACCCTCCCCAAACAGCACATGACGCAAAGAAAAAAAGAGGCGCAATGAGGTAGCTGACTGTGTGAGTAAGATTAGCGACCCTAGTGGCCGACACAAACACCGGGCACATCTAGGAGTGGCACTGCAGTGTCACGCAGGATGTCCCTTCCAAAAAACCCTCCCCAAACAGCACATGACGCAAAGAAAAAAAGAGGCGCAATGAGGTAGCTGTGTGAGTAAGATTAGCGACCCTAGTGGCCGACACAAACACCGGGCCCATCTAGGAGTGGCACTGCAGTGTCACGCAGGATGTCCCTTCCAAAAAACCCTCCCCAATCAGCACATGATGCAAAGAAAAAGAAAAGAAAAAAGAGGTGCAAGATGGAATTATCCTTGGGCCCTCCCACCCACCCTTATGTTGTATAAACAAAACAGGACATGCACACTTTAACCAACCCATCATTTCAGTGACAGGGTCTGCCACACGACTGTGACTGATATGACGGGTTGGTTTGGACCCCCCCCAAAAAAGAAGCAATTAATCTCTCCTTGCACAAACTGGCTCTACAGAGGCAAGATGTCCACCTCATCTTCACCCTCCGATATATCACCGTGTACATCCCCCTCCTCACAGATTATCAATTCGTCCCCACTGGAATCCACCATCTCAGCTCCCTGTGTACTTTGTGGAGGCAATTGCTGCTGGTCAATGTCTCCGCGGAGGAATTGATTATAATTCATTTTAATGAACATCATCTTCTCCACATTTTCTGGATGTAACCTCGTACGCCGATTGCTGACAAGGTGAGCGGCGGCACTAAACACTCTTTCGGAGTACACACTTGTGGGAGGGCAACTTAGGTAGAATAAAGCCAGTTTGTGCAAGGGCCTCCAAATTGCCTCTTTTTCCTGCCAGTATAAGTACGGACTGTGTGACGTGCCTACTTGGATGCGGTCACTCATATAATCCTCCACCATTCTATCAATGTTGAGAGAATCATATGCAGTGACAGTAGACGACATGTCCGTAATCGTTGTCAGGTCCTTCAGTCCGGACCAGATGTCAGCATCAGCAGTCGCTCCAGACTGCCCTGCATCACCGCCAGCGGGTGGGCTCGGAATTCTGAGCCTTTTCCTCGCACCCCCAGTTGCGGGAGAATGTGAAGGAGGAGATGTTGACAGGTCGCGTTCCGCTTGACTTGACAATTTTGTCACCAGCAGGTCTTTCAACCCCAGCAGACCTGTGTCTGCCGGAAAGAGAGATCCAAGGTAGGCTTTAAATCTAGGATCGAGCACGGTGGCCAAAATGTAGTGCTCTGATTTCAACAGATTGACCACCCGTGAATCCTTGTTAAGCGAATTAAGGGCTGCATCCACAAGTCCCACATGCCTAGCGGAATCGCTCCGTGTTAGCTCCTTCTTCAATGCCTCCAGCTTCTTCTGCAAAAGCCTGATGAGGGGAATGACCTGACTCAGGCTGGCAGTGTCTGAACTGACTTCACGTGTGGCAAGTTCAAAGGGCATCAGAACCTTGCACAACGTTGAAATCATTCTCCACTGCACTTGAGACAGGTGCATTCCACCTACTATATCGTGCTCAATTGTATAGGCTTGAATGGCCTTTTGCTGCTCCTCCAACCTCTGAAGCATATAGAGGGTTGAATTCCACCTCGTTACCACTTCTTGCTTCAGATGATGGCAGGGCAGGTTCAGTAGTTTTTGGTGGTGCTCCAGTTTTCTGTACGTGGTGCCTGTACGCCGAAAGTGTCCCGCAATTCTTCTGGCCACCGACAGCATCTCTTGCACGCCCCTGTCGTTTTTTAAAAAATTCTGCACCACCAAATTCAAGGTATGTGCAAAACATGGGACGTGCTGGAATTGGCCCAGATTTAATGCACACACAATATTGCTGGCGTTGTCCGATGCCACAAATCCACAGGAGAGTCCAATTGGGGTAAGCCATTCCGCGATGATCTTCCTCAGTTGCCGTAAGAGGTTTTCAGCTGTGTGCGTATTCTGGAAAGCGGTGATACAAAGCGTAGCCTGCCTAGGAAAGAGTTGGCGTTTGCGAGATGCTGCTACTGGTGCCGCCGCTGCTGTTCTTGCGGCGGGAGTCCATACATCTACCCAGTGGGCTGTCACAGTCATATAGTCCTGACCCTGCCCTGCTCCACTTGTCCACATGTCCGTGGTTAAGTGGACATTGGGTACAGCTGCATTTTTTAGGACACTGGTGACTCTTTTTCTGAGGTCTGTGTACATTTTCGGTATCGCCTGCCTAGAGAAATGGAACCTAGATGGTATTTGGTACCGGGGACACAGTACCTCCAACAAGTCTCTAGTTGGCTCTGCAGTAATGATGGATACCGGAACCACGTTTCTCACCACCCAGGATGCCAAGGCCTCAGTTATCCGCTTTGCAGTAGGATGACTGCTGTGATATTTCATCTTCCTCGCAAAGGACTGTTGAACAGTCAATTGCTTACTGGAAGTAGTACAAGTGGGCTTACGACTTCCCCTCTGGGATGACCATCGACTCCCAGCGGCAACAACAGCAGCGCCAGCAGCAGTAGGCGTTACACGCAAGGATGCATCGGAGGAATCCCAGGCAGGAGAGGACTCGTCAGACTTGCCAGTGACATGGCCTGCAGGACTATTGGCATTCCTGGGGAAGGAGGAAATTGACACTGAGGGAGTTGGTGGGGTGGTTTGCGTGAGCTTGGTTACAAGAGGAAGGGATTTACTGGTCAGTGGACTGCTTCCGCTGTCACCCAAAGTTTTTGAACTTGTCACTGACTTATTATGAATGCGCTGCAGGTGACGTATAAGGGAGGATGTTCCGAGGTGGTTAACGTCCTTACCCCTACTTATTACAGCTTGACAAAGGGAACACACGGCTTGACACCTGTTGTCCGCATTTCTGGTGAAATACCTCCACACCGAAGAGCTGATTTTTTTGGTATTTTCACCTGGCATGTCAACGGCCATATTCCTCCCACGGACAACAGGTGTCTCCCCGGGTGCCTGACTTAAACAAACCACCTCACCATCAGAATCCTCCTGGTCAATTTCCTCCCCAGCGCCAGCAACACCCATATCCTCCTCATCCTGGTGTACTTCAACACTGACATCTTCAATCTGACTATCAGGAACTGGACTGCGGGTGCTCCTTCCAGCACTTGCAGGGGGCATGCAAATAGTGGAAGGCGCATGCTCTTCACGTCCAGTGTTGGGAAGGTCAGGCATCGCAAACGACACAATTGGACTCTCCTTGTGGATTTGGGATTTCAAAGAACGCACAGTTCTTTGCGGTGCTTTTGCCAGCTTGAGTCTTTTCAGTTTTCTAGCGAGAGGCTGAGTGCTTCCATCCTCATGTGAAGCTGAACCACTAGCCATGAACATAGGCCAGGGCCTCAGCCGTTCCTTGCCACTCCGTGTGGTAAATGGCATATTGGCAAGTTTACGCTTCTCCTCCGACAATTTTATTTTAGGTTTTGGAGTCCTTTTTTTTCTGATATTTGGTGTTTTGGATTTGACATGCTCTGTACTATGACATTGGGCATCGGCCTTGGCAGACGACGTTGCTGGCATTTCATCGTCTCGGCCATGACTAGTGGCAGCAGCTTCAGCACGAGGTGGAAGTGGATCTTGATCTTTCCCTAATTTTGGAACCTCAACTTTTTTGTTCTCCATATTTTATAGGCAGAACTAAAAGGCACCTCAGGTAAACAATGGAGATGGATGGATTGGATACTAGTATACAATTATGGACGGACTGCCACGGTTAGGTGGTATAAAAAAACCACGGTTAGGTGGTATATATTATAATAATAATACAATTATGGATGGACGGACTGCCTGCCGACTGCCGACACAGAGGTAGCCACAGCCGTGAACTACCGCACTGTACACTGGTTGATAAAGAGATAGTAGTATACTCGTAACAACTAGTATGACACTATGACGACGGTATAAAGAATGAAAAAAAAACCACGGTTAGGTGGTATATATTATAATAATAATACAATTATGGATGGACGGACTGCCTGCCGACTGCCGACACAGAGGTAGCCACAGCCGTGAACTACCGCACTGTACACTGGTTGATAAAGAGATAGTAGTATACTCGTAACAACTAGTATGACACTATGACGACGGTATAAAGAATGAAAAAAAAACCACGGTTAGGTGGTATATATTATAATAATAATACAATTATGGATGGACGGACTGCCTGCCGACTGCCGACACAGAGGTAGCCACAGCCGTGAACTACCGCACTGTACACTGGTTGATAAAGAGATAGTAGTATACTCGTAACAACTAGTATGACACTATGACGACGGTATAAAGAATGAAAAAAAAACCACGGTTAGGTGGTATATATTATAATAATAATACAATTATGGATGGACGGACTGCCTGCCGACTGCCGACACAGAGGTAGCCACAGCCGTGAACTACCGCACTGTACACTGGTTGATAAAGAGATAGTAGTATACTCGTAACAACTAGTATGACACTATGACGACGGTATAAAGAATGAAAAAAAAACCACGGTTAGGTGGTATATATTATAATAATAATACAATTATGGATGGACGGACTGCCTGCCGACTGCCGACACAGAGGTAGCCACAGCCGTGAACTACCGCACTGTACACTGGTTGATAAAGAGATAGTAGTATACTCGTAACAACTAGTATGACACTATGACGACGGTATAAAGAATGAAAAAAAAACCACGGTTAGGTGGTATATATTATAATAATAATACAATTATGGATGGACGGACTGCCTGCCGACTGCCGACACAGAGGTAGCCACAGCCGTGAACTACCGCACTGTACACTGGTTGATAAAGAGATAGTAGTATACTCGTAACAACTAGTATGACACTATGACGACGGTATAAAGAATGAAAAAAAAACCACGGTTAGGTGGTATATATTATAATAATAATACAATTATGGATGGACGGACTGCCTGCCGACTGCCGACACAGAGGTAGCCACAGCCGTGAACTACCGCACTGTACACTGGTTGATAAAGAGATAGTAGTATACTCGTAACAACTTGTATGACACTATGACGGTATAAAGAATGAAAAAAAAACCACGGTTAGGTGGTATATATTATAATAATAATACAATTATGGATGGACGGACTGCCTGCCGACTGCCGACACAGAGGTAGCCACAGCCGTGAACTACCGCACTGTACACTGGTTGATAAAGAGATAGTAGTATACTCGTAACAATTAGGATGACACTATGACGGTATAAAGAATGAAAAAAAAACCACGGTTAGGTGGTAGGTATATAATAATAAATAATACAATTCTGGTCGGACGGACTGCCTGCCGTGTGCCGACACAGAGGTAGCCACAGCCGTGAACTACCGCACTGTACACTGGTTGATAAAGAGATAGTAGTATACTCGTAACAATTAGGATGACACTATGACGGTATAAAGAATGAAAAAAAAACCACGGTTAGGTGGTAGGTATATAATAATAAATAATACAATTCTGGTCGGACGGACTGCCTGCCGTGTGCCGACACAGAGGTAGCCACAGCCGTGAACTACCGCACTGTACACTGGTTGATAAAGAGATAGTAGTATACTCGTAACAATTAGGATGACACTATGACGGTATAAAGAATGAAAAAAAAACCA
Source organism: Pseudophryne corroboree (assembly GCF_028390025.1). NCBI lineage: Eukaryota > Metazoa > Chordata > Amphibia > Anura > Myobatrachidae > Pseudophryne > Pseudophryne corroboree. Next base: position 753,355,136 of record NC_086448.1, read on the forward strand.
CGGTTAGGTGGTAGGTATATAATAATAAATAATACAATTCTGGTCGGACGGACTGCCTGCCGTGTGCCGACACAGAGGTAGCCACAGCCGTGAACTACCGCACTGTACACTGGTTGATAAAGAGATAGTAGTATACTCGTAACAATTAGGATGACACTATGACGGTATAAAGAATGAAAAAAAAACCACGGTTAGGTGGTAGGTATATAATAATAAATAATACAATTCTGGTCGGACGGACTGCCTGCCGTGTGCCGACACAGAGGTAGCCACAGCCGTGAACTACCGCACTGTACACTGGTTGATAAAGAGATAGTAGTATACTCGTAACAATTAGGATGACACTATGACGGTATAAAGAATGAAAAAAAAACCACGGTTAGGTGGTAGGTATATAATAATAAATAATACAATTCTGGTCGGACGGACTGCCTGCCGTGTGCCGACACAGAGGTAGCCACAGCCGTGAACTACCGCACTGTACTGTGTCTGCTGCTAATATAGACTGGTTGATATTTAAAGAGATATTAGTAGTATACAACAATACTATACTGGTGGTCAGGCACTGGTCACCACTCCTGCAGCAAAAGTGTGCACTGTTAATTAATATAATTGTACTCCTGGCTCCTGCTAACAACCTGCAGTGCTCCCCAGTCTCCCCCACAATTAATTATAAGCTTTTAATTTATACATTGATGACTGTGCAGCACACTGGGCTGAGCTGAGTGCACACAGACTGAGTCACACTGTGTGACTGACTGTGCTGTGTATCGTTTTTTTTTTCAGGCAGAGAACGGATATAGCAGAGAGAAGTGAACGGATATATTATATTAAATAAAAGTTAACTAGCTGCTGCACTGGTCACTGACTGTGGTAAACTAACTCTGTCTGCGACTCTGCACAATCTCTCTCTATCTAATCTATCTATCTCTATTCTAATGGAGAGGACGCCAGACACGTCCTCTCCCTATCAATCTCAATGCACGAGTGAAAATGGCGGCGACGCGCGGCTCCTTATATAGAATCCGAGTCTCGCGATAGAATCCGAGCCTCGCGAGAATCCGACAGCGTCATGATGACGTTCGGGCGCGCTCGGGTTAACCGAGCAAGGCGGGAAGATCCGAGTCGCTCGGACCCGTGGAAAAAAAAGTGAAGTTCGTGCGGGTTCGGATTCAAAGAAACCGAACCCGCTCATCTCTAGTAAAAGTACCAACAAATGAATGAGAAATGAAAATTACATTTCAAACTTTTATCTTTGCTCTTTGTAAAAACTGAGAAACTGAACCAACCTGTAATTCTAATTCCAAAGCGATACAAAATGGCGCACTGCACTTAGGTGAGCAGAAAACTGCATAAATCTAATCTCAGCTCAGTTGCTGAGGACAGCACTTTGTTGTACATGTGCAGTGCCCGTCCGGCGCATGTGCAATGTACTGTACACCGGTACGGTGCGTGATATTTTTCACTGCGTTGGGACCTATATCAGGCCCAGTGTTGGTCATTTGTTAATATCTGACAGTGCATTTTATATTCTACAGCGTCATATTCTCCCTTATCAACAAACTTTGAAAACAATTTTTTCCCACGGAACCTTTCTTCTTAGATCTTGAATAGAACACAGTAAATTTGGTGGCACTCCGCCTATTAGTTAGAGCTGTAGACAGTTCTGCATTAGGAAACTTTAACTATAGCCACATTGCACTGTGAGGTCAGTAACACATTTATTATCATTCTGTATCACATATGTCACTGTTGTGTAAAGGTGCATACACAGCTATTTTCCCTGTGCCAGCGATTTCCACGGGAGGGGGGGGGGGGGGGGGGGAGAGCACTTTCCACAATAGGAGACTGTGGAAAGTGCTTCACTCGGCTGTACAAACAGCCCGATGGACGGCGGTGGCCATCGATGATGCGGGAGCAAGGGCGTAGCTACCATAGGTGCAGGGAGTGCAGCTGCTATGGGGCTCAGAGCTGAGAGGGGCCCGCCTTAACTGCCAAATTTACATGTGTTATATTATATTTTTCACCATTGGGTTATACATACTGTAGATGCCCTTACAAACTTTTGCCTTGGGCTCTGCAATATATCTCAGCATAGCCTGGACCTGCTCATTGTAATGTGGTATAAAATGAACTGGAGGGCATTAAATAATAACTGTGGCATTGTAATGTGCCAAATATGAAGCGGAGGCACTATAGTGTGGCATAATATGAACTGTGGGCAGCACTGTAATGTGGCATAATATGAAATGGGGACACTGGGGTCTATTAATGAAGCAGTGGAAAGTGTGGAGAAGTGAGCCACTGGAGAAGTTGCCCATGGCAACCAATCAGCAAGTATCATCAGAATCATAATCAGCTTTATTGACCAGGTATACTTGCATATACTAGGAATTTGTCTTCGGTTTGCTAGGGCAAGTAAAATCATACAGATAGGTATACCGTAGGGACCCCAGTGAGTTACATGTACGTCTAGTCAGTCAATGTTCAGTCATCAGCTGATTGGTTGCCATAGGCAACTTCTCCACAGGCTCACTTCTCCGCTCTTTTCACTGCTTCATGAATAGACCCCACTGTGTCATAGTGTGAATTGGGGGTACTTTGTTGCATAATGTGTACTGGCAGCACTGCAATGTGAAATAACTTGAACTATGGCACTACTATGGTTCATAAAATAAACCAGGGTGCTATTAGGGGCATAACATTAACTGCTGTGGAGAGGAGCCTCTAGAAGCAGTGGGACAGGTGCCCCTCTAATATGTTGCTATGGGGCCCATAAGTTTCTGTCTACGCCCCTGTGCGGGAGTGCGCATCAGCGCTCACCGCTCATCGCTACCCCATAGACACTGGCCGGATTTCAGCTCAAAGTAGCTCAAAATGCCAAAAGTGAGCTACTGTACTTTGAGCCAAAATTGCCCAGTGTGTATGGGCCTTAAGGAAATAATTTCATCCAGACTGAATAATACAGGTCCTCAACATCATTCACACAGCTGCATACACTACACAGTCACACTAATAAGTGCCAACTGAATTAACAGTGTAGCTGTGGACCTATTTCACATGTCTTGAGTGCTTTTGGATGAGAGGGGCAGATGTATGAAGCGTCGCTATGTGTCTTTGTGCACACAGCGCACGCTAAGTCCTTCATTCCCCGCTTCATCGCAATGTATGAAGAAGCTCTAAGCGAGGTATTTACGAAAGCACACAGCGCACCGAACACTGAGGGAGATGTGTGAAAGTGCGCTGTGGTTCCCGCTGACCACAGCGCACCTTAAGGCAGCATTTAGCGCTGCATCCATATGTATGACCGGCGCGTTAACGCCGTATGCCCAGGCCGCCGCGTGCCCCCGCCACTTACCGCTTCCCCGCAGTACTGGACGAGAGACGAAGAGCAGAGGCAATGTATGATTGCCTCTGCTGTCACTTTTCGTCTCTTGTAGACGCCGGGCGTAACGCCTCCCCCAGGCAGGCGATGAGTGCAAAACGTGCACTCGCTGAGTTTTTTTTTCCAACAAACTTTATTGTTCGTGGCCAGTAATCTGCTGGTCCACAAACATCACGGCGCATGCGCCGTGGGCCTCCTGCGGCGCAGACAGGAATCAGGAGAGAAGTGCGCATGCGCACAGACTGCGGTGCTGAACCCGGCCGAGCTGATATGGGAGGTGCGCTACCGCGGGACAGGTAGGATAACGCACTCCCACAACGGCGGGGGCCTTAATCATACATTGTGGCGGTGGCTGCGGGCGTATCACCACGATAATGTGGTGATACGCCCCTGGACACAAAACGTCCGTTAGCCCCCACTAATGTATGCTGCACTGTGTGCATAGGATGGAGCAGCCTACCTAATGTACTATCCATGAGGTGGCTCTTCGCAACGCGATCTTTGCCTCCTGTCACTTCGGCTGCACGGGGCTGGCGCTGGCATGAGCTACACGTTCGTTGTTGTGTTTTTTTTTCTGTGTCCATGGCAATAAAGTTTTCTATTCAAATTACTCAGGCAGGAAGATCCAGCGACGAAGGAGGTTTACTGCGCATGCACGGGTCGGGATCAATCGCCGGAAAGGACAGTAGTGGGAACAGCAACTGATGTGCATGCGCGAGAGCTCAACTAATGGCGCAAAGAGGCAGGAGATCACTTCACCTGGAGCCGGACATAGCGCATCGCTATGAGGTCAGGCCAGGGGGACATACATTAGGGTGATAAGTTACGGCACATCACCGCAAAAAAGTGCAAAAGCGGGAATAAAGAACTTTAAGGCACTGATAATACATCTGCCCCACTGTGAGTATCCGTATAACTGCCTTTGATACTAGGCTGTAGTGTGTATGCTACTAGCAACTCAACTTAACTGCACTCTCCTTTATTATGGACATACAGGAGAAGACCATGGGCTGGATGTAACGCCGAGTTGGCTGGATGGGCGGGTTAGAGCCCGAACTCTGACATTTTGTTTAAAGCAGCAATCATTTACAAGGCATGGCTTTGCCTTGTAAATGATTGCCGCTTTAACAAAAAACAACCCGCATATCCGGCCATCTCGGATAACGTTACATTCATCCCCATGTTTCTGCTTTTGTACACTTGTGGCTGATGTGAGACTCTGGTCGTGGACGTCTCTATACAAAAGATGTTGTCTGACTAATTAGCATATTTGCGCAATTACAAGGCAATCACAATCGCAGCAGTGCAAACCACTGCGTGCAACACTGAATCCGGCCCTTAGCCTCTAAGGCAGAGATTTTCTACCTTTTACAACTCGCGGCACACTGAACAAGATCGAAATATTGCCAAGGCACACAAAGGCATACATTTTTTTTACTCAAATATACTGGTGATGCATGGTGCAGTTGCGTGTCCTAGGATGTCATGTCGCAGCTTCTCCATAGGTAACTCCTGAGCCACATCTGAGAAAGCCAGAAGAGCCTAACACTGCCCGGGCCCGAAATTAGAACTGGCTCTGCAACCGCTAAACCCACCAGTATTGATCTTTCCAGGGCCTCAGTAGCGGCAAAACACTGACGGGCCTGGCTCTGCTTCTATGGCGGCACACCTGGAGATTGCTCAGGGCACACTAGTCTGCCATGGCACAGTGGTTGAAAAACACTGCTCTAAGGGCTGAATTCAATTAGCCTCAAAGACAGAATTAGCCACACTGCAATGACCAGGGCTATTCAATTACAGCCTGCGGCAGCCTGTATTCGGCCTGCACTTAACATGTTTTTTTGTTCACCTTCACTTGAGACTTTATAAGAAATCTGAGGTAAGTAGGGATTTCTGTCTTGTTGCAGCCATCGTAAACGCGCTAACCTATAGCTCCAGGTGCTTTTCCCAGATTCTATGGGTTAACGTGTTAGCCACAGATGTGAGGAAAAGGGCCTGCAATTGAATAGCTTCGGGTGTAAAGATCCAAAGATTACAACCCTTTTGCGGTAAGATATTGGGGCTAATTGAATTGAGCCTACAGTAAGTCCCCTGCACTTTCCTGTGCTTGCTGCCGTTTTCTATAAGTACACAATGGGGCCACCCCATCTGCAAACGGACTGTACTGGCTTCCACTAATGCGGGGACACTCACATGCATGTCACAGTAACCTCAGCATCTGGTTGGTTACTGCATGGCTGGTGCCTCTATTAGGGGCATCAAGGAGAACAAAATATACAGTAGGTTACCCTTTTGGAGAGATTACATGCAATGAATTGAATGTCCCTTTACTTTACACAGGAAAATAAAAGCACCTTGCTTTATTTTTTTTTTATTACAATTATTAGGCTGACATTATGTGGGCAACTGTGTGAAAAGAGACTTGAATGGCCCCCATAATATTCTACTGGTAATTGTCAGCAATATAGATACTCCTTTCACATATCCAATGCTGGATCCCACCCAGGAATTGGAAACGGGTCCTTCCTGGGTGGGATCCGGCATTGGAGCCTCTGCGCTGGCTTCTTGACCCGGCAATATGCCTGGTCGGTTGCCATAGCGCCGGTGGGGGGGGGGGGGGGGGGGAGAGGGGTGGTGGAGCCAGCAGGAGGGGCGGGGGTGGAGGCGGCGCTGGGAAATGAGCTCATCTCCACGCCGCCTCTCCCTATGTAGTAAACGGGTCCCGGGTTGCATCGCCTAGGGAAACTCGTTTACACTGCCACTGACCCGGTATTCAACCCGGGAATAACCCTTTTTATTACCCGGGTTGAATTACCGGGTCAGGCGACCTGGCAATGGTGATCATTCTGAGTTGTTCGCTCGCTAGCTGTTTTAGCAGCCGTGCAAACGCTGCTGCCGCCCTCTGGGAGTGTATTTTAGCTTAGCAGAAGTACGAACTAAAGGATCGCAGAGCAGCTACAAAAAAAAATTGTCCAGCTTCAGACCTACTCAGCGCTTGCAATCACTTCAGACTGTTCAGTTCCTGTTTTGACGTCACGAACACGCCCTGCGTTCTCCCATCCACGCCTCCGTTTTTCCTGGTATGCCTGCGTTTTTCCGAACACTCCCTGAAAACGGTCAGTTGGCACCCAGAAACGCCCACTTCATGTCAATCACTCTGCGGCCAGCAGTGCGACAAAAAAGCTTCGCTAGACCTTGTGTGAAACTACTTCGGCCGTTGTAATAGTACGTCGCGCGAGCGCATTGTGTCGCATACGCATGCGCAGAAGTGCAGTTTTTTTGCCTCAACGATTGCAGCTAGCGAACAACTCAGAATGACCACCAATATGCGGGGTCGATACCGGGTTATAATTGCGATGTGAAAGGGGTATAAGAGAAAATGTGGTACTTATTTCTGTTGTCCTTTATTTGTTGCAGTCATACTGGTGATGACTATGTCGAGCTCAACCATGAAATTATATCATCACGAGAAGGAGTGCCAGGAAATAAATATATTTACTTTTCTTTCATCCTTCTTTTCCTGTACAGAACCAGTGTGACGTTATACTGTACTTGTTTATTTTCATATTCTTATACTGTAATTGTCTATTACTAGGGAATTACTTAATAACTTCTAGAGTGACATCCAACCCTGGAAACCCACATAAGGGAAAAACAGTTATGAACTGATACTCTTGTTAAACATTCTGTTTTATTTAATTTTAATAATCTTTGAGTCGTACAGGAGTTTTGACTATCAGTGTAACTATGGAGCCATGTCCAGGCTTCAACTTTCTTTAGGTTCAAAGCAAATGAAGGAAAATGTTCAGACAAAAAAGCAACACTTTCTTAGGGACTGAAGCGCAACTCTTTAACACGTACCTGCATACTGTTCTTTTGAAAAGTAATTTTAAGGAGATTACTGCAGTAAAATGAATGTGCAGAGCAGAGGGATTTGTTTAGCTCCACCCAATTCTGCCGATCTGATTCACCGATCGGCATGCATTGATGATCGGCAATACATCTGCTAAAAACAGCATTCTAAAAAACCCGACTCACCAATCCAAGTCACAATAGGCAAATCAAAAATTTCCAACATATTGGATTTTCCCGATCCACCGACCCAGACATTGTACATGTGAAATGAATTGCATTGTTTCTTTGGGATCAGTACTAAATGCCGCCGGCCGGAATCCCGGCGGTCGAAATCCCGACGCTGGAATCTCGACCACACAATCCCGACAGGGGTGGCGAGCGGAACGCAGCCCCTTGCGGGCTCGCTTCGCTCGCCACGCTGCGGGCACGGTGCCTCGCTACGCTCGGCACACTATTATATTCTCCCTCTATGGGTGTCGTGGACACCCACGGAGGGAGAATATGTCGGAATTGTGGCGGTCGGGATTCCGGTGTCGGTATTTCGACCGGCGGCATCTTGACCGCATCCCGTTTCTTTTAGTAGACAATAATTATGTCTGTTTGACGTTTTTTATTTAAACGTATGTGTAATTTCTACAGGCAATCCTTCCACATTAAACGGACTACCTGAGCATTTTAACTTTACTAAATGCAGCTTTCCATAAACAGTTCTAATATACTTAGGGCCGTTCCTGAGTTTCACAAAATTCTGACTGCAAAATGCAATATTAAGCAAACTGATATTAGTTACCACTCAGAGTCATACGCATCTCCATTAATATGCGGGTTGGGTATGAAATGACGGCTGACGGGATGCCGGCGGTCAGGAGCACCCCGGAAAGGCGAGGTAAGTAGTCTAACCCTTCCTTTTAGGTGCCCCTGTAGCCTAACCCTAACCCACCCGGGTGGCGCCTAAACCTACCCCCCCCCCCTTCCCTGAACACTAAACGTAAAAGTCTCTCACCCTGCAGCCTAATTCTAACCCCATTAGTGGTGCCTAAAACTACCCCCTCCCCCCCTCACCACACATAAAAATCTAACCCTATCACCCACGCACACCCTAACCCTAACTTCTTTGGGGGTCATCTAAACCTAACCCCCCATCCCCGGTGTAGTACTTACCTGTCCCGTTGTGTTGATGATCAGGATCCCAACGGTTGGGATTTCGGCGTGTGTGTCCTGGCCCCTTTTGGGATTCTGGCATTGGCAGATTCCGGCGCTGGTATCTCGACCGCCGGGATTGTAACCATATCCCTAATGTACAACTCTGAACCAAACCCTAACTGGTTGTCTCAGCATTTAATATTCACGTTTTTTTGTTTTTTTTAGAAGTTCTTTATTCAAGGAAAAGAATATTGAAAAAAAGTGTCATCAAGCAATACTTTGCAGGTACCCTGTATACAAGTGCCAGAAAAAGAAAGCAGACAATGATGTACTGGGATGCATAAGATATCCAAAGATAAATATTTACTTTTAAGTATATAATTAATAATTTGCTTCAGTAGTCAGTGTTTACACAATTTTGTAAACTTTATTAAATTTCATATCTTGCTACAAAAATAAGATGAAGGAGAAAATATATACATACAGACTAAAAAACACAGTCTAAGAAGGATTGTCAACAAAATACTATTAGCTCCATATATACCCTGCTGGAAGGTTGGCCAGTAATGGAAGCTACTTGCTTATTAAAGCATGTTACTTGAAACTTAGAACTACAGCACATGTCACTATATGACACATTTACTCGGCTCTTGGGCTTTTACATTTGTTTCCTCGCATTTTCACGGTCAAACTCATGCAGAGTTAATTGGAAAACACTCGGGCCTGTGTGGAAAAATAACTTTGCTGTTCTCTTTCCTTTTAAGAATTCAATTAAAAACAAATCACACAATGACAACAGGTCAGGGACACAGCTACACAGTGACAATGTGATAGCTTACAGTACATGATAAATAATAGGTTGGCTCCGTCAGAGTGGACACCGCCAGAGATTATGGGGGTCATTCCAACCCGATGGCACGCTGCAGTTGTTTGCAACGGTGCGGTCGGGTCAGAACTGCGCCGCGACCGCAATGCGCAGGGACATCGCTGTCCGGCGACGGGAAACGCCAGGTAGCGTAGGATCTAATGAAGAAAGCGATCGCAAGGGGATGGACAGCAGGAAGGCATTTCTGGATGGCAACTCACCGTTTCCTGAGAGTGTCGTGGAAAATGCGGCGTGTCCAGGCGTTTGCAGGGAGGGTGTCTGACGTCAATTCCGGGGCCTGGCAGGCTGAAGTGATCACAGAGGCTGAGTAAGTTGAGAGGTACTCAGAAACTGCACAAAAACTTTTCGTACAGCTCCCCTGCACAAGCGATCGCACACTTGCTATGCTAAAATACACTCCCCCATAGGGGGGCGACTATCTGATCGCAGCGCTGCAAAAAACTGCTACCGTGCGATCAACTCGGAATGACCCCCCTTGTCGGAGTCTTGGGAGACACTCTATGGTGGACATCACCACGTCCTTCATCCAGTGAACACTCCCCATCTGGCAATCCCTGCAAGAGTCACAGTGCATCCGTCTAGTGCTGATGCGCTGTGTCTTACCTCTCGGCCGGCTCAACTGGGCATGCGCAAGTTCTTGCAGCCATCGCAAGAGTTCCAGAGTGCAGCCTGGATCCCAGCAGCCGCCATAGGTGAGAGCTGTAATAGCTGCCAATATGTGAAAAAATGAAAAGCAGCAAAAGTGCGCTTATTGTTTTTTTAATACATCTAAATGATTTCCCATCAACACCAATTGTATGGTGATAGCAAAATCGTCAGATTTTTTCAGATACCATAGAGAAAAATGATTTTTCTCTACATTATCTGCTTTCATACATACAGAGGCTCCATGTAACTGTCAAATAGCACTGGTCATAGCGCATTTGGCACATTTGACACTTACCACCTCTTCTTACATCTTCGCCTGAATTTAAAAAAAAAAATGGATGTGCACCCAAAGTAAATATTCAGGTGCCCTGTTACTAAGCTGTGATACAGTCGATTGCTATTGTATAGTAAAATAATCTATTTATGGTTATATTCCTCTGCAATTGGCATAACATCCCAGCTCATAGGCAAACAAAGGGGGAATTTCCCCTCCTCTTAGCAAGTGGCTCAAATGAAACAATAGCAATGGTATATAATACGATTACTAGAGCTGCCGCCACATCATGCAGTGTAAGGGACAGAGCAGAGCTGCTGCACATGCCCAGTATAGCAGCTTCTTCTACCAAGTTTGCTGTGTGTGTGGATCTGAGTCCTCAATCAGTGCACTGGACCAGAGAGAAGTTACCAGGAAGAAGAGACAGGAGCCTTACCATGAGGTGTGAGAATGTGTGCTTAGAAAGTGCAGTACTGGTTCTATTTTGTTTGTGTATTTATTTATGTATTTATTATGGTATGCTTAACCTTTTCCTGACCACTTATTTATATTATTTAAATGTTTGATACAGCTTATACTACAGACCATCTACAGTGTTAAATATTAATACTGTATTCCATACAGTATCCAGTGTATAAAAAGACCAATATGTACATTAATCCAAGGTCATTACTAGGTTCTTCTACCACTCCCCCAGACACCCGCACTGGCTCCAATGTTCAGCAGAGTGTGAGATTGTGGATTGCATTCGGAAACCCCCCTCTAAATATCATGCGTTTGCCATTGCAGTCGTAATACTCTGCATCAATGGGACACTTTGGGCGGTATTCAATTGTTTGAAAAGTCAGTTGGGTGTCTGTTTTTTCCTAATAGTCAGGAAAAACACACAGCCAACCGACTTTTCAAACAATTAAATTCCCCCCTATGGATCTGTATCGTCAAGTGAAGCTGGCATGTTTTATAATTTCCAAAGGGAGTGCTGGGGCCCGTGCTACACATAATAAGTAAAGTGGAGACCGCGATGTAAAACTTAGACAAATAAATTCATAAAGAAAAAAAAAGTGTTGTTAATCCACATAGCCTAGTGCAGGGGTGGGGAACCTCAGGCCCGAGGGCCGTATAAGGCCCTCAAAGCCTCTTGATCCGGCCCGGCCAGGCTCACCTAAACGAGAGGAGATGCAGAGCGCCCGCTGAGATTTTACCACCAGCGGGCGCCTGTCTCAACAGCAGCCGGAGGCAGGAGCTCACTCCTGAGCTCCAGCTTCTGGCTCAGGCAGTGTACATGTGTGCTGTGCGGCGCTTTGGGAGAGACGTCATGACATCTCTCCCATAGTTCCGAGGAGAGGGAGGGCAGCGGTCTGGAAGCAGGAGCAGTGCTGGTGAGCATTGTGTTTTTTTTTTCCTTTTAATGTGTGTGTGTGTGTGTAAGCGGCACTACTAGGGGGCATATCTAATGGGGCATATCTAATGGAGCATAACTACAGGGGGCATATCTAATGGGGCATAACAACTGACGGGGCATATATAATAGGCCAAAACAACTAACTGGGGGCATATCTAATTGGGCATAACAAGAGACTAGGGGCAGGCTAATTTTTAAGTTGATAATTTTTGTATGGCCTCCAAAGGATTTTATAAATATCCAAATGGCCCTTGGTAGAAAAACGGTTCCCCACCCCTGGCCTAGTGCTTGGGAATGTTATTTCTACTTCAGTGGCAGGCTGTAAGAGAGCTGCAGAGAAGGATGAAGAGGTCTCAGCAATAGGCCATGTTCAAGTGAGGCTAAAAGAGGCCATGCCAAGAGTCAATGGGAGGAATTCTGAGTTGATCGCAGCAGAAAATTTGTTGCCAGTTGGGCAAAACCATGTGCACTGCAGGGGGGGGGGGGGGGGGGCAGATATAACATGTGCAGAGAGAGTTAGATTTGTGTGGGTTACTTTGTTTCTTTGCAGGGTAAATACTGGCTGCTTTATATTTACACTGCAATTTAGATTTCAGTTTGAACACACTCCACCAAAATCTAACTCTCTCTGCACATGTTATATCTGCCCCCCCCCCCCCCTGCAGTGCACATGGTTTTGCCCAATTGATAACAAATTTGCTGCTGCAATCAACTCTGAATTAGGCCCATTGTTTTTTTTAATTATTATTATTTGTTTTATTGTCAATGTTTCGTTTCAGCGTTTGGACAGGTTGTGCTTCCTTCATTGGCTCTACACAGTAACCGCAGGGGTTTTAACTTGCTGATGATCCCTCCTCACTGACACTCAGAGGCGTATCTAGGGTAGGGCGAGTGGGGCACGTGCCCTGGGCGCCTTGGCAGGCCCAGGAGAGGGGGGCGCCGCCGGCGGCCAGGGCATCATGCCCCACTTGCCCCCGTCAACCCTAAATGTGAGGGGAGGAGAACGCAGCGTCTCTCCCTCCCCTCACTAGCAGCGCTGCTGTGTCCGGTCTCCGGCGTTAGCCAATCAGAGCTTGCGGACCGGCTCCTGATTGGCTGCCGGTCCGCGAGCTCTGATTGGCTAGCGAACCGGCGCCAGACACAGCCGCCGGAGACGGGACGGGAGACCTGGACGGAGCGGTGAGGGGAAGGAGAGGCGGTGAGGGGAAGGAGACGCGCTGCGCTCTCCTCCCCTCACATAAGCGGCCGGTGAGTGAACGCGGGGGGGGGTCACAGGCACAGGCACAGTGGGGCATGTATCTGGCACCAAATGGGGCATGTAACTGGCACTGAGTGGGGCCTGGCACTGTGGGACATGTAACTGGCACTGTGGGGCATGTATCTGGCACAGTGGGGCAATGTAACTGGCACTGTGGGGCATGTATCTGACACAGTGGGGCAATGTAACTGGCACTGTGGGGCATGTATCTGGCACAGTGGGGCAATGTAACTGGCACTGTGGGGCATGTATCCGGCACTGTGGGGCATGTATCCGGCACAGTGGGGCAATGTAACTGGCACTGTGGGGCATGTATCTGGCACAGTGGGGCAATGTAACTGGCACTGTGGGGCATGTATCTGGCACAGTGGGGCAATGTAACTGGCACTGTGGGGCATGTATCTGGCACAGTGGGGCAATGTAACTGGCACTGTGGGGCAATGTAACTGGCACTGTGGGGCATGTATCTGGCACAGTGGGGCAATGTAACTGGCACTGTGGGGCATGTATCCGGCACTGTGGGGCATGTATCCGGCACAGTGGGGCAATGTAACTGGCACTGTGGGGCATGTATCTGGCACAGTGGGGCAATGTAACTGGCACTGTGGGGCATGTATCTGGCACAGTGGGGCAATGTAACTGGCACTGTGGGGCATGTATCCGGCACTGAGGGGCATTGTATCTGGCACTGTGGGGCAATGTAACTGGCACTGTGGGCCATTTTCAGTGGCCACGCCCATTTTTTCGCCACGCGCGGCTCCGGCGCGCGCACATGCCTCTTTTTGTGTGCTTTTTTTTTTTTTGGGGGGGGGGGGGGGCGCCATTTTACATCTTGCCCTGGGCTCCAAAAACCCTAGTTACGCCTCTGCTGACACTTATGACCAGTTACTGCTCAAGGCACAGTCTGACCAGATAGCCTACAATTTTCTTTTTAATAGAAACAATTTAGTAAAAGAAAAATGAAGTTACTGAGGCACCATCACAGCCATTTTGGCGGCACCATATTTCCAGGGCTCTCTTCAGAAGCGTCTGGGGGCTCAGACCAATTAGTGAGCGCTGAAAATACAGTGTCATCATCTTTACCAAAGATAGACAAGACTCTGCCACTGGTGACGTTTCAGGTGATTTTTTCTTTGTAATTCACTCTGTAAGGGGCCTCTTCATAAAGCAGTGAAAAGAGTGAAAAAGTGAGCCAGTGGAGAAGTTGCCCATGGCAATCAATCAGCTGCTACGTAGAATTTTATAGAATGCACTTTATAAATGTTACCTCTCTTAACACTGATTGGTTGACATGGGCAACTATTTCCTGGCTCACTTTTCCACTGTTTTCACTGCTTCATGAATAGACCCCTAATAATCTTACACATTGCCACAAAGGTACGCGTTCAGGATCCCGGCAGCTGTAATACCAAAACCGGAATCCGGACAGCTGCAAGAATACTGACGCCGGCATCCAGAAGAGATCAGGATCCCAACGACAATATCCTGACAGTCAGAATCCAGAAGGTAAGTGGTAAGTATGCACTTCCGGGTTAGGTTTAAGCTGTGGGAGGGGGGTTAGGTTTAGGCACACTTTGGGTGGGGGGGGGGTTAGGGTTAGGCTGCGGAGAGGGGGGTTAGGGACCACTGGGGGAGTGTTAGGGTTAGGCATTAAGGCTGAAGGATTAGGTTTAGGCTGCAGGAAGGGGGGGGGTTAGGTTTAGGCACCACCAGGGGGAGGTTAGGGTTAGGCTGCGGGCAGGGAGGGTTAGGGGATAGTGGTTAGGGTACCCTGCCAACATTGTCGACATTGCCGCGATCGGGATGCCGGCGTCGGTATACTGACCACCAGCATCCTGACCGCCGGCTTTTCATACTGATCCCGCCACAAAGGGTCAGTTCATGATAAAACATATTAGAACTCGATTTTGTTTGCTTTGAACAGGGATCAAATTTCCTGGCCATTTTGAAAACACTAGGGGTTTAATTCTGAGTCTCACACAGCGGCGTCAGTGTCTGCATGTATGCCAGTCACACATCAGCAACATTATGCAGATACTGCTATCTGCCCTTCCCTGGTGTATGCAGATACCGTAACCAGCCCATCCCTGGTGTATGCAGATACCGTTACCAGCCCTTCCCTGGTGTATGCAGATACCGTTACCAGCCCTTCCCTGGTGTATGCAGATACCGTTACCAGCCCTTCCCTGGTGTATGCAGATACCGTTACCAGCCCTTCCCTGGTGTATGCAGATACCGTTACCAGCCCTTCCCTGGTGTATGCAGATACCGTTACCAGCCCATCCCTGGTGTACAGCCGTGGGTCTGCATGTACAGGGACCGAGACACCCACTTTGGGTATCCTCAGGAGCTGCAATCATGTTTGGAGTCACAGTACCGATTGAGATACACTGTCTCAGAAGTGTATAGAGAATGTATGGGGCTTTCCTGCAAGGTGAGAGGGAGGTGGCTAAATGGAAATAAGCCACTCAGATAAATTGTCCTATCAACATATAGATGTTGGTCTGATGTTTTAGTACATGACAGAAGGATTAGAGTGGCCACATTTGAGGGCATCTCTGCAGATGGGACTGTGAGTAAGGTATTGGTTTTAGGCAACTTCTGGTTGCACTCCCAGAGGAACTATATCAGATGGGAGGGAGCACCAGTGAGAAAGATCTCTATTTAATCAGTGGATTAAAACGAGAGATGAGCGGGTTCGGTTCCTCGGAATCCGAACCCGCCCGAACTTCAGGTTTTTTTACACGGGTCCGAGCGACTCGGATCTTCCCGCCTTGCTCGGTTAACCCGAGCGCGCCCGAACGTCATCATCACGCTGTCGGATTCTCGCGAGGCTCGGATTCTATCGCGAGACTCGGATTCTATATAAGGAGCCGCGCGTCGCCGCCATTTTCACACGTGCATTGAGATTGATAGGGAGAGGACGTGGCTGGCGTCCTCTCCGTTTAGAAATAGATAGGAGACTGAGAGTGAGACACTTCATTTACTGGAGCTTAGGAGGAGTACTCAGAGAGTGCAGAATTTTGCTGATAGTAGTTAGTTAGTTATACTAGTGACTGACCAGTGAGACCACCAGTGCAGTTTTATTATTATTTAATATAATCCGTTCTCTGCCTGAAAAAAACGATACACAGTGACTCAGTCACATACCATATCTGTGCTCAGCCCAGTGTGCTGCATCATCTATGTATAATATCTGACTGTGCTCACACAGCTTAATTGTGGGGGAGACTGGGGAGCAGTTATAGGTTATAGCAGGAGCCAGGAGTACATATTAAACAGTGCACACTTTTGCTGCCAGAGTGCCACTGCCAGTGTGACTGACCAGTGACCTGACCACACTGACCACCAGTGTATTGTGATTGTCTGCCTGAAAAAGTTAAACACTCGTCGTGTGACTTGTGTGGTGTTTTTTTATTCTATAAAAAACTCATTCTGCTGACAGTGTCCAGCAGGTCCGTCATTATATAATATATACCTGTCCGGCTGCAGAAGTGATATATATATATTTTTTATATCATTATTTATCATCCAGTCTATACTAGCAGCAGACACAGTACGGTAGTTCACGGCTGTAGCTACCTCTGTGTCGGCACTCGGCAGTCCATCCATAATTGTATACCACCTACCCGTGTTTTTTTTTTCTTTCTTCTTTATACATACTACATCTCATTATCATCCAGTCTATATTAGCAGCAGACACAGTACGGTAGTCCACGGCTGTAGCTACCTCTGTGTCGGCACTCGGCAGTCCATCCATAATTGTATACCACCTACCCGTGGTTTTTTTTTCTTTCTTCTTTATACATACTACATCTCATTATCAACCAGTCTATATTAGCAGCAGACACAGTACGGTAGTCCACGGCTGTAGCTATCTCTGTGTCGGCACTCGGCAGTCCATCCATAATTGTATACCACCTACCCGTGGGTTTTTTTTTCTTTCTTCTTTATACATACTACATCTCATTATCAACCAGTCTATATTAGCAGCAGACACAGTACGGTAGTCCACGGCTGTAGCTACCTCTGTGTCGGCACTCGGCAGTCCATCCATAATTGTATACCACCTACCCGTGGTTTTTTTTTTCTTTCTTCTTTATACATACTACATCTCATTATCAACCAGTCTATATTAGCAGCAGACACAGTACGGTAGTCCACGGCTGTAGCTACCTCTGTGTCGGCACTCGGCAGTCCATCCATAATTGTATACCACCTACCCGTGGTTTTTTTTTTCTTTCTTCTTTATACATACTACATCTCATTATCAACCAGTCTATATTAGCAGCAGACACAGTACGGTAGTCCACGGCTGTAGCTACCTCTGTGTCGGCACTCGGCAGTCCATCCATAATTGTATACCACCTACCCGTGTTTTTTTTTTTTCTTTCTTCTTTATACATACTACATCTCATTATCAACCAGTCTATATTAGCAGCAGACACAGTACGGTAGTTCACGGCTGTAGCTACCTCTGTGTCGGCACTCGGCAGTCCATCCATAATTGTATACCACCTACCCGTGGTTTTTTTTTTTTCTTTCTTCTTTATACATACTACATCTCATTATCAACCAGTCTATATTAGCAGCAGACACAGTACAGTACGGTAGTTCACGGCTGTAGCTACCTCTGTGTCGGCACTCGGCAGTCCATCCATAATTGTATACCACCTACCCGTGGTTTTTTTTTCTTTCTTCTTTATACATACTACATCTCATTATCATCCAGTCTATATTAGCAGCAGACACAGTACAGTACGGTAGTCCACGGCTGTAGCTATCTCTGTGTCGGCACTCGGCAGTCCATCCATAATTGTATACCACCTACCCGTGGTTTTTTTTTTCTTTCTTCTTTATACATACTACATCTCATTATCAACCAGTCTATATTAGCAGCAGACACAGTACGGTAGTCCACGGCTGTAGCTACCTCTGTGTCGGCACTCGGCAGTCCATCCATAATTGTATACCACCTACCCGTGGTTTTTTTTTTCTTTCTTCTTTATACATACTACATCTCATTATCAACCAGTCTATATTAGCAGCAGACACAGTACGGTAGTCCACGGCTGTAGCTACCTCTGTGTCGGCACTCGGCAGTCCATCCATAATTGTATACCACCTACCCGTGGTTTTTTTTTTCTTTCTTCTTTATACATACTACATCTCATTATCAACCAGTCTATATTAGCAGCAGACACAGTACGGTAGTTCACGGCTGTAGCTACCTCTGTGTCGGCACTCGGCAGTCCATCCATAATTGTATACCACCTACCCGTGGTTTTTTTTTCTTTCTTCTTTATACATACTACATCTCATTATCAACCAGTCTATATTAGCAGCAGACACAGTACGGTAGTCCACGGCTGTAGCTACCTCTGTGTCGGCACTCCATCCATAATTGTATACCACCTACCCGTGGTTTTTTTTTTCTTTCTTCTTTATACATACTACATCTCATTATCAACCAGTCTATATTAGCAGCAGACACAGTACGGTAGTTCACGGCTGTAGCTACCTCTGTGTCGGCACTCGGCAGTCCATCCATAATTGTATACCACCTACCCATGGTTTTTTTTTTCTTTCTTCTTTATACATACTACATCTCATTATCAACCAGTCTATATTAGCAGCAGACACAGTACAGTACGGTAGTCCACGGCTGTAGCTACCTCTGTGTCGGCACTCGGCAGTCCATCCATAATTGTATACCACCTACCCGTGGTTTTTTTCTTTCTTTCTTCTTTATACATACTACATCTCATTATCATCCAGTCTATATTAGCAGCAGACACAGTACAGTACGGTAGTCCACGGCTGTAGCTATCTCTGTGTCGGCACTCGGCAGTCCATCCATAATTGTATACCACCTACCCGTGGTTTTTTTTTCTTTCTTCTTTATACATACTACATCTCATTATCAACCAGTCTATATTAGCAGCAGACACAGTACAGTACGGTAGTCCACGGCTGTAGCTACCTCTGTGTCGGCACTCGGCAGTCCATCCATAATTGTATACCACCTACCCGTGGTTTTTTTTTTCTTTCTTCTTTATACATACTACATCTCATTATCAACCAGTCTATATTAGCAGCAGACACAGTACGGTAGTTCACGGCTGTAGCTACCTCTGTGTCGGCACTCGGCAGTCCATCCATAATTGTATACCACCTACCCGTGGTTTTTTTTTCTTTCTTCTTTATACATACTACATCTCATTATCAACCAGTCTATATTAGCAGCAGACACAGTACAGTACGGTAGTCCACGGCTGTAGCTACCTCTGTGTCGGCACTCGGCAGTCCATCCATAATTGTATACCACCTACCCGTGGTTTTTTTTTCTTTCTTCTTTATACATACTACATCTCATTATCATCCAGTCTATATTAGCAGCAGACACAGTACAGTACGGTAGTCCACGGCTGTAGCTATCTCTGTGTCGGCACTCGGCAGTCCATCCATAATTGTATACCACCTACCCGTGGTTTTTTTTTCTTTCTTCTTTATACATACTACATCTCATTATCAACCAGTCTATATTAGCAGCAGACACAGTACAGTACGGTAGTCCACGGCTGTAGCTACCTCTGTGTCGGCACTCGGCAGTCCATCCATAATTGTATACCACCTACCCGTGGTTTTTTTTTCTTTCTTCTTTATACATACTACATCTCATTATCAACCAGTCTATATTAGCAGCAGACACAGTACGGTAGTTCACGGCTGTAGCTACCTCTGTGTCGGCACTCGGCAGTCCATCCATAATTGTATACTAGTATCCATCCATCTCCATTGTTTACCTGAGGTGCCTTTTAGTTGTGCCTATTAAAATATGGAGAACAAAAATGTTGAGGTTCCAAAATTAGGGAAAGATCAAGATCCACTTCCACCTCGTGCTGAAGCTGCTGCCACTAGTCATGGCCGAGACGATGAAATGCCAGCAACGTCGTCTGCCAAGGCCGATGCCCAATGTCATAGTACAGAGCATGTCAAATCCAAAACACCAAATATCAGTAAAAAAAGGACTCCAAAACCTAAAATAAAATTGTCGGAGGAGAAGCGTAAACTTGCCAATATGCCATTTACCACACGGAGTGGCAAGTAACGGCTGAGGCCCTGGCCTATGTTCATGGCTAGTGGTTCAGCTTCACATGAGGATGGAAGCACTCAGCCTCTCGCTAGAAAACTGAAAAGACTCAAGCTGGCAAAAGCACCGCAAAGAACTGTGCGTTCTTCGAAATCCCAAATCCACAAGGAGAGTCCAATTGTGTCGGTTGCGATGCCTGACCTTCCCAACACTGGACGTGAAGAGCATGCGCCTTCCACCATTTGCACGCCCCCTGCAAGTGCTGGAAGGAGCACCCGCAGTCCAGTTCCTGATAGTCAGATTGAAGATGTCAGTGTTGAAGTACACCAGGATGAGGAGGATATGGGTGTTGCTGGCGCTGGGGAGGAAATTGACCAGGAGGATTCTGATGGTGAGGTGGTTTGTTTAAGTCAGGCACCCGGGGAGACACCTGTTGTCCGTGGGAGGAATATGGCCACTGACATGCCTGGTGAAAATACAAAAAAAATCAGCTCTTCGGTGTGGAAGTATTTCAACAGAAATGCGGACAACAGGTGTCAAGCCGTGTGTTGCCTTTGTCAAGCTGTAATAAGTAGGGGGTAAGGACGTTAACCACCTCGGAACATCCTCCCTTATACGTCACCTGCAGCGCATTCATAATAAGTCAGTGACAAGTTCAAAAACTTTGGGCGACAGCGGAAGCAGTCCACTGACCAGTAAATCCCTTCCTCTTGTAACCAAGCTCACGCAAACCACCCCACCAACTCCCTCAGTGTCAATTTCCTCCTTCCCCAGGAATGCCAATAGTCCTGCAGGCCATGTCACTGGCAATTCTGACGAGTCCTCTCCTGCCTGGGATTCCTCCGATGCATCCTTGCGTGTAACGCCTACTGCTGCTGGCGCTGCTGTTGTTGCTGCTGGGAGTCGATGGTCATCCCAGAGGGGAAGTCGTAAGCCCACTTGTACTACTTCCAGTAAGCAATTGACTGTTCAACAGTCCTTTGCGAGGAAGATGAAATATCACAGCAGTCATCCTGCTGCAAAGCGGATAACTGAGGCCTTGACAACTATGTTGGTGTTAGACGTGCGTCCGGTATCCGCCGTTAGTTCACAGGGAACTAGACAATTTATTGAGGCAGTGTGCCCCCGTTACCAAATACCATCTAGGTTCCACTTCTCTAGGCAGGCGATACCGAGAATGTACACGGACGTCAGAAAAAGACTCACCAGTGTCCTAAAAAATGCAGTTGTACCCAATGTCCACTTAACCACGGACATGTGGACAAGTGGAGCAGGGCAGGGTCAGGACTATATGACTGTGACAGCCCACTGGGTAGATGTATGGACTCCCGCCGCAAGAACAGCAGCGGCGGCACCAGTAGCAGCATCTCGCAAACGCCAACTCTTTCCTAGGCAGGCTACGCTTTGTATCACCGCTTTCCAGAATACGCACACAGCTGAAAACCTCTTACGGCAACTGAGGAAGATCATCGCGGAATGGCTTACCCCAATTGGACTCTCCTGTGGATTTGTGGCATCGGACAACGCCAGCAATATTGTGTGTGCATTAAATATGGGCAAATTCCAGCACGTCCCATGTTTTGCACATACCTTGAATTTGGTGGAGCAGAATTTATTTAAAAACGACAGGGGCGTGCAAGAGATGCTGTCGGTGGCCAGAAGAATTGCGGGACACTTTCGGCGTACAGGCACCACGTACAGAAGACTGGAGCACCACCAAAAACTACTGAACCTGCCCTGCCATCATCTGAAGCAAGAAGTGGTAACGAGGTGGAATTCAACCCTCTATATGCTTCAGAGGTTGGAGGAGCAGCAAAAGGCCATTCAAGCCTATACAATTGAGCACGATATAGGAGGTGGAATGCACCTGTCTCAAGCGCAGTGGAGAATGATTTCAACGTTGTGCAAGGTTCTGATGCCCTTTGAACTTGCCACACGTGAAGTCAGTTCAGACACTGCCAGCCTGAGTCAGGTCATTCCCCTCATCAGGCTTTTGCAGAAGAAGCTGGAGACATTGAAGGAGGAGCTAACACGGAGCGATTCCGCTAGGCATGTGGGACTTGTGGATGGAGCCCTTAATTCGCTTGACAAGGATTCACGGGTGGTCAATCTGTTGAAATCAGAGCACTACATTTTGGCCACCGTGCTCGATCCTAGATTTAAAGCCTACCTTGGATCTCTCTTTCCGGCAGACACAAGTCTGCTGGGGTTGAAAGACCTGCTGGTGAGAAAATTGTCAAGTCAAGCGGAACGCGACCTGTCAACATCTCCTCCTTCACATTCTCCCGCAACTGGGGGTGCGAGGAAAAGGCTCAGAATTCCGAGCCCACCCGCTGGCGGAGATGCAGGGCAGTCTGGAGCGACTGCTGATGCTGACATCTGGTCCGGACTGAAGGACCTGACAACGATTATGGACATGTCGTCTACTGTCACTGCATATTATTCTCTCAACATTGAAAGAATGGTGGAGGATTATATGAGTGACCGCATCCAAGTAGGCACGTCACACAGTCCGTACTTATACTGGCAGGAAAAAGAGGCAATTTGGAGGCCCTTGCACAAACTGGCTTTATTCTACCTAAGTTGCCCTCCCACAAGTGTGTACTCCGAAAGAGTGTTTAGTGCCGCCGCTCACCTTGTCAGAAATCGGCGTACGAGGTTACATCCAGAAAATGTGGAGAAGATGATGTTCATTAAAATGAATTATAATCAATTCCTCCGCGGAGACATTGACCAGCAGCAATTGCCTCCACAAAGTACACAGGGAGCTGAGATGGTGGATTCCAGTGGGGACGAATTGATAATCTGTGAGGAGGGGGATGTACACGGTGATATATCGGAGGATGATGATGAGGTGGACATCTTGCCTCTGTAGAGCCAGTTTGTGCAAGGAGAGATTAATTGCTTCTTTTTTGGTGGGGGTCCAAACCAACCCGTCATATCAGTCACAGTCGTGTGGCAGACCCTGTCACTGAAATGATGGGTTGGTTAAAGTGTGCATGTCCTGTTTATACAACATAAGGGTGGGTGGGAGGGCCCAAGGACAATTCCATCTTGCACCTCTTTTTTCTTTAATTTTTCTTTGCGTCATGTGCTGTTTGGGGAGTGTTTTTTGGAAGGGCCATCCTGCGTGACACTGCAGTGCCACTCCTAGATGGGCCCGGTGTTTGTGTCGGCCACTAGGGTCGCTTATCTTACTCACACAGCTACCTCATTGCGCCTCTTTTTTTCTTTGCGTCATGTGCTGTTTGGGGAGTGTTTTTTGGAAGGGCCATCCTGCGTGACACTGCAGTGCCACTCCTAGATGGGCCCGGTGTTTGTGTCGGCCACTAGGGTCGCTTATCTTACTCACACAGCTACCTCATTGCGCCTCTTTTTTTCTTTGCGTCATGTGCTGTTTGGGGAGGTTTTTTTGGAAGGGACATCCTGCGTGACACTGCAGTGCCACTCCTAGATGGGCCCGGTGTTTGTGTCGGCCACTAGGGTCGCTTATCTTACTCACACAGCTACCTCATTGCGCCTCTTTTTTTCTTTGCGTCATGTGCTGTTTGGGGAGGGTTTTTTGGAAGGGCCATCCTGCGTGACACTGCAGTGCCACTCCTAGATGGGCCCGGTGTTTGTGTCGGCCACTAGGGTCGCTTATCTTACTCACACAGCTACCTCATTGCGCCTCTTTTTTTCTTTGCGTCATGTGCTGTTTGGGGAGGGTTTTTTGGAAGGGACATCCTGCGTGACACTGCAGTGCCACTCCTAGATGGGCCCGGTGTTTGTGTCGGCCACTAGGGTCGCTTATCTTACTCACACAGCTACCTCATTGCGCCTCTTTTTTTCTTTGCGTCATGTGCTGTTTGGGGAGGGTTTTTTGGAAGGGCCATCCTGCGTGACACTGCAGTGCCACTCCTAGATGGGCCAGGTGTTTGTGTCGGCCACTAGGGTCGCTTATCTTACTCACACAGCTACCTCATTGCGCCTCTTTCTCTATCGTCCTAAGTGGATGCTGGGGTTCCTGAAAGGACCATGGGGAATAGCGGCTCCGCAGGAGACAGGGCACAAAAGTAAAGCTTTTACAGGTCAGGTGGTGTGTACTGGCTCCTCCCCCTATGACCCTCCTCCAGACTCCAGTTAGATTTTTGTGCCCGGCCGAGAAGGGTGCAATTCTAGGTGGCTCTCATAAAGAGCTGCTTAGAGAGTTTAGCTTAGGTTTTTTATTTTACAGTGATTCCTGCTGGCAACAGGATCACTGCAACGAGGGACAGAGGGGAGAAGAAGTGAACTCACCTGCGTGCAGGATGGATTGGCTTCTTGGCTACTGGACATGAAGCTCCAGAGGGACGATCACAGGTACAGCCTGGATGGTCACCGGAGCCACGCCGCCGGCCCCCTCACAGATGCTGAAGCAAGAAGAGGTCCAGAATCGGCGGCTGAAGACTCCTGCAGTCTTCTTAAGGTAGCGCACAGCACTGCAGCTGTGCGCCATTTTCCTCTCAGCACACTTCACACGGCAGTCACTGAGGGTGCAGGGCGCTGGGGGGGGGCGCCCTGGGAGGCAAATGAAAACCTTTAAAAAGGCTAAAAATACCTCACATATAGCCCCAGAGGCTATATGGAGATATTTACCCCTGCCTAAATGTACTAAATAGCGGGAGACGAGCCCGCCGAAAAAGGGGCGGGGCCTATCTCCTCAGCACACGGCGCCATTTTCTGTCACAGCTCCGCTGGTCAGGAAGGCTCCCAGGTCTCTCCCCTGCACTGCACTACAGAAACAGGGTATAACAGAGAGGGGGGGCAGAATAAATGGCAATATATTAATATAAAAGCAGCTATAAGGGAGCACTTAATCATAAGGCTATCCCTGTCATATATAGCGCTTTTTGGTGTGTGCTGGCAGACTCTCCCTCTGTCTCCCCAAAGGGCTAGTGGGTCCTGTCTTCGTATAGAGCATTCCCTGTGTGTCTGCTGTGTGTCGGTACGTGTGTGTCGACATGTATGAGGACGTTATTGGTGTGGAGGCGGAGCAATTGCCAAATATGAGGATGTCACCTCCTAGGGGGTCGACACCAGAATGGATGCCTTTATTTGTGGAATTACGGGATAGCGTCAACTCGCTTAAGCAGTCGTTTGCCGACATGAGGCGGCCGGACACTCAATTAGTGTCTGTCCAGGCGCCTCAAACACCGTCAGGGGCTGTAAAACGTCCCTTGCCTCAGTCGGTCGACACAGACCCAGACACAGGCACTGATTCCGGTGGTGAAGGTGACGAATCAACCGTATTTTCCAGTAGGGCCACACGTTATATGATTTTGGCAATAAAGGAGATGTTACATTTAGCTGATACTACAGGTACCACTAAACAGGGTATTATGTGGGGTGTGAAAAAACTACCAGTAGTTTTTACCGAATCAGAAGAATTAAATGACGTGTGTGATGAAGCGTGGGGTGCCCCGATAAAAAACTGCTAATTTCAAAGAAGTTATTGGCTTTATACCCTTTCCCGCCAGAGGTTAGGGAGCGCTGGGAAACACCTCCTAGGGTGGACAAAGCGCTAACACGCTTATCAAAACAAGTGGCGTTACCCTCTCCTGAGACGGACGCACTTAAAGATCCATCAGATAGGAGGATGGAAAATATCCAAAAAGGTATATACACACATGCAGGTGTTATACTACGACCAGCTATTGCGACTGCCTGGATGTGCAGTGCTGGGGTAGTTTGGTCAGAGTCCCTGATCGAAAATATTGATACCCTGGACAGGGACAATATTTTACTGTCGTTAGAACAAATAAAGGATGCATTTCTTTATATGCGTGATGCACAGAGAGATATCTGCACACTGGCATCACGGGTAAGTGCTATGTCCATTTCGGCCAGAAGAGCTTTATGGACACGACAGTGGACAGGCGATGCGTAGAGGAGTTATTTGAGGTCGGTCTATCGGATTTGGTGGCCACGGCTACGGCCGGGAAATCCACCTTTCTACCTCAAGTCACTCCCCAACAGAAAAAGGCACCGACCTTTCAACCGCAGCCCTTTCGTTCCTTTAAAAATAAGAGAGCAAAGGGCTATTCATATCTGCCACGAGGCAGAGGACGAGGGAAGAGACAGCAACAGGCAGCTCCTTCCCAGGAACAGAAGCCCTCCCCGGCTTCTACAAAAGCCTCAGCATGACGCTGGGGCTTCGCAAGCGGACTCGGGGGCGGTAGGCGGTCGTCTCAAAAATTACAGCGCGCAGTGGGCTCACTCGCAGGTAAATCCCTGGATCCTGCAGATAATATCTCAGGGGTACAGGTTGAAATTAGAGACAGAGCCACCTCGCCGTTTCCTGAAGTCTGCTTTACCAACGTCCCCCTCAGAAAGGGAGACGGTTTTGGAAGCCATTCACAAGCTGTATTCTCAGCAGGTGATAGTCAAGGTACCTCTTCTACAACAAGGGAAGGGGTATTATTCCACTCTATTTGTGGTACCGAAGCCGGATGGCTCGGTAAGGCCTATTCTAAATCTGAAGTCCTTGAACCTATACATAAAGAAGTTCAAGTTCAAGATGGAGTCACTCAGAGCAGTGATAGCGAACCTGGAAGAAGGGGACTTTATGGTATCCTTGGACATCAAGGATGCGTATCTCCACGTTCCAATTACCCCTCACACCAGGGGTACCTCAGGTTCGTTGTACAAAACTGTCACTATCAGTTTCAGACGCTGCCGTTTGGTTTGTCCACGGCACCTCGGGTCTTTACAAAGGTAATGGCCGAGATAATATTTCTTCTTCGAAGAAAAGGCGTATTAATTATCCCATACTTGGAAGATCTCCTAATAAGGGCAAGGTCCAGAGAACAGCTAGAGATGGGTTTAGCACTATCTCAAGAGGTGCTAAAGCAGCACGGATGGATTCTGAATATTCCAAAATCCCAATTAATGCCGACAACTCGTCTGCTGTTCCTGGGGATGATTCTGGACACAGTTCAGAAAAAGGTTTTTCTTCCCGAAGAAAAAGCCAAGGAGTTATCTGACCTGGTCAGGAACCTCCTAAAACCAGGAAAGGTGTCTGTACATCAATGCACAAGAGTCCTGGGAAAAAATGGTAGCTTCTTACGAAGCAATCCCTTTCGGCAGATTCCATGCAAAGGGATCTGTTGGACAAATGGTCAGGGTCGCATCTTCAGATGCACCTGCGGATAACCCTGTCGCCGAGGACAAGGGTATCCCTTCTGTGGTGGTTGCAGGAGGCTCATCTATTGGAGGGCCGCAGATTCGGCATACAGGATTGGATCCTGGTGACCACGGATGCCAGCCTGAGAGGCTGGGGAGCAGTCACACAGGGAAGAAATTTCCAGGGAGTGTGGTCGAGCCTGAAAAAGTCTCTTCACATAAGCATTCTGGAACTAAGAGCAATCTACAATGCTCTAAGCCAGGCGGAACCTCTGCTTCAAGGAAGACCGGTGTTGATCCAGTCAGACAACATCACGGCAGTCGCCCATGTAAACAGACAGGGCGGCACAAGAAGCAGGAGGGCAATGGCAGAAGCTGCCAGGATCCTTCGCTGGGCGGAGAATCACGTGATAGCACTGTCAGCAGTATTCATCCCGGGCGTGGACAACTGGGAAGCAGACTTCCTCAGCAGACACGACCTTCACCCGGGAGAGTGGGGACTTCATCCAGAAGTTTTCCACATGCTATTAAACCGTTGGGTAAAACCAATGGTGGACATGATGGCGTCTCGCCTCAACAAAACACTGGACAGGTATTGCGCCAGGTCAAGAGATCCGCAGGCAATAGCTGTGGACGCGCTGGTAACACCTTGGGTGTACCAGTCGGTATATGTGTTTCCTCCTCTGCCTCTCATACCAAAGGTATTGAGGATTATACGGCAAAGAGGAGTAAGACTAGTGGCTCCGGATTGGCCAAGAAGGACTTGGTACCCGGAACTTCAAGAGATGGTCACGGACGATCCGTGGCCTCTACTTCTGAGAAGGGACCTGCTTCAGCAGGGTCCTTGTCTTTTTCAAGACTTACCGCGGCTGCGTTTGACGGCATGGCGTTGAATGCCAGATCCTAAAAGGAAAAGGCATTCCAGAAGAAGTCATTCCTACCTTGATAAAGGCAAGGAAGGAAGTCACCGCGAAGCATTATCGCCGTATTTGGCGAAAATATGTTGCGTGGTGCGAGCAGCGGAGTGCTCCGATGGAGGAATTTCAACTGGGTCGTTTTCCTACATTTCCTGCAATCAGGATTGTCTATGGGTCTCAAATTGGGATTTATTAAGGTTCAAATTTCGGCCCTATCAATATTCTTCCACAAAGAATTGGCCTCAGTCCCTGAGGTCCAGATTTTTATCAAAGGAGTACTGCATATACAGCCTCCTGTGGTGCCTAAGGTGGCACCGTGGGATCTAAATGTAGTTTTAGATTTCCTCAAATCAAATTGGTTTGAACCACTAAAGAATGTGGATTTGAAATATCTCACATGGAAAGTGACTATGTTACTGGCCCTGGCTTCGGCCGGGAGAGTATCTGAACTGGCGGCTTTGTCTTATAAAAGCCCTTATTTAATTTTCCATTCGACATAGGGCAGAGCTGCGGACGCGTCCGCATTTTCTCCCTAAGGTGGTATCAGCGTTTCACCTGAACCAGCCTATTGTAGTGCCTGCGGCTACAGACGACTTGAAGGACTCCAAGTTGTTGGACGTTGTCAGAGCCTTAAAAATATACATTAAAGGACGGCTGGAGTCAGAAAATCTGACTCGCTGTTTATACTGTATGCACCCAACAAGTTGGGTGCACCTGCTTCTAAGCAGTCGATTGCTCGTTGGTTTTGTAACAAAATTCAACTTGTACATTCTGTGGCAGGCCTGCCACAGCCTAAATCTGTTAAGGCCCATTCCGCAAGGAAGGTGGGCTCATCTTGGGCGGCTGCCCGAGGGGTCTCGGCATTACAACTCTGCCGAGCAGCTACGTGGTCAGGGGAGAACACGTTTGTAAATTTTTACAAATTTGATACCCTGGCAAAGGAGGACCTGGAGTTCTCTCATTCGGTGCTGCAGAGTCATCCGCACTCTCCCGCCCGTTTGGGAGCTTTGGTATAATCCCCATGGTCCTTTCAGGAACCCCAGCATCCACTTAGGACGATAGAGAAAATAAGAATTTACTTACCGATAATTCTATTTCTCGGAGTCCGTAGTGGATGCTGGGCGCCCATCCCAAGTGCGGATTATCTGCAATACTTGTACATAGTTATTGTTAACTAATTCGGGTTATTGTTTAGGAAGCCATCTTTCAGAGGCTCCTCTGTTATCATACTGTTAACTGGGTTTAGATCACAAGTTGTACGGTGTGATTGGTGTGGCTGGTATGAGTCTTACCCGGGATTCAAAATCCTCCCTTATTGTGTACGCTCGTCCGGGCACAGTACCTAACTGGAGTCTGGAGGAGGGTCATAGGGGGAGGAGCCAGTACACACCACCTGACCTGTAAAAGCTTTACTTTTGTGCCCTGTCTCCTGCGGAGCCGCTATTCCCCATGGTCCTTTCAGGAACCCCAGCATCCACTACGGACTCCGAGAAATAGAATTATCGGTAAGTAAATTCTTATTTTTTTTCTTTGCGTCATGTGCTGTTTGGGGAGTGTTTTTTGGAAGGGCCATCCTGCGTGACACTGCAGTGCCACTCCTAGATGGGCCCGGTGTTTGTGTCGGCCACTAAGGTCGCTTATCTTACTCACACAGCTACCTCATTGCGCCTCTTTTTTTCTTTGCGTCATGTGCTGTTTGGGGAGGGTTTTTTGGAAGGGACATCCTGCGTGACACTGCAGTGCCACTCCTAGATGGGCCCGGTGTTTGTGTCGGCCACTAGGGTCGCTTATCTTACTCACACAGCTACCTCATTGCGCCTCTTTTTTTCTTTGCGTCATGTGCTGTTTGGGGAGGGTTTTTTGGAAGGGACATCCTGCGTGACACTGCAGTGCCACTCCTAGATGGGCCCGGTGTTTGTGTCGGCCACTAGGGTCGCTTATCTTACTCACACAGCTACCTCATTGCGCCTCTTTTTTTCTTTGCGTCATGTGCTGTTTGGGGAGGGTTTTTTGGAAGGGCCATCCTGCGTGACACTGCAGTGCCACTCCTAGATGGGCCCGGTGTTTGTGTCGGCCACTAGGGTCGCTTATCTTACTCACACAGCTACCTCATTGCGCCTCTTTTTTTCTTTGCGTCATGTGCTGTTTGGGGAGTGTTTTTTGGAAGGGCCATCCTGCGTGACACTGCAGTGCCACTCCTAGATGGGCCCGGTGTTTGTGTCGGCCACTAAGGTCGCTTATCTTACTCACACAGCTACCTCATTGCGCCTCTTTTTTTCTTTGCGTCATGTGCTGTTTGGGGAGGGTTTTTTGGAAGGGACATCCTGCATGACACTGCAGTGCCACTCCTAGATGGGCCCGGTGTTTGTGTCGGCCACTAGGGTCGCTTATCTTACTCACACAGCTACCTCATTGCGCCTCTTTTTTTCTTTGCGTCATGTGCTGTTTGGGGAGGGTTTTTTGGAAGGGACATCCTGCGTGACACTGCAGTGCCACTCCTAGATGGGCCCGGTGTTTGTGTCGGCCACTAGGGTCGCTAATCTTACTCACACAGCTACCTCATTGCGCCTCTTTTTTTCTTTGCGTCATGTGCTGTTTGGGGAGGGTTTTTTGGAAGGGACATCCTGCGTGACACTGCAGTGCCACTCCTAGATGGGCCCGGTGTTTGTGTCGGCCACTAGGGTCGCTTATCTTACTCACACAGCTACCTCATTGCGCCTCTTTTTTTCTTTGCGTCATGTGCTGTTTGGGGAGGGTTTTTTGGAAGGGACATCCTGCGTGACACTGCAGTGCCACTCCTAGATGGGCCAGGTGTTTGTGTCGGCCACTAGGGTCGCTTAGCTTAGTCATCCAGCGACCTCGGTGCAAATTTTAGGACTAAAAATAATATTGTGAGGTGTGAGGTATTCAGAATAGACTGAAAATTAGTGGAAATGATGGTTTTTGAGGTTAATAATACTTTGGGATCAAAATGACCCCCAAATTCTATGATTTAAGCTGTTTTTTAGGTTTTTTGGAAAAAAACACCCGAATCCAAAACACACCCGAATCCGACAAAAAAAATTCGGTTAGGTTTTGCCAAAACGCGGTCGAACCCAAAACACGGCCGCGGAACCGAACCCAAAACCAAAACACAAAACCCGAAAAATTTCCGGCGCTCATCTCTAATTAAAACTTGGGCGAATGAATAAGAGAAGTCTTTATGCACTCAATATAAGGAGACATTTACAAAATGTTATTCCATTAATACCAAACCCCTGAGCTTTTCTATGTGTATTACCAGGCGTCTCTCAGCACTGCTCTTGATTTGGCCTTTCCAACAAGTACTCACCTTGATAAGCGTAGCCACTAATATTGATGTAGCTTTCTGATCTCAATATTGTTCTATTAGTCTTCCCAAACTCACAAATAGCTAAAATGTACTGCACACTGATCAGCCATAGTCTCACAATGGTAAACGTTTTATAACCAACTAAACAAAAACAAATCACCTAGCGCCCTGGTGATAGTGTTATAGATATTTATCTCACAGATCTTCACAAGGATTTTACGTTCAGTCCACTGTATACTTATTATACATCATTAGATGTAAGCAAAGCTTACTCAGCCTGGATTTACACTCCCAAACTAGAACCCTAATGGTTTCTCTAGGTCACACAGACTTAATTTTCTTTTTTTACTGCATCTACTGTAGTTTTTGTTAACTACACTTTTTCACTTTTTGTTATAGTATTTAATTACTTTGTGCAATGTACATTAAGTGTTGTAATTGAAACACAGATGTGTCCACGCAGACTGTGGCTCTAGGTGCGCCAAATAGCCGCTCTCGGCGTACCAGGGTCTTTGCGGCTCTGATATAGCAAGCATCCATTTTTCACAAGCTGCATCTCATTTCAATCGCAAAAATATGCAAAAAGTCACAAAAATAAATTACAAACCATACTTGCCGACTCTCACGGAATGGCCGGGAGGCTCACAAAAATTGGAAGAATGGTCAAGTCTCCCGATACCAGCTACACCCTGTAAGCCAACCATCTACGAAGCAAGCAGTCAGCACAAATTGCGGCATTGCAGCTACCCCCTTTTCCCCACCCCACCCCTTGTGATGTGTCACACTCACCGCACCGCCCCCCAATGAGCCGACCAGAATGTCCTCTCCCGGAGCGGGCAGCTAAGACGTTGGTAATTATTCTAACGTACACTAACCACTGTAGCTTGGTACTTGTACATCTGTGTGCGACTAAGTTGCAAATCTGTGTTAAAAAGGTTCCGATACAAGCAGCTGCAGGTTTTCCTACCTCCACCTCCCAACCTCCACCTCCCATTTCTAAATCTGCAACTTTGTACATAAATTGTACTAATTCCCCTATGAAAAAAGTTGCAGCCTAGGTTCTCTTGTACAATGGGGGTCATTCCGAGTTGATCGCACTCTGCCAATTTTCGCTGCGCTGCGTTCAGGTCTCTACTGCGCATGTGTATGCACCGCAATGTGCACGCACGTCGTACGGGTACAATGCGGATCATTGCTGAGCTATGGATTTAACGAATAATCCATTCGCACAGCCGATCGCAAGGAGACTGACAGAGGGCGTTTATGGGTGTCAACTGACCGTTTTCTGGGAGTGGTAGGGAAAGCGCAGGCGTGTCCGGGTGTTTGGAGGGCGGGTGTGTGACATCAATTCCGGCACCAAAACGACTGAAGTGATCACAAGGGCTGAGTAAGTTCAAACCTACTCTGAAACTGCACAAAATGTTTTTGCAGAGCTCGGCTGCACAGGCGTTCGCACACTTGCAACGCGAAAATACACTCCCACGTGGGCGGCGACTATACGTTTGAACGGCTGCTAAAAACAGCTAGCGTGCGATCAACTCGGAATGACCCCCAATGTGAGCAGCTTTGTACGCAGCTAGGATGCCAGTGAGAAGCATTATTTGGTAAAACAGTTGTTCGCAACCCGTATTCAAAGCATTTCAGTCATGCCTGGCGTTTTGCACCAAATGGCATAAAGACGCTCGGTATATGAGGACACATCTGAAAGATAATGGAGCCACTGAAATGAGTTTATGATTTTAAAATTATAATTGCAACTCTCATGTCATACAGGTTGATTTTACGCCTGTTGCCGGACACTGCTCCTGAACATGTGACATCATACAGAGCGCTACCTGTAGGACACGCTGCTCAACTCTACAGACTGGAGGTGCCTGCGCGGAGGGCTCTCTGCACACTCTGGGTAGCTCTGCAGCAGCGTTCCGGCACCAGGCAAGCTAAATGCAGGTGACGTTGGGCAGCGATGGTGCCGCCCATAATTATGTCCCTGATTCCACTGGTAAAACACATTGCAGCACTGTCAATATAAACAGTTAAAGGAAATAAAAAGAAAACTTTAAATCTGTAATTAAATCTGCTGATGGGTTGCTGAAACTGATCACCCATAGAGACATGAATGTGGTGTTACATTAAATCAATTTCGAGGATTGGAAAAGTGGGGGGATACGAGAAAGAAAACAGGAAACTTTATCGCTGACAGCTTCAAGATTGAGAACTCTGTACTTAAATGGCTTAAATACTAATTAAATCGCATTGAACTAATCAGGTGCATAAAATATAATTGCTTGTTCAGAACTTTCCCATTCTTTCTTTTTATTATTTGTTTTAACCAAACTACTGGAGGAATTATATGATAACATGAAAATAGTAGTTACACCAAAACATTTATTTTTAAGGAATAAATAAGAATTTACTCACCGGTAATTCTATTTCTCGTAGTCCGTAGTGGATGCTGGGACTCCGTAAGGACCATGGGGAATAGCGGCTCCGCAGGAGACTGGGCACAACTAAAAGAAAGCTTTTGGTCTAACTGGTGTGCACTGGCTCCTCCCTCTATGACCCTCCTCCAGACTTCAGTTAGGATACTGTGCCCGGAAGAGCTGACACAACAAGGAAGGATTTTGAATCCCGGGTAAGACTCATACCAGCCACACCAATCACACCGTATAACTCGTGATACAATACCCAGTTAACAGTATGACAACAACTGAGCCTCTCAACAGATGGCTCAACAATAACCCTTTAGTTAAACAATAACTATATACAAGTATTGCAGACAATCCTCACTTGGGATGGGCGCCCAGCATCCACTACGGACTACGAGAAATAGAATTACCAGTGAGTAAATTCTTATTTTCTCTGACGTCCTAAGTGGATGCTGGGACTCCGTAAGGACCATGGGGATTATACCAAAGCTCCCAAACGGGCGGGAGAGTGCGGATGACTCTGCAGCACCGAATGGGCAAACTCTAGGTCCTCCTCAGCCAGGGTGTCAAACTTGTAGAATTTAGCAAATGTGTTTGACCCTGACCAAGTAGCTGCTTGGCAAAGTTGTAGAGCCGAGACCCCTCGGGCAGCCGCCCAAGAAGAGCCCACCTTCCTCGTGGAATGGGCTTTCACTGATTTAGGATGCGGCAGTCCAGCCGCAGAATGTGCAAGCTGAATCGTACTACAGATCCAGCGAGCAATAGTCTGCTTTGAAGCAGGTGCACCCAACTTGTGGGGCGCATACAGGATAAATAGCGAGTCAGTCTTTCTGACTCCAGCTGTCCTGGAAACATAAATTTTCAGGGCCCTGACTACGTCCAACAACTTGGAAGCCTCCAAGTCTTTAGTAGCCGCAGGCACCACGATAGGTTGGTTCAGATGAAAGGCTGATACCACCTTAAGGAGAAATTGGGGACGAGTCCTCAATTCTGCCCTATCCATATGGAAAATCAGATAAGGGCTTTTACATGACAAAGCCGCCAATTCTGATACACGCCTGGCCGAAGCCAAGGCCAATAACATGACCACTTTCCACGTGAGATATTTCAATTCCACGGTTTTAAGTGGCTCAAACCAATGTGACTTTAGGAAATCCAACACCACGTTGAGATCCCAAGGTGCCACTGGAGGCACAAAAGGGGGCTGAATATGCAGCACTCCTTTAACAAAAGTCTGAACTTCAGGTAGTGAAGCCAGTTCTCTCTGGAAGAAAATCGATAGAGCCGAAATCTGGACCTTAATGGAACCCAATTTGAGGCCCATAGGCACCCCTGACTGTAGGAAGTGCAGAAAACGGCCCAGCTGAAATTCCTCCGTTGGGGCCTTCCTGGCCTCACACCACGCAACATATTTTCGCCAAATGCGTTGATAATGGTTTGCGGTCACTTCTTTCCTAGCTTTAATCAGCGTAGGAATGACTTCCTCCGGAATGCCCTTTTCCTTCAGGATCCGGTGTTCAACCGCCATGCCGTCAAACGCAGCCGCGGTAAGTCTTGGAACAGACAGGGCCCCTGCTGCAGCAGGTCCTGTCTGAGCGGCAGAGGCCATGGGTCCTCTGAGATCATTTCTTGAAGTTCCGGGTACCAAGCTCTTCTTGGCCAATCCGGAACAATGAGTATAGTTCTTACTCCTCTTCTCCTTATTATCCTCAGTATCTTTGGTATGAGAGGAAGAGGAGGGAACACATAAACCGACCGGTACACCCACGGTGTCACTAGAGCGTCCACAGCTATCGCCTGAGGGTCTCTTGACCTGGCGCAATATCTTTCTAGCTTTTTGTTTAGGCGGGACGCCATCATGTCCACCTGTGGCCTTTCCCAACGGTTTACAATCAGTTGGAAGACTTCTGGATGAAGTCCCCACTCTCCCGGGTGGAGGTCGTGCCTGCTGAGGAAGTCTGCTTCCCAGTTGTCCACTCCCGGAATAAACACTGCTGACAGTGCTAACACGTGATTTTCCGCCCATCAGAGAATCCTTGTGGCTTCTGCCATCGCCGTCCTGCTTCTCGTGCCGCCCTGTCGGTTTACATGGGCGACTGCCGTGATGTTGTCTGACTGGATCAGTACCGGCTGGTTTTGAAGCAGGGGTTTTGCCTGACTTAGGGCATTGAAAATGGCCCTCAGTTCCAGAATATTTATGTGTAGGGAAGTCTCCTGACTTGACCATAGTCCTTGGAAGTTTCTTCCCTGTGTGACTGCCCCCCAGCCTCGAAGGCTGGCATCCGTGGTCACCAGGACCCAGTCCTGTATGCCGAATCTGCGGCCCTCTTGAAGATGCGCACTTTGCAGCCACCACAGCAGAGGTCCTTGGAGACAGGGTTATCATCCGATGCATCTGAAGATGCGATCCGGACCACTTGTCCAACAGGTCCCACTGAAAGGTTCTTGCATGGAACCTGCCGAATGGAATTGCTTCATAGGAAGCTACCATCTTTCCCAGGATCCGCGTGCAGTGATGCACCGACACCTGTTTTGGTTTTAGGAGGCCTCTGACTAGAGATGACAGCTCCTTGGCTTTCTCCTCCGGGAGAAACACTTTTTTCTGTTCTATGTCCAGAACCATCCCCAGGAACAGTAGACGATTCGTAGGGACCAGCTGTGACTTCGGAATATTTAGAATCCAGCCGTGCTGTTGTAGCACCTCCCGAGATAGTGCTACCCCGACCAACAACTGCTCCCTGGACCTCGCCTTTATCAGGAGATCGTCCAAGTATGGGATAATTAAAACTCCCTTCTTTCGAAGGAGTATCATCATTTCGGCCATTACCTTGGTAAAGACCCTCGGAGCCGTGGATAGACCAAACGGCAACGTCTGGAATTGGTAATGACAATCCTGTACCACAAATCTGAGGTACTCCTGGTGAGGATGGTAAATGGGGACATGCAGGTAAGCATCCTTGATGTCCAGTGATACCATGTAATCCCCCTCGTCCAGGCTTGCAATAACCGCCCTGAGCGATTCCATCTTGAACTTGAATTTTTTTATATATGTGTTCAAGGATTTCAAATTTAAAATGGGTCTCACCGAACCGTCCGGTTTCGGTACCACAAACATTGTGGAATAGTAACCCCGTCCTTGTTGAAGTAGGGGCACCTTGACTATCACCTGCTGGGAATACAGCTTGTGAATTGCCTCTAGCACTGCCTCCCTGCCTGAGGGAGTTGTTGGCAAGGCAGATTTGAGGAAACGGCGGGGGGGAGACGTCTCGAATTCCAGCTTGTATCCCTGAGATACTACTTGAAGGATCCAGGGATCCACCCGTGAGCGAGC
Source organism: Pseudophryne corroboree (assembly GCF_028390025.1). Classification (NCBI taxonomy): domain Eukaryota; kingdom Metazoa; phylum Chordata; class Amphibia; order Anura; family Myobatrachidae; genus Pseudophryne; species Pseudophryne corroboree. The sequence continues at coordinate 753,392,228 of NC_086448.1, forward strand.
CCACTGATTGCTGAAATTTTTGAGACGGGCCCCCACCGTACCTGGCTCCGCCTGTGGAGCCCCAGCGTAATGCGGTGGACTTGGAGGAAGCGGGGGAGGACTTTTGCTCCTGGGAACTGGCTGTATGCTGCAGCTTTTTCCCTCTACCTCTGGGCAGAAAGGACGCGCCTTTAACGCGCTTGCCCTTATGGGGCCGAAAGGACTGTACCTGATAATACGGTGCTTTCTTTGGCTGTGAGGGAACATGGGGTAAAAATGCAGACTTCCCAGCTGTCGCTGTGGAAACGAGGTCCGAGAGACCATCCCCGAACAACTCCTCACCCTTATAAGGCAAAACTTCCATGTGCCTTTTAGAATCTGCATCACCTGTCCACTGCCGAGTCCATAACCCTCTCCTGGCAGAAATGGACATTGCACTTATTTTAGATGCCAGTCGGCAGATATCCCTCTGTGCATCTCTCATGTATAAGACTGCGTCTTTAATATGCTCTACGGTTAGCAATATAGTGTCCCTGTCTAGGGTATCAATATTTTCCGACAGGGAATCTGACCTCGCAGCTGCAGCACTGCACATCCATGCTGAAGCAATAGCTGGTCTCAGTATAATACCTGTGTGTGTATATACAGACTTCAGGATAGCCTCCTGCTTTCTATCAGCAGGCTCCTTTAGGGCGGCCGTATCCGGAGACGGTAGTGCCACCTTCTTTGACAAGCGTGTGAGCGCTTTATCCACCCTAGGGGATGTTTCCCAACGTGACCTATCCTCTGGCGGGAAAGGGTACGTCATTAGTAACCTTTTAGAAATTACCAGTTTCTTATCGGGGGAAGCCCACGCTTCTTCACACACTTCATTTAACTCCTCAGATGGAGGAAAAACTACTGGTAGTTTTTTCTCTCCAACATAATACCCTTTTTTGTGGTACCTGGGGTAACATCAGAAATGTGCAACACATTTTTCATAGCCTCAATCATGTAACGTGTGGCCCTATTGGAAGTTACATTAGTCTCATCGTCGTCGACACTGGAGTCAGTATCTGTGTCGACATCTGTGTCTGCCATCTGAGGTAGCGGGCGTTTTAGAGCCCCTGATGGCTTTTGAGACGCCTGGACAGGCACAGGCTGAGAAGCCGGCTGTCCCATATTTGGTATGTCGTCAAACCTTTTATGTAAGGAGTCGACACTGTCACGTAATTCCTTCCACATAACCATCCACTCAGGTGTTGGCCCCGCAGGGGGTGACATCACATTTATAGGCATCTGCTCCGCCTCCACATAAGCCTCCTCATCAAACATGTCGACACAGCCGTACCGACACACTGCACACACACCGGGAATGCTCTGACAGAGGACAGGACCCCACAAAGCCCTTTGGGGAGACAGAGAGAGAGTATGCCAGCACACACCAGAGCGCTATATAACACAGGGATTAACACTATAACTGAGTGTTTTCCCTTATAGCTGCTTATATATATATATATATATTGCTGCGCCTAAATTTAGTGCCCCCCCTCTCTTTTTTACCCTTTTGTAGCTTGAAACTGCAGGGGAGAGCCAGGGAGCGATCCTTCCAGCGGAGCTGTGAGGGAAAAATGGCGCCAGTGTGCTGAGGGAGATAACCCCGCCCCTTTTTCGGCTGACTTTTCTCCCGCTTTTTTTATGGATTCTGGCAGGGGTATTTATCACATATATAGCCTCTGGGACTATATATTGTGATTTTTTGCCAGCCAAGGTATTAATATTGCTGCTCAGGGCGCCCCCCCCCCCAGCGCCCTGCACCCATCAGTGACCGGAGTGTGAGGTGTGCATGAGGAGCAATGGCGCACAGCTGCAGTGCTGTGCGCTACCTTGTTGAAGACCGAAGTCTTCTGCCGCCGATTTTCCGGACCATCTTCATGCTTCTGGCTCTGTAAGGGGGACGGCGGCGCGGCTCCGGGACCGGACGATCGAGGTCGGGTCCTGTGTTCGATCCCTCTGGAGCTAATGGTGTCCAGTAGCCTAAGAAGCCCAAGCTAGCTGCAAGCAGGTAGGTTCGCTTCTTCTCCCCTTAGTCCCTCGTAGCAGTGAGTCTGTTGCCAGCAGATCTCACTGAAAATAAAAAACCTAAAATATACTTTCTTTTCTAGGAGCTCAGGAGAGCCCCTAGTGTGCATCCAGCTCAGCCGGGCACAAGATTCTAACTGAAGTCTGGAGGAGGGTCATAGAGGGAGGAGCCTGTGCACACCAGTTAGACCAAAAGCTTTCTTTTAGTTGTGCCCAGTCTCCTGCGGAGCCGCTATTCCCCATGGTCCTTACGGAGTCCCAGCATCCACTTAGGACGTCAGAGAAATATTCGGTTTTATTAGCTGTGTCCTTTACTTTGTAGAAGCATGTATTGTCATTTGTTCAGTTTACGTTTTGTTATATACAGATGTGTCCTGTGTCATTGCGTTTGCCTTGTGCGTACGCATCGCGGGTGTGATTATTCACACCCGCGTGCGACTCAGCCGTGTGATCCTATGGCTTGTGGGTGCGTACAGTGGGGGTAATTCAGACCTGATCGCTAGGCTGCGTTTTTGTACAGCGGGCGATCAGGTCTAAACTGCGCATGCGTATGCACCGCAATGCGCAGACGCGTCGCACGGGTACAAAGCGGATCACCACTCAGCGATGGGTTTGTGCGAAGGATCCGTTCGCAAGGAGATTGACAGGAAGAAGGCGTTTGTGGGTGGCAACTGACCGTTTTGAATGGTTGGAAAAACGCAGGCGTGTCCAAGCGTTTGCAGGGAGGGTTCCTGACGTCAATTCCGGTCCTGAACAGGCGGAAGCGACCGCAGCGGCTGAGTAAATCCTGGATTGCACAGAGACTGCACAAGATCAGTTTGTACAGCTCTGCTACACATGTGATCGCACACTTGCACAGCGAAAATACACTCCCCTATGGGTGGCGACTATCTGATCGCAGCAGTGCAAAAATCGCCAGCTAGCGATCAGGTCTGAATTAGCCCCACAGTGCTAAACACTGCAAACGAGCCGCGGCAAAGATGAGCAGTGACTCATCTGTATATATTTTTATTGTAGCATGTCCATAAGATAAACATACAGTATACCCAAGGATTGACAAAAGAGAAAAGCATGAGGTCTCAAGGGTGACGTTGTGGGAGGAAAATAAACGAGCGCTTCATGGGAAACTTATTCAGCTGCGTTGGGTGCTGCATTGGGGAGAAGGGAGGTCGGAAACTTTCCTGACTATACTAATTGTACTGAACTTTTTGATGATAATTATAAATCTTTACACTTCACTCTGAACTCAGAGACTGGCGTAAACGGTTCTCTTGGTTCGGTAGAATATAGTTAAAATGAATGTCCTTCCTCAGGTTATATATTTTATATTTGTTGCAAACTATATGATAAGGATCAGTAAATAATTTGAAAAAAAACTATGAAGTTTCTATTTCCGTGCAACATACACAGGAGAACACAATAAGATTTATAGTGAACTGCCGACATACATAATGATTCAATCTTAAATACCTTAATGACAGTATTACATAAACCAATTATCTTAACAGGCCAATCATATACATAGACCAATTACATATCAAATATTGGAATCAATTATAAATGATATACTCCCTTTACGGGTGATTTCCAATCCATTATCTCAACATCTTCTGATTATGACTTTAATATTAAAAGACATTTTTGCCTTTCACCATACTTTTACCTTCCCTTTTCTATAGGGTACTAGCTAACCACAGTCTATGAAATACTGTGCAAGTAGACTAACTTCCTTAATTGCTACTAAAATCAAAGTTTCTTTGCAAACATATAAATTACTTTTAAAGCAACAGTTTTCTTTTAGCGCTACGACAAAATGACATACAACTTCCATTGTTTATTCGGTTATCCGTATCACTCTACCTATCTACATCCCAAAATCATGGTTCTAGGAACTGCATAACATAGGGGTCTATTTACTAAGCCTTGGACGGAGATAAAGTGGATGGAGATAAAGTACCAGACAATCAGCTCCTAACTGTCATTTTTCAAAGGCAGCATATAACATGGCAGTTAGGAGGAGATTGGCTGGTACTTTATCTCTCTCCATCAGTGCCGTTTTTAGGGCTGGGCCAGCCGTGCATGGGGTGTCAACCCACAGCCATTGTGAGTACACTGCCTTACTGCATAGAATACTGTGAAGACGACCCTCCCAAAATGGCCGCTGCCTGAAAGAGGACAGTTTTTAGGAATGCTAGAGGAGGAGGTGGCCATTTTGGGAGGGACATCTCATACACATAGAGCCCACTTTATCTCCATCCAAGGCTTAGTAAATAGACCTCCTACTTAGGGATTTTGTCTGGGGTAATAAGAGAAAGTGGTTTCAACATGCAATTCTCTTTAGACGTAGGCACAAGGGAAGACTTCAGCTACCACACTTTACTGTATATTATGACGCTGTTGTGTTGAGTAGGATGACGGAGTAGTCCTGGATGGCTGACACTAAACAGTGGATCCATTTAGAGAATGAATATCCTATCAACATATTGCATAGTACCCTTAAAAGGTCCAGGGTTCCTGTTATCTCTTATCCTACTATTGACCCCACTTTAGCTCACTGGAATAGATTACGGAGGTTACCTTGGATGTTCTCCAAATTTTCCCCTCTGATTACCCCCCCCCCAATAATCCTGACTTCCCCCCAGGTGTTGCTAGCCATCCATTCTCTACATGGACGCAAAAGTGGTTTTGGTGTGCTGGCCAGCAGGTGGATGACAGGGGTCTGTCTTCCCTCCCTGTTTTACAGCCAAGTGAGAGCTTCCTACCTTTAAGATTTGGCATTACTTACAACTGAAGCACTTTGTACAAGGAGGAGAACTTGCAGGGTCTGTACCAGACATTTGACTCCCTTTGAGGACATGTGACTGGCCCTTTTGCGCCTGGCACATTCTCTCTTAAGGTGACACAAACTTCTGATTTAAAATATGTATTCTGACCTGCGTAAATATGCTAGAGACTGGGATCGAGATTTGCAGTTTTATCTGGGTGACGGTGATTGAATCAAGATTTTTTTTAAATATATTTATCAGTTCTGTAAGTTACTCTGTGATTGAAACATAATTTAAGGTTTTGCCACAGTGTTACCCTTGTTAAGATGTTTCCTGGTGTCCTGGATGGATATTGGCGTTGTACCCTGGCAGTAGGCTCCACATTACATATTTGGTAGGACTGCAGTCTCCTCTACCCCTTCTGGGATCAGGTGATATCTATCTCCAAGTCAACAGTGGGTGGAGATATTTCTCCTTCTGGCTTCTCAACCTATACCCTGTTCCTCTGGCAACCTACAAAAAGTCCTTGTTAAAGTCTCTTATTTGTGCTTCAAAAGCTGCGATCCCTGTTCATTGGTGGTTTACTCCCACTCCCCATGCTCAAGGACTGGTTCACCAGAATAGATTTGTATCTGTCTATGGAGGACCTTTGTATGGGGCCAGAGAGGAATCAGGAGTTCTCCATTTAGTACCCATGGTTGTAATTTAAGTCCTCAAGGTTTTACGCTACAATCACCGGTTGAGATCTGGTATACCCTCCTATTAGGGCTAGTTTAGTCACCTCTGTGGATGACCGCCCTCCTCTAATAATTAGCATTGCTGGGCTGACAAGTGCCACCTTTCCTCCCCTCCCCCCCCCCCCCCCCTCCTTCCCCGTTTTATGCGCTGTTTGATTTCTATTTGTTCCTTTTACTCAGTTTGTACAGTACTGGATTTTGGTGCTTTATTTTCCTATTATTACATTTCTATTTTTGCGATTTGTTTATGTTATATGTGGCTTTTGTTCCATATTTAGATGTATGGTAATTTGTTAATTTTGTATCCAACTATAAAAACATAAACATACATTGAAAAAAAAAAAAAGAAAAAAAAAGAAAAGCATAGTACAATTGAGTGATATCAGTAGAATTCGAGCTCAGCAAAGGTAAAGTTAAGAGATGAACTGCAATGAGTACATATTCAGTAGACAAATTAGTATCAACATTATAATACCAAATACTTCGCAGGGCACAGCGGATCAGATTACACAAGGATTAAGTGTGTAGGCAATTAAGGCAGTAGTAAAATGGGGACATAGGGTCATCCGAGTAATCTCATACCATATAGTGGAGAGAAAGCCTTTGCTAATACGTTGCTGGCGTGATCCGGCAAGTATGGATATATACAGTAGCTTACCTATCTATAAAAAAATACAGACGCCGGGATCCCGAACGGTAAACAGCCGACCAACCGGGACTATTCCCACTCGTGGGTGTCCACGACACCCATAGAGCGGGAATTGAACCTGTGGTGAGCGCAGTGAGTCACCGTGCCTGCTGCGTGGCAAAGGGACTTCATTGTGCTCGCCTCCCCCACCGGCCATCTAAAAGCCGGGATCCCGCCGTCGGTATGGTGACCGGCGGTCTTCCAACCGCCAGTCACACAAACCCAACCCTCAAATCCATATAATTAATTCAGAAATAATTTGGCTGAAGAAAGTGCCATTCGTGGTGGTGTTGGTTGAATCCACATCTGTACAGCTTACTTTTCAAATTAATGGCCACTTTTTCTGTTGGAACCTTTACCTTTTAACCATAAAATATGGAGTCTTTTTCATACAAACCAATCAGGTTATGATTTGGATTGTGTCACCTCTGCCAAATCTTTTTTATTCAATAACAAAAATCCACATCCAGTTTAGATGTACTTCTTGGATTGCAGCCTCTATGACAAACCACATTACGCACACGATTAGATTACGGTATTTTTAATTCATCAAATGACTACAGTTTCTAGTTGGGAATTAGTAATTCTGTCTGTTAGCCCAGGATGGTGACGGAAAGGCCCGGAACATGGTGTGGCCAAATTCTGTTCAGCAATGGGGTCACCTAGCCGTGGTTGGAGGGCCCATATTTTTGGACAAAAATGAATCTAAGTACCTCAATTTTACTCCATGTTAAATTGCAGAGTTTACTATAATTGTTCTGATTACCAGAGTCCTCAGGGTTTAGAGTGTGCACCTGCACTTTTTTTCTCTATGGCACTAGAAGTCTCGGCATGGTAGCAACTCTTATTATGGAAGCGTGTTCCAAAAAGATCAGTCATATTAGGGGCTGGTTGATAAACGATTGCTTCACCGGAGTCCGCACTACTAAATTATTATTATATTTTATTCATATGTTACCACCAAGTGTCCACAGTACCATACAGGGGAAAACACAAGAAATTCCTATAAAAAGTACAAATAGACCCCACAAGGAAGCAAATAAAACAAATAATAAGATAACAAAGACACATTAAAGCAGTATCACTCACTGACCCAGTGCCCCGGGAAGGGCGGACAAACAGGAGCATAGATGTTTGCTTTGAGTAGGAGCTCAATGGAGACAGGGAAAGTGCAGAGACAGAACAAGAGGGTAGAGGGCCCTGCTTGTGAGAGCGTACAGACTATGCAACACATTTATTCATTATCAGGTTTTAAACCAGATAATTATAATTTTGTATTGCAGCAGAAACCTATGGGGGCTGTTTGCGCGATCGAAGATGGGATACTGCGGCATACAGTATATTGGAGATATATGCTGCTGATACATCCAGGGGATACTTTCAATTTGTGTACAGTATATCACCTGTAAACAGGTGTTTTCAGGAGATGTACCACAAAATTCTTTTGATAAATAGGCTCCTAGGAGAGTTAGTGTATAATTGGTAGATGTAATAAGGAAGAAGAGATGAGTTAGGTGCAGTATCGGACTGAGGCATGAAGGGCCCACTGGGGAAATGCAGTAGTAAGGGCATACTTACCTACTTTGTGGCTGCTCCATCCGGGAGGGAGCAACCAGGTCACACAAGAGGGGGCGTGGAGGAGGCGGTACGGGGGCGTGGTGATGAGTTTGCATCATCATAGCCACGCCCCTGCTCTGTCATGCCCACAATATCGGTATTGCAGGGCAGGGGGCGGGGCTACGATGACGAGAAATTAGCGCGATCGCCTCATCACCCCGCCCCTTTTTTCTGTTTAACTGGCTGAAAGTGGTGGGGGGCGTGGGGAGTAGCGGGAGGAGAGCGTGGTGCGGCGGGGGGGCAAGCGGGATGCGGGAGACTTGCCCCCTTCCCCGGGGGGCCGGGACTGCCACACTAATTTCGGGAGCCTCCCGGCCTTTCCGGGAGAGTGGGCAAGTATGAGTAAGGGCCCATGTTTAGGGGTGTGGTTAGCCCCCCCAGACATTTTGGCTAGCCATTAGAGAGTGCATGGGCCCCTTAAAGAATACATATATTAAAAACTGCTGGTTTAGATACATTATAGACATATGTATAACTCAAGTGCATAGTCTAGAATTTGATCCCTAGAGAAGGTGGGCCTACAGGCAGTGGGGCCCACTGGGGGTTTCCACTGTACCCCTGTGGGCCAGTCCAACCCTGGTTAGGTGTGTGAAAAGAGCTGTAGAATGCTGCATTTGCAGGACACATTTGAAACACTGATCTCTGGTAGGCAGTATCATAATTATACAGATTTAATTAAGGGCACCTTTAAAGGTCACTAAAACCCCAACCTAAATGAATAGCTCCTAATGAATGCTGCTAACAATAGGACAAAGTCCACGTATGCTGTGTGAGACGCATTATAAGTACAAATTGCATTGTATAAACCTGTAAGCTGTGATCCTGCATGTGTTCTCTGCTAGATGAAGTATTGTATCATTAAGTATCCTGGAGAAACAAAGCGAAGACATGAAAAGAGCAGAAGGCATTGGATGTTTTATGTGTATTTCTTTGTACTCAGACCTCAGATCCCGCAGTAAATCATTTATCTCTGCACAGAGTGAAGTGCTGAAATACTGTAATGTGATTTACAGGTATAGGTCGGAGTGTGTAGTATATATTCCTGAGGAAGTGCGGAGCTGCAAAGCTCCATTTATCTTCTGTGCTTTTTTCTCTTGACTTTTTTAATTGAATTTTAAAACAGCAATGCCAGAGGCTGTCTCTAATGTTACCGCACTGAGCCAGCCTAGATTATTTCAGCTCAAACAACAGAAAACGAGAAAGTAAACGTGACATACTAAACTACAGATGAAACGAACCATTGGCCGGTGTTTGAAGAAATGAATTATAAGCAATATTGTTTACTAATGATTTAACATACATCCAGGGCCGGCCCGAGCCTAATTTTTTGGGCAAACGAATATATATTTTGGTGCCCATTAGTGGAATATATAGGGGCGTGGCTTCATGGGGAAGGGATATGTCCACAGAATAGTATCAATTCACATTACACTGCACAGTAGTGTGTGTTAGTTACATTACACTGCACAGTAGTGACCGTTATTCACATTACACTGCTCAGTAGTGCCCGTTAGTCACAATACACTACACAGTAGTGTCTGTTATTCACATTACATCGCACAGTAGTGTCCATTATTCACATTACACCGCACAGTAGTGTCCATTATTCACATTACATCGCACAGTAGTGCCCGTTAGTCACAATACACCGCACAGTAATCTCCGTTATTCACATTACACTGCACAGTAGTGTCCGTTAGCCACATTACACGGCACAGTAGTTTTTGTTATTCACATTACACTGCACAGTAGTGTCCGTTATTCACATTACATGGCATAGTAGTGTCCATTATTCACATTACAGGGCACAGTAGTGTCCGTTATTCACATTACAGGGCACAGTAGTCAGGGCCGGTGCAAGGTTTCTCAGGCGCCCTAGGCAAAATTTCTACCTACACCCCTCCCGGCCCTCCCCTTCCCCTGTTGCTTGGACAGTGGAGTGATCACGTTATCTAGAGGCTGTGTTAACAGTATGTTGATCCTCCTGAAGCAGCCAAATAACAGCCAAAGAAAAAACTGACAACTATTATATTAAATGCACACAACTTAAAATGCATCCAGCCCCACATCCATATATAGTATAATACCACAGCCTGTTGTTTTATACAGTATTATAGATAGGCACCAGGGTTGTAACTAGAACTTTGTGGCAGTGACGTGCGGTGAGGTCATTGGCTGGGGAGGCACTGAGATTTTATATATGTATGTGTATATATATATATATATATATGTGGAGGTAGGGAAGAAGAACAAGCGCCATATGGTGTAGTAATTTAGGGCACAAAATAGGACCAAAAGAAGGACAAAATTTGGTAAGTACCGGATGACTTCTTGGAATTAGGCCTGTCAGACTCAGACTTTCACATCGGCTGTCCCCACCTATAAGGAGATAGAAATTGTCGCCGTATAGTGAAGTATCTTTGAAAACAGTTTTGGGTGTTTCCCCCCTATATTAAGCGTACCACATAAATATTCAAATATAGCATGTAGGATATGCTTATATCCAGATGGTTCAGCTAGGTCCGGTAAATGTGCTCCTTCCAAAAATTCCCAGTCACTGCACTGTATAGTTATGCAATGTTTAATAACAAAAATAGATAATAAAAAATACTTAAAACACAATAAATAAATAAATAAATAGTAAGTCTTAGCTTAATGGAACAGGCAGTAAGTAGGTCAGTCAGGTTTCTCAACGCGTTTCGCCTTTTAGGGCTTCCTCAGGAGAATACATGTTAGCACAAGGTGCAGCTTTTTATAGCTGCTTTCAGTTTCACTTTTGCGGTCACTTCCGGTTCACAAGCCTTCCGAAACCGGAAGTGACCTGGCGCAATAGAAATATCTCTATACTTCATAAAAACCAGTGGACTTAGTGTTTATCTACATCATTGGTGGTGCAGTGGTTAGATAGACCGTGCTGTTATATTTTACACCGGACGGGCTGTAAATGCCGCTACTGTCCGTGTATTTGTATTACCGGAAGTGACGCGGCTTGTCCCGGCCGCGTCACTTCCGGTTTCGAGTCCGTGCGTTCCACCGCGTGTGGAGGTTGTTCAGCCAATATCTGTACACTGGGTTTGTTTACATTTGTGGCGGAAGTGACGTATAGGCTGTCACAAACAAATCCTATCCATATCATAGCAAAACAGAGGCATGGTAAAGTTTAGTTACAAAAAATACATGTGTTTAGCTGGTCAGGTGCCCCTCTTAATTTTCATCTAGACAGGGGACTGAGCTACTGGGTAGGAAGCATCCATAATCATACAGGAGGTTTCCTTCAAATATCATCACATTAGTATGTTTAAACAGACACGTATATGGAACTATGTATATGTAATCAATTCATAAATCGAACATATTTCAATGGTTTTAGCCAGTATAAGGCCAGTATATATATTATTGCCGGTATAGACTCTTTAACGGCAAATCTTTCCAAATATGTAGACATTTTTTTAAAACCCCATGTACAGAATCTACCCTCTTTTCTGAAAGATACCACCAGCATCCTAAGCCTTTTAAATGATTTTAAGTGGAAAGATACCTACCTATGGACCACGATTGATGTTCAAGCTCTATATACCAGTATTACTCACGAGAAAGGAGTTGAAGCATGTCGGGAGAAATTGGAATCGGATCCGAACATCACTAAAGATCATTGTGAATTCCTTTGTTCTCTCATCCATTTTATTTTGACACATAATTATTTTAAATTTTTAGACAACTTCTTTTTACAAATCTGTGGCACTGCAATGGGGACAGTTTTTGCCCCGAGTTATGCGAATATTTTAATGGGGATGTGGGAACAACGTTTTATTTATAACAACCCATTTTTTAACAACAATATTCGCTTTTATAGACGCTACATCGACGATATCATCATGGTCTGGGACGGGGACATAGGAAGTTTTAACCAATTTTTGGAAACCATCAATGACAATGATTTTAATCTGAAATTCACACATACTATTAATAAAAATCAAGCAGAATTTCTGGATCTTATTCTGAGTAGCGATGGTGATAAAGTAACCACTAAAAATTTCATTAAAACGGTAGATACCAATAGCTACCTACATTATGGTAGCGGCCATACCACAAAATGGAAAAACAATATCCCTTTTTCTACAATGCACAGAATCAGGAGAAACTGCAGTAACCATGACAACTATATAGAACAATCACAGATTTACGCCAGCAGATTTAGAGAAAGAGGATACCCGGAGAAAGTTATTAAAGAAGCTATGGATAAAGGAGAGCAACTGGTGAGAGAAACCCTCATCCAGCCAAAAAAGAAAAAAGTGCAGAATAACGCAACTATTCCGTTCATCACTCAATATAATTGTGAAGAAATGAAAATTAAAAAAACTTTCTCCAAGCACTGGCATATCTTAAGAATGGACCCAATATTGAAGGAAATTCTACCGGAACATCCGCAGGTTTTATTCAGAAAATCTAGAAACTTGAAAGAGGTATTAGCACCAAGCATGATTAAAAACAAGGTGGCCACACTTCATAACTTCCCTAAATGTAAAGGCATGTATAAGTGCGGTCATTGCAACATGTGTAGGTTCATCCACCCTAATAGGAAATCCTTCTCTAATTCAGATGCCACAAAGGAGTTTAAGATGAAGGACTTTATTAATTGCAATACTACCTCAGTAATATATGTGATCGAATGCGGATGCCTCCGTAAATATGTGGGGAAAACTAAAAGACTCCTTAAACTGCGGATTCAGGAGCATGTACGCAACATAAAAAATAAAGTGGAGAGTCACCCCCTCTCAAGACATTTTACCGAGGTCCATAACTCAAGCTTGGAGTCGTTCACCTTTAGAGCTATTGAACATGTCAGAATGGGACCCAGAGGGGGCGACCTATTGAAAAAACTATCCCAAAGGGAGATGTATTGGATTTTTACGTTAAATACTCTCCAACCGCATGGCCATAACGAAGGTTATGAAATTGCCCCATTTCTATGAGCTCTCCCTCCACCAGCTAGTTCCTCTAATCTTAATTGGCTGTATGAAACTTCCTTCCCGAAAAGAATTTAAATTTGTATATTTCCATATTTATATTTCTATTTTATATATATTTATCAATTTTTACACATATGTATCAATTTTTGCACTTTATGAGGTTGTATAATATTTTACATTGTCTAAAAATTGTCTAAAAAACTGTCAAAATTCTGGAAATAGGGTTGAATCTGTACATATAGTCTTTTTTTTATATACATGTATATGTGTAATATCCGGATGCAGTGAGTAGGGGAACCACCGGGCCACAACAAAGGTTATGAGTTTGTCCCACTCCTGCGAGCTCTACCCCTCCCTCTACCTGCTAGTTCTCTTAACTGTAACTCCCTACAGGAATATATATATATATATATATTTTCTTATATCATCATTTTATATCATATATATATATATTTTTTATCATGTATTTATTATATACATATGTACCACGGTCGCACCTTATGGGGATATATACTGGCCTTATACTGGCTAAAACCATTGAAATATGTTCGATTTATGAATTGATTACATATACATAGTTCCATATACGTGTCTGTTTAAACATACTAATGTGATGATATTTGAAGGAAACCTCCTGTATGATTATGGATGCTTCCTACCCAGTAGCTCAGTCCCCTGTCTAGATGAAAATTAAGAGGGGCACCTGACCAGCTAAACACATGTATTTTTTGTAACTAAACTTTACCATGCCTCTGTTTTGCTATGATATGGATAGGATTTGTTTGTGACAGCCTATACGTCACTTCCGCCACAAATGTAAACAAACCCAGTGTACAGATATTGGCTGAACAACCTCCACACGCGGTGGAACGCACGGACTCGAAACCGGAAGTGACGCGGCCGGGACAAGCCGCGTCACTTCCGGTAATACAAATACACGGACAGTAGCGGCATTTACAGCCCGTCCGGTGTAAAATATAACAGCACGGTCTATCTAACCACTGCACCACCAATGATGTAGATAAACACTAAGTCCACTGGTTTTTATGAAGTATAGAGATATTTCTATTGCGCCAGGTCACTTCCGGTTTCGGAAGGCTTGTGAACCGGAAGTGACCGCAAAAGTGAAACTGAAAGCAGCTATAAAAAGCTGCACCTTGTGCTAACATGTATTCTCCTGAGGAAGCCCTAAAAGGCGAAACGCGTTGAGAAACCTGACTGACCTACTTACTGCCTGTTCCATTAAGCTAAGACTTACTATTTATTTATTTATTTATTGTGTTTTAAGTATTTTTTATTATCTATTTTTGTTATTAAACATTGCATAACTATACAGTGCAGTGACTGGGAATTTTTGGAAGGAGCACATTTACCGGACCTAGCTGAACCATCTGGATATAAGCATATCCTACATGCTATATTTGAATATTTATGTGGTACGCTTAATATAGGGGGGAAACACCCAAAACTGTTTTCAAAGATACTTCACTATACGGCGACAATTTCTATCTCCTTATAGGTGGGGACAGCCGATGTGAAAGTCTGAGTCTGACAGGCCTAATTCCAAGAAGTCATCCGGTACTTACCAAATTTTGTCCTTCTTTTGGTCCTATTTTGTGCCCTAAATTACTACACCATATGGCGCTTGTTCTTCTTCCCTACCTCCACAGAATCGCATGACTGAACCGACCTAGGTCATTTACTGAAGAACTGAGCTGCCACCAAAGAGGTTTGGGAGGTGTCTTTTAAGTATAGAATCCTCGCTGGAAGGTTGAAGATACGGACCCGGATACGACTAATTGAGTCTCAGCACATAGACAATTCGGTGTATCCCTCCTTCGGAAAGGGATCGTTTGAACACTAGATAAGCGCACCGACCTATAAACAAACTTCTATATATATATATATATATATATATATACATATATACATATACAGTGGTCGAAGTGGACATTTTGAAGTGGGGGTATGGAAAAGTGAAGGTTGTAATTATGTGTGCGCCTCCGGAAAAGGGGGTGTGGCCACTCAAATGGGGGCGTGTCCTTCAGTGTAGTAGGACCCCTTATACTATCTAGTACTGGCGCCCCTTTCACCTGATACCACACAGTATGACCCGAAATTCACATTACAGCACACGGAATGAGCCTAAATTCACACTACAGCACATGGTATGAGCCAAAATTCACATTACAGCACATGGTATGAGCCAAAATTCACATTACAGCACACGGTATGAGCCAAAATTCACACTACAGCACACGGTATGAGCCGAAATTCATATTTTACCACACAGTATGAGCCGAAATTCACATTACAGCACACCGTATGAGCCGAAATTCACATTACAGCACACAGTATGAGCCGAAATTCACATTACAGCACACAGTATGAGCCGAAATTCACATTACAGCACACAGTATGAGCCGAAATTCATATTTTACTACACAGTATGAGCCGAAATTCACATTTTACCACATAGTATGAGCCGAAATTCACATTATAGCACATGGTATGAGCCGAAATTCACATTATAGCACATGGTATGAGCCGAAATTCACATTATAGCAAACGGTATGACCCACAATTCAGGGACAGGGAGAGAGAGTGACAGCAGGGACTGAGAGAATGACAGCAGGGACTGAGAGAGTGACAGCAGGGACTGAGAGCGTGACAGCAGGGACATAGGGGAACATTACCTGATATGTGCAGCGGAGGTGCGGAAGGGACTGTGGTTGTCGGTGGCGTATGAGCCCATGGTCTGCGGGGGATGCGGCGGTACTAAGCTGTCCTTCGTCGCTGCGGTGTTGATGTCCCTCTGACCACCGCCAGTTGTGGTCTGCGGTGGTCAGCTTTCAATGGCGGTGCAGCATGCAGCAGTGAGCGCTGGTCAGCGGTGGGCGGCTGTGATATAAATATATCATTTTTTTACATTTATTTTATTTATTTTTCCCTGTCCCTGCGTCCAAGTGATCTGGGGGTGAGCTGGAGTCCAAGTGATCTTGCCCAGATCACTTGGACTGCAGCTCACCCCCAGATCACTTGGACTGCAGCTCTCCCCCAGATCACTTGGACTGCAGCTCACCCCCAGATCACTTGGACTGCAGCTCTCCCCCAGATCACTTGGACTGCAGCTCACCCCCAGATCACTTGGACTGCAGTTCACCCTCAGATCACTGGGGGTGAGCTGCAGTCCAAGTGATCTGGGGGTGAGCTGCCCAGACACTTACCACCAAGCACAACTCCCTCCCCCCCCCCCTCGCCTTGGTGGTCCTGGTTCCTTAGTCCCGGAAGAAGCAGATGCTGCCGGAGATGCTGAGGGAACGGAAATAGAGGTGACAGCGCTGCCCGTTGTCTCCGGAGCTGCCGCTGCTGTAGGCAACTCCAACATTGGGTCTCGCCGCCGCTGCCCCCCCGCCGTGCTCCTGAAGGCAGGCAGCTCCACTGTAGCGTCAGGTCCCGCCGCAGCTTGACCTCAATGCCTATGGGTGATTGGACCAGCGGATCCAGTACTGGATCCGCTGTCCAATCACATCTGCCTCGCTGACAGGAGCAGGTTTTCTCTGTCAACGAGGCACTGGCATATGTGCCGCTTCCCCCGCAGTTTTTTAATGGGCTTTTACAACCCTGTGCTTGGCCCCGCCCCCTTTCTCTCCCATTCCAATTGTTAACGGGAGGCACTGCTATCAGTGCCTCCCAAAGTGATTTAAAGATTTAAAATGCTTATCATAATATAAAGAGATTACTTATGACACAGAATATGTGTCATAAGTATCTTCTTTATATTATTTTAATCATTAATGGCAGGGGAGGCACTGCCTCCCCTGACTACACGTCCCTGCTTTGTGGACCCCCGTAGTAGAATCTTGAAAGGGCAGCATCGAGGGGATAGGGAGACGCAGGATGATAGGGAGACGCGGGGCGGCAGAGAGTGGATAGGGAGACGCGGGGCTGCAGGGAGGTGATAGGGAGACGCAGGGCTGCAGGGAGGGGATAGGGAGACGCGGGGCGGCAGGGAGGGGATAGGGAGATGTGGGGCGGCAGAGAGTGGATAGGGAGACGCGGGGCTGCAGGGAGGTGATAGGGAGACGCAGGACTGCAGGGAGGGGATAGGGAGACGTGGGGCGGCAGAGAGTGGATAGGGAGACGCGGGGCGGGAGGGGATAGGGAGACGCGGAGCTGCAGGGTGGGGATAGGGAGATGCGAAGCTGCAGGGAGGGGATAGGGAGAAGTGGGGCGGCAGGGAGGGGATAGGGAGACGCGGAGCTGCAGGGAGGGGATAGGGAGACGTGGAGCTGCAGGGAGGGGATAGGGAGACGCGGGGCGGCAGGGAGGGGATAGGGAGACGCGGGGTGGCAGGGAGGCTTCTCTTGCCTTTCAGATGCAGTAGACATCACCATCCGCAGCGTCCCCCTCTGCCCATTCTATGCTCATCTTGGGGCTTCCGGCAGCAGTAATGACGATAATGTTAGGGGGAGGGATCGTCGATGGCAGCCAGAGGGGAGAACTTGAAGTGCTGTCTAGAGCGGAATCCTTCCTAATGACGCCTCTGACTCTCCTCCGCATAATGCTGACAGCCCTGCCCCTGCTCCTCCTCTCTAAAAATTATATTTTGCTGGGTAAACGGTAAACCCAAACCAGGGGCGGCCGCGGCGGCCTGCCACAGCCGTCAGTCACCTCACCAACGCCAGTGTGTTGATTTCCCTGCTCCATGTCTCTAACAGAAATAGACGGAGCTGCGCGTATGAGAGAGCAGGTCAGGAGACGGGCGCCACACAGGGTGTTATTCACTTGTAAACAAGCGCACGGCATGTTAGTGCTGACGGCGCCTAGGATGCGTGTTAGGCTGTCAGTGTGAGCGGCGCCCGTCTCCTGACCTGCTCTCTCATACGCGCAGCTCCGTCTATTTCTGTTAGAGACATGGAGCAGAGAAATCAACACACTGGCGTTGGTGAGGTGACTGACGGCTGTGGCAGGCTAGACCCTCGCCGCGGCCACCCCTGGTCTGGGCTTACTTAGCAAAATATTATTTTTTTAGTAAAATAGATTTAAGTGGAGCATGCCGCCCTCCAGTGGCCAGCGCCCATAGGCAGCTGCCTAAAGCTGCCTAATGGTAGCGCTGGCCCTGACAGTAGTGTCCGTTAGCCACATTTCACTGCACAGTAGTGTCCGTTAGCTACATTACACGGCAAAGTATCTGTTAGTCACATTACACGGCACAGTAGTGTCCGTTATTCACATTACACAGCACAGTAGTGTCCATTAGCCACATTACACTGCACAGTAGGGTCCGTTATTCACATTACAGGGCACAGTAGTGTCCGTTATTCACATTACAGGGCATAGTAGTGTCTGTTAGCCACATTACACAGCAAAGTATCCGTTAGTCACATTACACGGCACAGTAGTGTCCGTTAGCCACATTACACTGCACACTAGTGTCCGTTATTCACATTACAGGGCACAGTAGTGTCCGTTATTCACATTACAGGGCACAGTAGTGTCCGTTAGCCACATTACACTGCACAGTAGTGTCCGTTATTTACATTACAGGGCACAGTTGTGTCCGTTATTCACATTACAGGGCACAGTAGTGTCTGTTAGCCACATTACACGGCAAAGTATCCGTTATTCACATTACACAGCACAGTAGTGTCCGTTAGCCACATTACACTGCACAGTAGTGTTCGTTAGCCACATTACAGGGCACAGTAGTGTCCGTTATTCACATTACAGGGCACAGTAGTGTCCGTTAGCCACATTACACTGCACAGTAGTGTCCGTTAGCCACATTACACGGCAAAGTATCCGTTAGTCACATTACACGGCACAGTAGTGTCCATTATTCACATTACACAGCACAGTAGTGTCCGTTAGCCACATTACACTGCACAGTAGGGTCCGTTATTCACAATACACTGCACAGTAGAGCCAGTGACGTAAGTTTGTCCCAGTTGCTCGGAGGCAAGATAAATATTGATGCCCCCCAGGGTCGCATTGGCCATGATTCTCAACCCACGGGGATGGGGGGGGGGGGGGGGGAAGGATAGGAAGAAGAGGACGAGGAGGAGGAGGAGGAAAAGGAAGAGGAAGAGGAGAAAGAGGAAGGGGAGGAAGAGGAAGGGGAGGAAGAGGAGGAGAAGAAGAACAAGAAGAAGATTACACGGTGCACCTCTGGGGCTATCCATGTGAGGCCACTTCTACAAACTGTTTCCAGGGCCACTTTCAGTTCCCAATCCACCCCTGGTGCCCCCCCCCTTATATATATTGAACACAGAAGGCAGACACCTTACTGATAGAGCTTCTTCTTCCTGCATAACAAGCCTGGAGATTCTAACTATATGAAGCTATTTGTCAGTTCAAAACCATTGCAACTAGGCAGATCTATGTAATGTCACTCACAATGCTGATTATTTCTCTGACCATTATTTTACAAGTGTCATACCCAGGATGATAGCCTACGACCTATTGCACTGAAAGCAGGCACCTTACCGATATATAGGAATCACGAGAATTCTAACTATATGAAGTTTTTTGTAATTGTAAGAGAATTAATGTCACATAGTTAGAAATCTCATGTTTCCTACACAGGAGCCAATAGCTCCATCAGTAAGGTGTCTGCTTCCAGTGTAAGGCTGGGGCCACACATAGCAGTACAGTGAGTCCCGCTCGGCAGGAAGTGGCGTTTTGCGGTCACACATATGGGCATCACCGGATGCCGGCCAGTGCCACGACCAGATTTCACCTAGAACACAGTGTGGCACTGCACTGCGATGTGACATCACACGCAGCCGCTCCGATGAAAAACATGGCCGCTGACCGCCTGGCAGCACAGCCAGGTGTCAACTCTAGATCCGATGCATTCGCAATTAGATTGCGGAGGCATCGTGAGGCGGCCCCACATATGCTGCAGAGATGAACGCAGATCCGGCTGCATATGCAGAGATTTGTGTTCATTTCTTAATAACCCCAATTGTGCTGTGTGTGTCATTTTTCAATAAGTACTGTGAAGATATTGGGTTCAAAATCACTCAGTCACGGTGGTAGATGAAAAACCAACAGTGGTTTATTAACAGAATAGGTTATAACACAGTTCAGCACACTAAACATCCTAGTGATATTTGGTGGACCCTCTTTATTAAAGTAAACCTTAGTTACCTTCTAAAACCAGTAAATAAAGACACGGAGACATGATTTTGGCAGAAAAATTGCTAGCTATTTATTTGACCCTAACCATAGCAAACCTGTAAATGGAAAATTTGTTAAGCTGCCGAATCCCCGGCAAAATGGTGGCAGAAAAAAGAACGGCTCTATAAAACTATTGTTGAACTTAAATTGGTAAACTGACCGAAACCGTCCAAACACCTTATCAAAAACCGGTAATAGGTGTCAACACAACCCCCACAGTGACTTCCCACCGCTCCTGGGTGCCCTGCCGCTGCCTCCCGGATGGGTGGTCGAGCGGCCATTAAGTCGATGGAGGTGAGTGCACCTAAACCAAATAAACTGAAACTTACTACCTAAATAAGCGATACAACTACAAACTGCCGTTCTTTTCCGCCTATAAATAGCCAACGAATGAAAACCAGCCAGCAATCAAAACGCCAATGCACTCCGCATCAAACAAAACAACCACATGCCATAGGGCGGGAGGGCGGGAAGGAAATTGAAAACAGCAAAGAGGCCCAAAATGGCCACTGCAGTGTATATATACCCTAACCCTCCCCCTTTTCCTAAGGCTGTACTACCTCACAGCTAGGTCCACCCCTCACAGGATGTTTAACCCATTCCTCTCCTATGCAGTCAATTCTTTCTCCTAAACATCCTAGTGATATTTGGTGGACCCTCTTTATTAAAGTAAACCTTAGTTACCTTCTAAAACCAGTAAATAAAGACACGGAGACATGATTTTGGCAGAAAAATTGCTAGCTATTTATTTGACCCTAACCATAGCAAACCTGTAAATGGAAAATTTGTTAAGCTGCCGAATCCCCGGCAAAATGGTGGCAGAAAAAAGAACGGCTCTATAAAACTATTGTTGAACTTAAATTGGTAAACTGACCGAAACCGTCCAAACACCTTATCAAAAACCGGTAATAGGTGTCAACACAACCCCCACAGTGACTTCCCACCGCTCCTGGGTGCCCTGCCGCTGCCTCCCGGATGGGTGGTCGAGCGGCCATTAAGTCGATGGAGGTGAGTGCACCTAAACCAAATAAACTGAAACTTACTACCTAAATAAGCGATACAACTACAAACTGCCGTTCTTTTCCGCCAAAAGCGAAGGACTCCCTCCCAGAGTCCTCGCACCGCCACCATAACCTACCCTAACTCCTGCAACACTAGGAACAGATCCTCCAGGAAAAACATCATCCCCTCATTGGTTAGATGTACGCCATCAGGCCGAAAAAGGTGTTTGTCTCGGAACCGAATCCTAGGGTGGCGAACCACTTTGCCCCCGTGGGCCAAGACCCACTTCGCCACCGCGCCATTCACCTTTATCCTGGCCTCGTCTATTACGCGTCCGTCCTCCACACCGCGCCAACTCAACCTTGGCACCATCAGGGAAAAAACCAATACACAATTGGTCCATGCTGCGGCCACCTTTGCCAGATCCTGTATCATGGCCCACCTTAGCTCCAAGGAAGTCCTCTTCCCAAGGTCGTTTCCACCTAAGTGGACAACCAACACCTTGGGAACACCATGCTTCCTAGCTTGACTGACTAATCTACTCAATAGATCTGTCCACATCATTCCTCGCCAACCAAGCCATCTGATTCCCTGACCTCCAGGGAACCTCTGAGCCGTATCAGAGGCCCAGAACCTAGCTGCCCAAAAGACATAAGAGTGGCCGACCACCCAAACGGACAAGCCATCAGCGAAACAACCTGAATGGAAGGAAAAGGGGTAAAATGTGTTACTAAAATCTATCCCAGAAATAGAAATTGCGTTAACCTGAAGGATCTGCCAAAAAAGAAAAATTTTCTTTGATAATAGCTTCCTAAGTCGCAGCAGTCACGGCCTAGCCGATCTCCCGTTCTAATGAATTTGAAGCCAAGCATTAAGACTTTAAGGGAAAGGTAAAAAATCAAAATGAAATAAAACAGGGGGGGGGGGGGGTGGAAGGGGAGGGGGGAGGGGTATGAAAAAATAGGGTAGAACATGAAATAACTCAGCTGGAGGTGAAAGCATAAAAACCTGCTGAGGGACTTTGATAGCACAGATTAGCCGAATTAATGATTAGAATTCAGTCCGTCAAGTCAGGCAAAAATAGCAAAATAACTCCAGACCCCCGCTGCCGGCTCACGCCCGCAGCGGCAAGTGGCTAATCCCTGAGTAGGATCACAAACGGGTAACCGAAACAACATATAGTGAACATAACATATGCATAACCCAAGCAAACCTTATCTTACTCTAACTTATTGATGCCAGCTACGCTTATGCAAAGTATCTCAGGCGACGGGGCGAATGTACCGCTTATAACAGGACGACTTCCATCGTCCCACCGCCTGGATCTGGGCTCCCGAAAAACCCGCTGCCGCTGCCGCCGTAGCAGCCCCAATGCGGAAGGAGTGTGTACCGAAGTGGGAGGGGGAAAGGCCCAAGCTCGTCAGACAGCGACCCATCATCCACCGAAATTGGAACTTTGTCACTGGCAGCCCATCATAGTGCAGCAACCACGACCCCCGACAGTCGGGCCTTACTGCCTCATATTGTACCGCCCACCGTACTGGGCATATGCTCTCCTCCAGTGCCGGAACCAGGGTGACCCATCGGCCCTTCCCCACCTGGTCCGTCTTAGAGCGTCGCAATCTGCACAGCAGGGACCCCCCACTCACCACTACGTCACCCACCAGCATGCGCGAATCCGTCTGCTTAGAAGGCGCTACCAACTCCGAAATCCTAAAGGCACCGTGGTAGGCCATAGAAAAAGCCAACCTAAAAAGCAGCGATTCAAACATAGACGATGCTATGTCCCCCACCGACCCAATGATGTCAGGCAGCAAAGCTGCATCAATGGGCCGCCTCCTGTCAGGTGGCGTAGGTGCAACGCGCGCCCATCCTTTCATAGCCTTAAGCAGAATCCCGCTTTTCGTCAGGTCGGGAACGCCCTTAATTCTGCAGAAGAACGCAATGCCAGCCAAGTACCGGGACACCACCGCTCTAGACCTACCCGAAACATAAAGCTGCCAAATAAAAGAAAGCATCATCCGATGCCCGCTCTTACCTCGTTGCTTCCGTCCTCTAGCAAACTCTTCCCATTCGCTCCAGGCCTGTTCGTAAGCCTTAAGCGTGGATGGCGCGACCGATCGCAGTGCTAGACCTTCCAGTCCGGCTCGATGACCTGCCAGACATAACCGGGACAATGAAAACCCCGTTGGTCGGCCTCTGGAGCCAACAAGTGAAACCTATCCCAATGCCCTCGCGATAGCGCATCAGCGACCCCGTTCTCCAGACCCGGCACGTGCTGAGCGCGGAACCACACGTTCCTGCGCAGACAAGTAAGCAGCAACTGCCCTAGGACCCGCAGCACCACCAGCGATTTAGCCCTTTGGTTGTTAATCGCGTGCACCACGCCCAGATTGTCGCATCTGAACAGGATGCTGCGATGCGCTAGCCGCTCGCCCCAAATTTCCAGCGCAACCATGATGGGAAAAAGCTCCAGGAGCAGAAGGTCCCTAGTGAAACCAGCCTGATGCCATTCCGCTGGCCACGCTGCCGCGCACCAAGATCCCTCAAGATAGCACCCAAAACCGGATGCTCCCGCCGCGTCGGTGAAAAGCTGCAATCTGGCGCTATCTATCGTTGGTGCTTGCCATATTCGAACCCCGTTAAAATCTTCCAGGAACGAGGCCCACACTGCCAGATCTCTTTTTATCTCGGCTGGCAACCTTACAAAGTGGTGCGGCCTGGCACATCCCGCGGTTGCTCTTTCCAGCTTCCGGCAGAAAACCCTGCCCATCGGGATGACCCGACAAGCAAAGTTAAACATGCCCAGCAAGGATTGCGCCTGCCGTAGCTTAACCTTACGCGAGCCCATGAACTGGCCAATGGTCTCGCGAAGCTTCGCCACTTTGTCCAAAGGCAGACGACACTCGCCTGCCACCGTGTCGATCTCTATACCTAGAAATGACAGGCAAGAGATCGGCCCCTCCGTTTTGTCTTCGGCAACCGGCACTCCGAAGTGACAAAACAATGCTCTTATACTGAAAAGCAGGTTGCCGCACCGCGGCGACCCCGCCGGACCCGTACAAAGGAAATCATCGAGGTAATGGGCAACACCGTGCCCCCCCGACGAAGACTCCACGCACCAATGCAGGAAGGTGCTAAAATGTTCAAAATACGAGCATGAAACGGAACATCCCATCGGCAAACATTTGTCGATGAAATAGTCCGACCCAATCCGGAAACCCATAAAACGAAATGAGTCCGGATGGAGGGGTAGCAACCTGAACGCGGATTCGACGTCAATCTTTGCCATGAGGGCCCCATTTCCGTAGCTGCGGACCAAATTGAGCGCCTCGTCAAACGATTGATATACCACCGAGCAATGCCCCTGAGGTATAGCGTCGTTGACCGAGGCCCCCGGTGGGTAGGAAAGGTGCTGTATTAGACGGAAGGCCCCAGGTGTCTTCTTGGGCACCACCCCCACCGGGGAGATGACGAGGTCAGCCACGGGGGGTGAAGCAAAAGGCCCCTCCATCCTGCCCAGCCTGACCTCCTTATCGACTTTTTCCCGCAACACTAAAGGCAAGGACCTAGCCGACTGAAGGTTCCTCTGCGCCCTAACTGTAACCTCGCTTGCAACGGGCAAGCGGAAACCAAAACTAAAACCTTCGAACAAAAACCCGGCATCCTCCTTATTCGGATACCAATTCAACCATTTTCGCATAGCCTCTAGCCTAATTGGCGTTGGCGCCCTGCGGAGCACTCCCGCCGGGTGCTCCTCTAGCGTAGGGTTGTTTAGCGCGGGGACCCTGCCGAGTATTCTTGAAACAGGAGGAGGCCGGGTGGGAACCCCCGCAATGTAGGCAAGCGTGACGGAACCGACACTGCTTGCCGTAGGTACATGCCGCGTTGTTAAACGCGAAGCATAACCCTTTGGTTCCTGTCTGTTTACCCGTCCGGACGGCCGACCTAACTGGCTTGGACGACCCGCCGTCCCCGCCGAGCGCGTGGGCGGACGGCCCGACCCGGTGTCCGTCCGCCCCTGCGCTCCGGGGCTCCTTGGCCTGTTGTGAGGCCCTGGTGACCCTAAGCCAGACCTCCACGTCCTTGAACCCGAAGTCCATAACGTGCAACCCGTCCTGTTTCTCCCTGAACTCCTCATCATACCTACGCCATTCGTCACCCGCCGACGTGCGTTGCATATCATGCACGAGGTGCAGGTACCGGATGACATTCATATGTTCGTCTGGCCTGTCCTCCAGGTAGCAAGCCGCGAAAACCCAAAACCCCGCCAGCCAGTTATCGAACGTGCGAAATGCCTCGGGCCCTATGCCCTTCTTAGCGGTAGCTGCCTTGAACTCTTTCTTCGCGCTTTTCGTCAAGACGAAGACGTCCACGTAGTCCCCCCTACGAATGCTTTTTCTGCAGCTATCCCTAAGCCCCCGCATGACAGCGGTATATTCGCAGCGAACCACGCCTGGTAAGTCGCGCCGCTTCCTAGCCTTGCGAGATTCTTTGCTAACCCGCCTTCGCCTCTTATGCCTCTCCTGCCTCCCAGCCGCCTTTTTGGCGTATTTATTCGCCCTTTTCTTCGCCCTCGCCGTGCTACTTATGTCGGACACCGCCGAGGAAAGGGAGGAGGAGGAAGAAGAGGAAGAAGATGACGAAGGGGACGAGCTGCGCGAACTTAAAGGAGTACTTGCAACCGACACAGACTGCTCCGCCTCACCTGAAGCCGTAGAATGGTCGGATCCAGATTCATCAGGCGCGATGTACGAAACGTCCTCAACGTCCGCTTCCGCTTCCTCCGAATCCGTCTGAGCAACTGCGGGCAAAAAAGGGGAAGAGGACCCAGAGACACACGGAGGCGAGCGCCTAGCCCTTCCAGGCGATGGCGTGCCAGGTGAACGCACATTCTCATCTCGCCGTGGCTGCTGCTGCAGCTGAGCCGCGGCCGCACCAAGCTCGCGGCACGCACGCGCTACCCTCTGCGCGGCCGAGCCTGCACCCGCGCCCGATCCGCTAGGCAACCCCCCGGACCCAACCTCGCGCTCGGGGGCCGCTGATAGCGGACCCAAAGCTGCCACCACCGTGGCGAGGGCCGCAGCGAACGCGCCTTGCGTAAGATTTGTACTTCGTGACGCACGCGCGTCGGCTGCTGGTTGCCGAGCGGGCGGAACGCGCCGTGTGGACCCGCCGCTGGGCATGGGAAGCCATGACCCATCCGGACCACAAATCGGTCGGCCCTGTGGGGAAAGGTCCGTAATGCCCGGGCACCTCACCCTGGACATAACCCCCCCCCTACTTCCTGTGTCCGCCCGCCCAGTTCCCCTGGAAATGTTGCCCGCCTCTCGCCCCGCCCCTAACCCGGGGCTAGCCTGCCGCCCGGCTGAGTTGCCACGTCCAGCCCGGGAGGCCCTGCACTGTGATTCATCCGGCGCCCTCAGTGCCGTGTTATCAGCACCGCTGGGCGAAAGACCCCGGAAACCTGGTTGATCTCTACCAGGCCCGCTTACCCTCCTCGCCCCGCCGGAAGCTATCCGCAGCGAGGAGGGCTGAGGGGACACGGAACGATGCGGCGTCGCTGCGCGCACCCGTGAGCGAGCGACACCGCCGGAGCCGCGCGTTGGCGCGCGCGCACGTCGTGCGCGCGCCCCACCGCCTCCTGTCCTGGCGCCCCCCGCTGCCGATGCAGCCTCTTGCTGAACATTTCCATCCGACGATCCTGCGCTGGGCTCACCGACGGGCCCAGGCCTGATCGCCGATACTTCCGACACCCGTCCAGCTCTCCCCCGCCGCGTGGGGCCTACAAGCGGCCCTGGCAAGCGGGACCGGCCGGGTGTTACAGCAGCGGGTGCCGAGCGGCGTCCAGCGAGGCGCGCCAGCGCGCGCCCGCGGGTTCCCACCGTCCCGACACCCCCGAACGCTCCCGGAGGCGAGGACCGTTGGTCCTCTCTTCCCAGGAGATCAGACCTCCGGACCGCCACGGGCCGCGCACCGCGGCCGCCAGCAGCTACACCCCTGACCGCAGGGTCGCCGGAGGAGCGCGTCCTGCGCCCCGTACCCAACGACCTTTGAGCAGCCCCATGTGTAGTAACGGTCCCCTCGGCGCCGGACCTCCCGGCCCCGGGCTCAGCCTCGCTGGCCTGGTAACGGGCGGGCGCGCCTGCGGATCGCCGTGGGCGGCTGGAGGACATATTAGAATAGGATACAACTAACAAATTGCAGTAACTATAGAAGGGTGAACAATCTGCCAGGCAGAACTCACCCCAAGGAAATTGAAAACAGCAAAGAGGCCCAAAATGGCCACTGCAGTGTATATATACCCTAACCCTCCCCCTTTTCCTAAGGCTGTACTACCTCACAGCTAGGTCCACCCCTCACAGGATGTTTAACCCATTCCTCTCCTATGCAGTCAATTCTTTCTCCTTCTGTGATCCAATTCTACACGACAATTCCCTCCTGGAGCTCCTGACAGAACATTACTTCTTAGTCAGTCTCCTGCCTCTCTCTCTACCTCAGATCTCTCTCACCTCCCCTGTTTGCTATTATCAAGCCTTTGTCTTTTCTACAATAAGGCGACACCCCCAGACAGTTTCACATGCCCAGGCATGTCCCCTAGGCCACAATAGATGTTATCTAAAGTAACCTTACTTAATCTGATTGTGTGGCCTGGAATCCATTGTGTGGGGAAGAATGAGGGGGGTGTATGGCCTGACATCTGAGACTGGCTGTATCTACACAACAGCAAACACACAGGTTATCTGATCAGTCATATTGGGAAAACATTATTTTACAAACTATAACACAATAACCATTACATTCATATATATACATTGAAAACATAACTGTACCCTTGTAACAATAACATCATACAATATAATACAATATTGCCTAACATATAACTAATAACATATTGGCAATTGATGAAGTTCATGTGTAGGACCAGGGCTAGGAAAGTAACCACGTGTCTTTTACCACTGAGCGACACGACGCGCCAGCTGTGTCATCACGTGTCGTCACAAGTACATTTAAAAAAAAGAAACAAACAATGGTAAGGGCACCACCCTGACGATCCATCCAAAGGTATAGGGGTTTCTAATAAGTTACTGTATGTAAGCCCTAATAGTATTGAGTTTGTATATTCTCCTTGTGTGGGTTTCCTCCGGGTGCTCTGGTTTCTTCCCACAATCCAAAAATAAACTGGTAGGTTAACTGGCTCTCATCAAAAATTTACCCTAGTGTGTGTACATGTGGTAGGGAATGTAGACTGTAAATTCCACTGGGACTGATGTGAATTACCAAATATTCTCTGTAAAGCGCTGCAGAATATGTGTGCACTATATAAATAACACCTGGTTCTGTACTTAATAGTATTGCTGTTTTACATTCTGCAGTCAAAAATGCTGATACAGGTTGAGTATCCCTTATCCAAAATGCTTGGGACCAGAGGTATTTTGGATATGGGATTTTTCCGTATTTTGGAATAATTGCATACCATAATGAGATATCATGGTGATGGGACCTAAATCTAAGCCCAGAATGCATTTATGTTACATATACACCTTATACTCACAGCCTGAAGGTCATTTTAGCCAATATTTTTTGTAACTTTGTGCATTGAACAAAGGGGGTAATTCCAAGTTGATCAGCAGCAGGAAATTTTTTAGCAGTTGGGCAAAACCATGTGCACTGCAGGGGGGGTAGATGTAACATGTGCAGAGAGAGTTAGATGTGGGTGGGTTATTTTGTTTCTGTGCAGGGTAAATACTGGCTGCTTTATTTTTACAGTGCAATTTAGATTGCAGATTGAACTCACCACACCCAAATTTAACTCTCTCTGCACATGTTATATCTGCCTCCCCTGCAGTGCACATGGTTTTGCCCAACTGCTAAAAAATTTCCTGCTGCGATCAACTTGGAATTACCCCCAAAGTGTGTGTACATTCACACAATTCATTTATGTTTCATATACACCTTATACACACAGCCTGAAGGTAATTTAATACAATATTTTTAATAACTGTGTGTATTAAACAAAGTTTGTGTACATTGAGCCATCAAAAAACAAAGGTTTCACTATCTCACTCTCACGCAAAAAAGTCCGTATTTCGGAATATTCCGTATTTCGGAATATTTGGATATGGGATACTCAACCTGTAATATTGGTCTTTGAACAGCCTCTGTTTAGTGCCTGCTCTCTTGGAACGTCCAGGAGACTCCTGCATCTCGGGTGGCACAACTGTAGGACCGGAAAAGTAGACAGGTCTCCTGGAGTCTCACTGCCACCCATTTCCCTCAGGATTTTGGAGAAAGCAACCAGAAAGTAGGTAAGTGTGCCCCAAGGTGTTCATGTACTATGATGAAGGGGATATACAGTAAGCGCACGGGGGAGGTCTATTTTTCACCAGCTTGTAACCATCTATGTGATGTTCCAGGAGAGAGTTAGAATAGATTGCTAGAACCCATTTCTAGGCTGGTTCATGAACCAAAGGATAATAGAGATCGGCATACCTTTTGCCGTGATGTCACAGAGGAGGGGAGCTCAGACAAGGAAAATGCTTAAAAAAAAGTAATGAATTTACTTTAGAAATTGTCAGATTTTGGGATTGTCTTCAACTCAAGAATACAGGTGTGCATATCAAGCCCACATTTATCTCATACTTGTCTACTTTAAATTTCTCCTCTCCAGGAGAAGCCCGGAGAGGAGACGCTGCAGGAGACTTCAGGAGGTGGGGTCGGGCTGTGACATCATTTAGCCGATGACGCGATTTACGTCATTTTAACCCCTTCTCCACCTCACGGACCCGTGAATACGGGAGATTATCTCTCCATCCTGCCTGCATCACTAGGGTGCGAGCAGGATGCGGAAGACCTGCCTACTCTTCCGAGGGCGCGGGGGGCTACCCAAAAAAACGGGAGCCTCCCGCAGTTTCTGGGAGAGTAGGCAAGCATGCATTTATCCTGATATGTGCTGGATTTACTATCTGGCTGCATCAAAGGCAGCCAAGACATTTTGTGAATCGCATTGCGGGAATTTTACATAAACTGAATTAGTCAAATAAGTCCTAGAGAAAAAAAGTTAACACAACCTAAAACGTAAACATTACATTCTGTAATGAACAAGTGCTTTTTTATATTCTGAATTTAATATTTAGTTTACAAATAAAAGAGAATGCAGCATGTGCCAGAGGTAAATTAACGGACTACCAACAGTGTGAGAAGAGAAACATGGAAGCCACTTACATACCTTCCAACCTTTTGAAATTAAGTCCTGGGACTCCTCGTGAAAGGGAGTGTGGTCTCATGATAGCAAGGTCACACTCAGGTACATGACGTTTTGGGGTGTGATTGCATGTTAGGCTCACATGTTTTGTCATGCTGAGGGCTTGCCCAGTGCCTCTCTGCTATGTAGAGCAGCAGTGATAGCGTATCCCCTCAACCTCACCCCCACCCGCAGGATACTGCGGACCATGCAGAGCCGGATTAAGCCCTTGGGGGACCCAGGGCACCCAAGACAGGGGCACCCAAGACAGGGACCCCCCCCCCCCCCCCACCAGCAGACAGGGCCCCCCACCAGCAACCACCCCACGCAGGGGCAAAAGCAGGATTCGCAAGGAGGGGTTGCCTTTGATGCACGCACGTGTGTTTGTGTGTGCTTATATATTTATATATGTATATATATATATATACACACACAAACACACACACGTACACACGTTACATAGAACGCATACACACAAATGCACACATACACACAAATACATACACATAAAACACATACACACACATAGAAAATATACACACATACATATACACAAATAGAACATATACACATACATATACAGATAGAACACATACACACACATAGAACACACATACACACACATAGAACACAAACTGTGCGCACACTTACACTGAAGCCTGCCCTGAGGAAAGGAGTGAGGACATAGTGTTGAGAGCCAGAGGCACAGTTCACCATTAGGCACCACCCCCACGGAAAAATGATGCGATTCGTGGGTCGGCTGGGAAGGGGCGGAGCCAATATGATGTGATTCTATAAGAATAATCATATTAGCTCCACCCCCTCTGCTCCGACCCCCAAATTGCGGCATAGAGCCACGAGGGGGCGGGGCTCCGAATGCCGGCTGTAGTACCACGGCCATTGAAAAAAAAAACATTTGGTCTCCTCACCGCACAAAGCCAGCCACAGGCAACAGGAGCTGTCGGGGGCAAGGCCCTAAGGCTCCCGGCTGCTGGGGAGGGAGGATTCTGCATTGCCAGCGGGTGTGTGATGTCCCGCTCGCGGCTGTGCGTAGGGCTCCCTCCCCTCTCCTCACGGGCAGCACGGGTCAGGGACTGATACAGGCAGCAATCTCCAGCCTCCGCTGCTGCCAGGAGAGCTTGCTGAGGAGGCTGGAGAGGGGACAGCAGCACCAGAGCGGGGCAGAGCAGCTCCGGCTTGCCCCCCCCCCCCTTAATACGGCTCTGGGACCATGAGTGGGAAAGCTGAACAGTGCCCAAAAAGCAGGACTGTCCTACTGAAATCGGGACAGTTGGAAGGTATGCATTTGGTATCTGTAGGTTAGAAGGCCTAATAAAATGGGCAGCTACTTTGAAAGAGGGTTCTTTAAATCTTGGGGGGGGGGGGGGGATCTTATGGTCATCTTTTTTTTTAATCAAGATCCAAACTTTATCGCCTGAACTGAAAAGAAAAGCTGTATGATATGCCAGGACAGACAGGAGTGTAAAATTTGTGGATGATCATCTCTCCAAATTATCCTTATTCTAATCAGAGAGGTCTTTGGTTTCAGGCACATAGAGAAGGAATTTATGGCAGTTAATAGGGTGATGATGAGGCAAAGGTAGGCCAGGGTCTGGGTGTTGAGTAATACATACAGCATACCTCCCAACTTTCTAAATATTGAAAGATGGACGCACGCGCGGCGAAGCCCCCCCCCCCTGAAAAGGGGCGTGGTTTATTGAAAAGGGTGTGTGGCTTCGTGGGAGGACCCACGATCGCAAGCCACGCCCCGTTTTGGTCACTGAGGGGGCATGCCCAGCGCTCCGTGAGCTGCTGGCATGCCCCCTCTCCTGTCTCAAGTGAATAGACGCTGTGCACGTGCGCAGAGCGTCTATTCACCGCTGCTCTGCTAAGCAGGGCAGCGATGACAGGAGCCTCCCGACTGCCCCCCCCCCCACCGCGGGACACTGCGGCCCGCGGGTGGGACAGCGGGACAGTCCCCAAAAACCGGGACTGTCCCGCGAAAATCGGGACAGTTGGGAGGTATGCATAGAGGTATATTTTGATCAAGACCAAAACAAGGTTGGGTAGATTTACCAAAGGAAAGGTTTTCCAAGGGTGCTGATAAATGGCGGATTTGGCAGATAGTTGTAAAACAGCAGTCAAAATCTAATACCTGTATATAAAAATGAAAATATGTCCTTCTGTCTTTCTATACAAATCCAGTTTACAAGCGGAGATCGTAAAATTTTACATACGAGCGTATTAAAACACAGCTGAGGCAATGAAAACAATTTGAAATCCCTAGCACCCCATGGGGGGCAGACAGCAGCACAAAGCATATCAGGAGACAGCATAACTCCGGAATTGCTGCAGCAATGGACTCAAAAATTGGTACACATATGCCTCACAATCTGGCAACAAACACTGTGGGAGGAAGACACCCCTAGCACCCCTAGGGGTGAGGCAGCAGCACTGTGTATTTCAGCAGACAGCATAACTCTGGAATGCCTGCAGCAATTTACAACAAACTTGCTACACATCTGACTTACACTCTGGGAACAAACACTGTTGGGGTAACACACCACTAGCACCCCTAGGGGTGGTCCAGCAGCACAGACTATATCAGGACATGCATGATATGTCAGTGACGACAGAGCTGCATGTGACAGGGCCAGTGACATGATGTGAGGAGGGGAACGCAGGTAACACAAATCCACACACTGAGAGTTATATAGTGGAAGTAGCACAGTCCCCCGGCAGCACAGAGTATATCAGGAGATACATAATGTGCTGCGCTATATAACAAACTGTAAAAAAAATGTTTTGATCATTTCACAGGAGCACTAACATGATGTGAGGAGGGGAATGGAGGCAGCAGGAAGCCACAGACTGAGAGTTGTATAGTGGGAAGAGCAGGGTCCCTTGGGGGACCAATAAGGGGTCCGGCCACTATACAAAGAGCGTCAGAGAAGCAAGATA
The DNA here is from genome assembly GCF_028390025.1 of Pseudophryne corroboree. NCBI lineage: Eukaryota > Metazoa > Chordata > Amphibia > Anura > Myobatrachidae > Pseudophryne > Pseudophryne corroboree. Next base: position 753,425,437 of record NC_086448.1, read on the forward strand.
TGCCTATATACTAGATCTCCAACCAACGTAAATTAACAAACAACTATCATTCTAATTTACCATCCTCATCCCGTAGCGAAGCACGGGTATTCAGCTATCTACAATGTTATTTATACTGTGTGTCTAATAATTACATTTATTTTTAGAAAGAGACATTCTTAAAATAGCGGGCAAAGCCGGGTACTCCAGCTAGTAAAGTATAAAGTAAAAACTAATAATGAGCTTTACAGAGCTACACTGTTATTCTTGGGCTTTTGATGGTTCATGGCTATGCATCATAATAATAAACTCAAGGGGTGAGACTACGATTACGAGATTCACTGAGAATCATGTCATCACGTCCCCTTCTCCCACACATTGTAGGCGGGATGCTTGAGGATGCCCAACTGTTCTGAAAATTCTGGAGTCTCCCGGACTTGAGAAAGCAGGCAAGTACTGTATAGGTGCATACACACGGTGAGATATTGACCATGCCCGATTCTGACTACGCGATTTCCCTTGAACTCCCCCCAGAACCCAGAAGCCCCGATATTGTCTATACACACGGTGCGATTTTGGCTAAATGACTATACTTTGTACTAGATTGTACACAATGTAGTCAAAATTGCCTTGCCTGCACAGTTTATTTTTTCTTGCGTCGGACCGTACATCGGTATCGCAAGCTGTGTACACATGGTGCGATATGTGCTAACTTTTCTTGCGATTTTGACTATATAGTCAAAATCTCAAGAATACATTGCACCGTGTGTATGCACCTTATGACTAAAGGGCCGTATTTGGGAGCGATGTGTGTTGAGCGGTTCGCTCATTTCATCCAGCGGGTGAAGTGAGCGACCTGCTAGATTGGCCAATCTAGCACCAGCGATAGCGATGCGCGGGGCTGCGCATCGCTATCGCTGTGAGGGGTACATACAGAGTGATCGCTGATTAAATCTAAGCAATCTAGTCAGATTGCTTAGATTTTAAGCATCGATCGCTCCGTGAGTACCCCCCTTTACTGTGATTTAAATAGCATGTATTCCCCAGATTTTGCTGCGGTTGTAGTGCAAAATGAACGATACTAAACAACAGTTTTTCTATTTGGGATTTCATGAATTAAAAATACATATTCCTGCTGAAAACGTAAGAGCAGGAAATGTGCAGTGAATTAAGCGTTACATACAGTTTGAAGAAAAATAAGCTATTTTGTGTCTGTGACTGGCAAATGAGATTTCTACGACCGGCTTACGCATATCACTGAATACACATTCCATGTGTTCTTGTTAGAACAAACAGTCACCACTCAGTAGAAAACACATCCTGCTTTAACAACAGAGAGAGACTGAGAGTTTATGTCATGTACTCTACCCTAAGTCACTGACTGCCTCCTTGTTTTGTTTCTCAAGCACACTTAAAGTACAGGAGTAAATGCACCAGTCACTTAGCACTGGTCAGGAAGCGAGGGGAACGGGCGCGTGTTGCTGAGCGGAGCTGTTTCTATCACTGAGCTGTAAAATAATCTTATGAAATCACTGAGCACCAAAGGACATTCTGTCTACTCTTTGCTCTGACAAATATTTAGGTAAGGGTTTTTGGGAAATATATCCTGGCAGGAAGCCACCAGAGCTCGGTTTATCACATTTCCCCTAATGAAACTTCATTGAACTAGGAATAAACAAGCAGCAAAGGTCTTCTTGAGAAAACGTTACACTTTTATTTGGGTACAAATCCTACAGAAAGGCTACAGCTTGCAAAGAATATACAACTTGCATCACAAACATATGGAATAAAACCATAAAAGTATGTTTAGTTTTCAAAGATGAAGCCAACTAGGTGTGTACACACGGTGAGATAAATCTGTAAGATTTTGACTATATAGTCAAAATCTTAAGGAAATTTAGTGCACATCTCAAGGTGTTAGGCAGCTTGCAATACAGGGGGTCATTCCGAGTTGTTCGCTCGTTGCCGATTTTCGCAACGAAGCGATTAAGGCAAAAATGCGCATGCGGTTAGTATTTTAACACAAAACTTAGTAGATTTACTCACGCCCGAACGAAGATTTTTCATCGTTGAAGTGATCAGAGTGTGATTGACAGGAAGTGCGTGTTTCTGGGCGGAAACTGGCCGTTTTCTGGGAGTGTGCGGGAAAAACGCAGGCGTGTCAGGGAAAAACGTGGGAGTGTCTGGAGAAAATGGGGAGTGGCTGGCCGAACGCTGGGCGTGTGTGTGATGTCAAACCAGGAACGAAACTGACTGAACTGATCGCTGTGTGTGAGTAAGTCTCGAGCTACTCAGAAACTGCTAAGAAATTTGTATTCGCAATTCTGCTAATCTTTCGTTCGCAATTCTGCTAAGCTAAGATACACTCCCAGAGGGCGGCGGCTTAGCGTGTGCAATGCTGCTAAAAGCAGCCAGCGAGCGATCAACTCGGAATCACCCCCACAGTTTCGATCCCGATGTGCGGTATCGGTGGTCGGTATCGCAAAGCAAGAGAGACTGTGCAGGCAAGTCAATCTTGACTATCTAGTGTACTATCTAGTACAAAGTATAGTCACAATTGCCACTTAGTCAAAATCGTACATAAACAAAATCAAAAGTACAGATAGTCAAAATCTGTGCTATCTGGGCTCTGGGGTGCACAGTCAAAATCGGGCATAGCAAGGATCTCACCGTGTGTACACACCTTTAGTTAAAAGTATAAACAATATATGTATATATTTATATATACAGCGCTGTTAGTGTGATGAGGACCAGATTGTAGAATGATTCATTAAATCAATGTCTAAGTGCAAAATGACACTATCATTTGGAGGTATAATTTACCGGCACTGATGTGTTGTAGTAATAAATACTATTGCAATCTAGTAAGAAATTTACACTGGCAACAATGGAGCTTCGTGTTCGTCACAGACTCCCAGAAGTATATGGCACCATTCCCCAAATAGCGCCCACTTCCTATAAAAATGGATAAGGCAGGGCATGATAGCGACGGTTTCAGTGATCCACATCATCATAGCCCTTCTCCATAACGCTGCTAATCTCCAAGTCATGCCTATTGTCTGCCCTGCCCACTCATAGAGCCATCTTTCATTTCCCCTGCAAGAAGCATTCTGGAGCTAAAAAGTTGACAAGTATGGAATGAAGAGAGATATGATTTTCAAACTGCTCTAAACTGTTTCACGAATAGCCTCATCGTCCATTAATGGCAAATGCATTCAAAGCAACAAATCTAGATTATCCACAGGGTCAGCTAGTCATTAGCAGAGGGCCTTGTAGTGGAGGGGCCACTGGCAGGCCATGCAGTGAGAAAGAGTTTTGCAGTTGTTCTGTGTAATCTATGTGCAAATTAATCTATGCCAGATGGCTATACAGATGTAGGAGAACTGGTTATTGCATGCAAATTGAATATTACAAGTAAACTAAACATTGGGGATCTAAACTAATAATATATTGGTCTAATGATCTATAAAGCAGTGGTTCAAGTCAGCTGGGACAAGTTGGAAGAGAGTTCCTTTAAGACATTCAAAGGTGGAAACCACTGGTAGTCTTCCAAAGCCAGACATCAAGGGCCAGAGAAGTAGTTGTCCAAAGCTAACGGGATGATCCCTGGTAAACTATCAGCGGATGAGCTGTGGTCTAGAGAGACTTGCTCAATAAACTCTTTTATGGCGGATGTTTGGTCACCAGTACACGATGTGTGAAATAGTCATTTTTGAAAAATGGTAAGACTTCATGTTGAGGACCCTGCGTGCTTACAGTGAGGTTTCCAGGACAAAGGAAACTCATATTTAGAATTCACAGCAGGAAAGTAATTTGGGAAATCTTTTGCATAACCTTGGTTTGTATAACAAGGGACAGTGACCGTGATGTAATGGAAGCTGATAACGGCAAAGTGATCGATGTTTGTAGCTATAGTCAGGAGCAGATGGGGGGGAGGGGATAAGTGTGATTGCTGCCCCCCCACACATACACATTTCAGGTGGACGCAGAGAGAACTGCTGCTGCCTCCCTAGACCCAATGCTGCCCATCATACAGCAGCATATGCTGGACTGGGGAGAGGCTGCTGCTGCCTCCCTAGACCCAACGCTGCCCATCATACAGCAGCATATGCTGGACTGGGGAGAGAGAACTGCTGCTGCCTCCCTAGACCCAACGCTGCCCATCATACAGCAGCATATGCTGGACTGGGGAGAGAGACTGCTGCTGCCTCCCTAGACCCAACGCTGCCCATCATACAGCAGCATATGCTGGACTGGGGAGAGAGAACTGCTGCTGCCTCCCTAGACCCAACGCTGCCCATCATACAGCAGCATATGCTGGACTGGGGAGAGAGACTGCTGCTGCCTCCCTAGACCCAACGCTGCCCATCATACAGCAGCATATGCTGGACTGGGGAGAGAGACTGCTGCTGCCTCCCTAGACCCAACGCTGCCCAGCATACAGCAGCATATGCTGGACTGGGGAGAGGCTGCTGCTGCTTTAAGGTAAGAAAGGGAGGGGGAGTACTTAGTACTTATTATTTACAGAAACTATTATTTACATAATTTGATCATTAAAAAAAATCTATAGTTTTGGGAGAATTTGGGTAAGTTTTTTGAAAAAATATTAGCCAGTTAAGTGGTTAATGGGTTTATAAGTCTCGCCTTCTGTGTTTTCACCAATCACTTCACAGCATTTATGAAGAGGATAATCCTTTCACAGCTTCTGGCGGCAGTACACGCAACATATGATCCTATACAGTACTTACATACCCCAGCGGACCGGAGCCAAATGCATGGCAGACCACATACGGCCCAAGGGCAATATTTTGCCCACCACTGTCCCAACCTGCACCGTGCTGCACGGAGCAGAAGTAGACGTACAAAGTGATTTTCCCAACTAGTTATTGGATGTTTTTCATCATGTGGAAGCAAATGTACAATTATCGTTTGATCCCACACACTGCCCGATTCTTATTCCAACCAGCCAACTAGAACTACCAGGTTTGCACTAGAGATGAGCGGGTTCGGTTTCTCTGAAACCGAACCCGCACGAACTTCATGTTTTTTTTACGGGTCCGAGCAGACTCGGATCCTCCCGCCTTGCTCGGTTAACCCGAGCGCGCCCGAACGTCATCATGACGCTGTCGGATTCTCGCGAGACTCGGATTCTATATAAGGAGCCGCGCGTCGCCGCCATTTTCACACGTGCATTGAGATTGATAGGGAGAGGACGTGGCTGGCGTCCTCTCCATTAGAAATTAGATTAGAAGAGAGAGAGAGATTGTGCAGAGTCAGACAGAGTTTACCACAGTGACCAGTGCAGTTGTTGTTAGTTAACTTTTATTTATTTTAATATAATATATCCGTTCTCTGCTATATCCGTTCTCTGCCTGAAAAAAAACGATACACAGCAGCAGCCAGTCACACAGTGTGACTCAGTCTGTGTGCACTCAGCTCAGCCCAGTGTGCTGCACATCAATGTATAAAAGGCAAAGCTTATAATAATTGTGGGGGAGACTGGGGAGCACTGCAGGTTGTTATAGCAGGAGCCCCCAGGAGTACATAATATTATATTAATTTAAAATTAAACAGTGCACACTTTTGCTGCAGGAGTGCCACTGCCAGTGTGACTAGTGGTGACCAGTGCCTGACCACCAGTATAGTAGTATATTGTTGTATGTATTGTATACTATCTCTTTATCAACCAGTCTATATTAGCAGCAGACACAGTACAGTGCGGTAGTTCACGGCTGTGGCTACCTCTGTGTCGGCAGTCGGAACTCGGCAGGCAGTCCGTCCATCCATAATTGTATTACAATATATACCACCTAACCGTGGTATTTTTTTTTCTTTCTTTATACCGTCGTCATAGTGTCATACTAGTTGTTACGAGTATACTACTATCTCTTTATCAACCAGTGTACAGTGCGGTAGTTCACGGCTGTGGCTACCTCTGTGTCGGCAGTCGGCAGGCAGTCCGTCCATCCATAATTGTATTATTATTATAATATATACCACCTAACCGTGGTTTTTTTTTCATTCTTTATACCGTCATAGTGTCATACTAGTTGTTACGAGTATACTACTATCTCTTTATCAACCAGTGTACAGTGCGGTAGTTCACGGCTGTGGCTACCTCTGTGTCGGCAGTCGGCAGGCAGTCCGTCCATCCATAATTGTATTATTATTATAATATATACCACCTAACCGTGGTTTTTTTTTCATTCTTTATACCGTCGTCATAGTGTCATACTAGTTGTTACGAGTATACTACTATCTCTTTATCAACCAGTGTACAGTGCGGTAGTTCACGGCTGTGGCTACCTCTGTGTCGGCAGTCGGCAGGCAGTCCGTCCATCCATAATTGTATTATTATTATAATATATACCACCTAACCGTGGTTTTTTTTTCATTCTTTATACCGTCGTCATAGTGTCATACTAGTTGTTACGAGTATACTACTATCTCTTTATCAACCAGTGTACAGTGCGGTAGTTCACGGCTGTGGCTACCTCTGTGTCGGCACTCGGCAGGCAGTCCGTCCATCCATAATTGTATTATTATTATAATATATACCACCTAACTGTGGTATTTTTTTTTCTTTCTTTATACCGTCGTCATAGTGTCATACTAGTTGTTACGAGTATACTACTATCTCTTTATCAACCAGTGTACAGTGCGGTAGTTCACGGCTGTGGCTACCTCTGTGTCGGCAGTCGGCAGGCAGTCCGTCCATCCATAATTGTATTATTATTATAATATATACCACCTAACTGTGGTATTTTTTTTTCTTTCTTTATACCGTCGTCATAGTGTCATACTAGTTGTTACGAGTATACTACTATCTCTTTATCAACCAGTGTACAGTGCGGTAGTTCACGGCTGTGGCTACCTCTGTGTCGGCAGTCGGCAGGCAGTCCGTCCATCCATAATTGTATTATTATTATAATATATACCACCTAACCGTGGTTTTTTTTTTCATTCTTTATACCGTCGTCATAGTGTCATACTAGTTGTTACGAGTATACTACTATCTCTTTATCAACCAGTGTACAGTGCGGTAGTTCACGGCTGTGGCTACCTCTGTGTCGGCAGTCGGCAGGCAGTCCGTCCATCCATAATTGTATTATTATTATAATATATACCACCTAACCGTGGTATTTTTTTTTCTTTCTTTATACCGTCGTCATAGTGTCATACTAGTTGTTACGAGTATACTACTATCTCTTTATCAACCAGTGTACAGTGCGGTAGTTCACGGCTGTGGCTACCTCTGTGTCGGCACTCGGCAGGCAGTCCGTCCATCCATAATTGTATTATTATTATAATATATACCACCTAACCGTGGTTTTTTTTTCATTCTTTATACCGTCGTCATAGTGTCATACTAGTTGTTACGAGTATACTACTATCTCTTTATCAACCAGTGTACAGTGCGGTAGTTCACGGCTGTGGCTACCTCTGTGTCGGCAGTCGGCAGGCAGTCCGTCCATCCATAATTGTATTATTATTATAATATATACCACCTAACTGTGGTATTTTTTTTTCTTTCTTTATACCGTCGTCATAGTGTCATACTAGTTGTTACGAGTATACTACTATCTCTTTATCAACCAGTGTACAGTGCGGTAGTTCACGGCTGTGGCTACCTCTGTGTCGGCAGTCGGCAGGCAGTCCGTCCATCCATAATTGTATTATTATTATAATATATACCACCTAACCGTGGTTTTTTTATACCACCTAACCGTGGCAGTCCGTCCATAATTGTATACTAGTATCCAATCCATCCATCTCCATTGTTTACCTGAGGTGCCTTTTAGTTCTGCCTATAAAATATGGAGAACAAAAAAGTTGAGGTTCCAAAATTAGGGAAAGATCAAGATCCACTTCCACCTCGTGCTGAAGCTGCTGCCACTAGTCATGGCCGAGACGATGAAATGCCAGCAACGTCGTCTGCCAAGGCCGATGCCCAATGTCATAGTACAGAGCATGTCAAATCCAAAACACCAAATATCAGAAAAAAAAGGACTCCAAAACCTAAAATAAAATTGTCGGAGGAGAAGCGTAAACTTGCCAATATGCCATTTACCACACGGAGTGGCAAGGAACGGCTGAGGCCCTGGCCTATGTTCATGGCTAGTGGTTCAGCTTCACATGAGGATGGAAGCACTCAGCCTCTCGCTAGAAAACTGAAAAGACTCAAGCTGGCAAAAGCACCGCAAAGAACTGTGCGTTCTTTGAAATCCCAAATCCACAAGGAGAGTCCAATTGTGTCGTTTGCGATGCCTGACCTTCCCAACACTGGACGTGAAGAGCATGCGCCTTCCACTATTTGCACGCCCCCTGCAAGTGCTGGAAGGAGCACCCGCAGTCCAGTTCCTGATAGTCAGATTGAAGATGTCAGTGTTGAAGTACACCAGGATGAGGAGGATATGGGTGTTGCTGGCGCTGGGGAGGAAATTGACCAGGAGGATTCTGATGGTGAGGTGGTTTGTTTAAGTCAGGCACCCGGGGAGACACCTGTTGTCCGTGGGAGGAATATGGCCGTTGACATGCCAGGTGAAAATACCAAAAAAATCAGCTCTTCGGTGTGGAGGTATTTCACCAGAAATGCGGACAACAGGTGTCAAGCCGTGTGTTCCCTTTGTCAAGCTGTAATAAGTAGGGGTAAGGACGTTAACCACCTCGGAACATCCTCCCTTATACGTCACCTGCAGCGCATTCATAATAAGTCAGTGACAAGTTCAAAAACTTTGGGTGACAGCGGAAGCAGTCCACTGACCAGTAAATCCCTTCCTCTTGTAACCAAGCTCACGCAAACCACCCCACCAACTCCCTCAGTGTCAATTTCCTCCTTCCCCAGGAATGCCAATAGTCCTGCAGGCCATGTCACTGGCAAGTCTGACGAGTCCTCTCCTGCCTGTGATTCCTCCGATGCATCCTTGCGTGTAACGCCTACTGCTGCTGGCGCTGCTGTTGTTGCCGCTGGGAGTCGATGGTCATCCCAGAGGGGAAGTCGTAAGCCCACTTGTACTACTTCCAGTAAGCAATTGACTGTTCAACAGTCCTTTGCGAGGAAGATGAAATATCACAGCAGTCATCCTACTGCAAAGCGGATAACTGAGTCCTTGACAACTATGTTGGTGTTAGACGTGCGTCCGGTATCCGCCGTTAGTTCACAGGGAACTAGACAATTTATTGAGGCAGTGTGCCCCCGTTACCAAATACCATCTAGGTTCCACTTCTCTAGGCAGGCGATACCGAGAATGTACACGGACGTCAGAAAAAGACTCACCAGTGTCCTAAAAAATGCAGTTGTACCCAATGTCCACTTAACCACGGACATGTGGACAAGTGGAGCAGGGCAGGGTCAGGACTATATGACTGTGACAGCCCACTGGGTAGATGTATGGACTCCCGCCGCAAGAACAGCAGCGGCGGCACCAGTAGCAGCATCTCGCAAACGCCAACTCTTTCCTAGGCAGGCTACGCTTTGTATCACCGCTTTCCAGAATACGCACACAGCTGAAAACCTCTTACGGCAACTGAGGAAGATCATCGCGGAATGGCTTACCCCAATTGGACTCTCCTGTGGATTTGTGGCATCGGACAACGCCAGCAATATTGTGTGTGCATTAAATATGGGCAAATTCCAGCACGTCCCATGTTTTGCACATACCTTGAATTTGGTGGTGCAGAATTTTTTAAAAAACGACAGGGGCGTGCAAGAGATGCTGTCGGTGGCCAGAAAAATTGCGGGACACTTTCGGCGTACAGGCACCACGTACAGAAGACTGGAGCACCACCAAAAACTACTGAACCTGCCCTGCCATCATCTGAAGCAAGAAGTGGTAACGAGGTGGAATTCAACCCTCTATATGCTTCAGAGGTTGGAGGAGCAGCAAAAGGCCATTCAAGCCTATACAATTGAGCACGATATAGGAGATGGAATGCACCTGTCTCAAGTGCAGTGGAGAATGATTTCAACGTTGTGCAAGGTTCTGATGCCCTTTGAACTTGCCACACGTGAAGTCAGTTCAGACACTGCCAGCCTGAGTCAGGTCATTCCCCTCATCAGGCTTTTGCAGAAGAAGCTGGAGGCATTGAAGAAGGAGCTAACACGGAGCGATTCCGCTAGGCATGTGGGACTTGTGGATGCAGCCCTTAATTCGCTTAACAAGGATTCACGGGTGGTCAATCTGTTGAAATCAGAGCACTACATTTTGGCCACCGTGCTCGATCCTAGATTTAAAGCCTACCTTGGATCTCTCTTTCCGGCAGACACAGGTCTGCTGGGGTTGAAAGACCTGCTGGTGACAAAATTGTCAAGTCAAGCGGAACGCGACCTGTCAACATCTCCTCCTTCACATTCTCCCGCAACTGGGGGTGCGAGGAAAAGGCTCAGAATTCCGAGCCCACCCGCTGGCGGTGATGCAGGGCAGTCTGGAGCGACTGCTGATGCTGACATCTGGTCCGGACTGAAGGACCTGACAACGATTACGGACATGTCGTCTACTGTCACTGCATATGATTCTCTCAACATTGATAGAATGGTGGAGGATTATATGAGTGACCGCATCCAAGTAGGCACGTCACACAGTCCGTACTTATACTGGCAGGAAAAAGAGGCAATTTGGAGGCCCTTGCACAAACTGGCTTTATTCTACCTAAGTTGCCCTCCCACAAGTGTGTACTCCGAAAGAGTGTTTAGTGCCGCCGCTCACCTTGTCAGCAATCGGCGTACGAGGTTACATCCAGAAAATGTGGAGAAGATGATGTTCATTAAAATGAATTATAATCAATTCCTCCGCGGAGACATTGACCAGCAGCAATTGCCTCCACAAAGTACACAGGGAGCTGAGATGGTGGATTCCAGTGGGGACGAATTGATAATCTGTGAGGAGGGGGATGTACACGGTGATATATCGGAGGGTGAAGATGAGGTGGACATCTTGCCTCTGTAGAGCCAGTTTGTGCAAGGAGAGATTAATTGCTTCTTTTTTGGGGGGGGGTCCAAACCAACCCGTCATATCAGTCACAGTCGTGTGGCAGACCCTGTCACTGAAATGATGGGTTGGTTAAAGTGTGCATGTCCTGTTTTGTTTATACAACATAAGGGTGGGTGGGAGGGCCCAAGGATAATTCCATCTTGCACCTCTTTTTTCTTTTCTTTTTCTTTGCATCATGTGCTGATTGGGGAGGGTTTTTTGGAAGGGACATCCTGCGTGACACTGCAGTGCCACTCCTAGATGGGCCCGGTGTTTGTGTCGGCCACTAGGGTCGCTTATCTTTCTCACACAGTCAGCTACCTCATTGCGCCTCTTTTTTTCTTTGCGTCATGTGCTGTTTGGGGAGGGTTTTTTGGAAGGGACATCCTGCGTGACACTGCAGTGCCACTCCTAGATGGGCCCGGTGTTTGTGTCGGCCACTAGGGTCGCTTATCTTACTCACACAGCGACCTCGGTGCAAATTTTAGGACTAAAAATAATATTGTGAGGTGTGATGTGTTCAGAATAGGCTGAAAATGAGTGTAAATTATGTTTTTTGAGGTTAATAATACTTTGGGATCAAAATTACCCCCAAATTCTATGATTTAAGCTGTTTTTTAGGGTTTTTTGAAAAAAACACCCGAATCCAAAACACACCCGAATCCGACAAAAAAAATTCGGTGAGGTTTTGCCAAAACGCGGTCGAACCCAAAACACGGCCGCGGAACCGAACCCAAAACCAAAACACAAAACCCGAAAAATTTCAGGCGCTCATCTCTAGTTTGCACACTGTGAATGAGTTTTGCCTGTTTAAAATAAATCTCCCTATCCGCACAGAGAAAAGCAGACCTAGAGTCTCTATCTTTCGCTTACACTGTATTTCGACTCTTCACTTTCAACATTCTGTACAACAATGGCACTCCCTAGCACAGCTGGGACACTTTAGATTAGTTCCACATGATGTCAGAATGAGGAAATTATTAAATCTTCCCTATTAGATATTGCCATTAAGACTGTGATCTGACAGCAGATGAGTGGATGTAGCACAGTCGTACATGCGTAGACAGAAAAGGAAGAACACCTGGATATATTCAAAGCATTCCAGCATGCCTTGGGTCATGTATAAATATGAAGGGTAAGCTCGGTCGCAGAAAGGCTGCAGAAGAAAACTTTGGTGCTTGTTGGAATGTCTCACAGAACTTTTATCTCTCAATTTGCTGACATTTCCCAAGCCACTGCGTCTAAAGCTGTGTGAGACGATGGGAAGCACAAGACTAAGGCAGCCTGAACTGAGCAGTCAAATAAATATCACTTTCTCTCTCTCTCTCTTCCATTCAGTAATACAGTAATAAATTAGTAGCAACCCATAAATCCTACATTACTAGCATGTAAGTAGAATATACATTCTTTTAATTTAGGGGTTATATGCTTTTTTACCCCCGTATGCCTCCCCCACTCCCCATATACTGGAAAACAGTAACCAAATATTCATATTTTTACATTCGTAATAGGACATGGAATGCAAAAAACAAAAACACTACTTCAATGCAGTGTACTGGAGACAATGGAGTCAGTTGCCGTCGGGTGCGGGCCCTAAAGGGGCACCGAATCCATTGCTCCGGTGCCTGCAGTATGGGCCTGGTAATTCTGTACAGTTGGACTAAGTACCTGCTCCCCCTCCTTTCAGTGTCCCTGCTTGTCATACTTGCCATTCACCCAAAGTAATTCTAAAGTTATTTTATATTTGTTTCATTGATATATTTTGGGTTCAAGGCATGAAAATAACTCTCAATATCCCGTACACAGAATATGGAGAGAGTACTTTAAATGAATATATTATACAGGCCTGCAATCGAAAAATCGTCTATTTTTATAGCTTTTTGGGCACTATTTTCAGAAAACATACTAAAAAAGTTCTATAACATAACATTTTTCCACCAACTCAAATTTTCTTTTTCAGTATTTTCAGAATTACTGTATTAAGCGATAAAAAAAACGTCATTATGGCAATTTGAGCACATTTTTTATACTATGATTTGATCAGGTTCTGAAGAAGAGCCCTAACTGGACGTGTATTGTGGAAGGCATTCTGAATTTCTGATGCAATACGAAGACTTGGGTTGATCGATGAGCTTAAAAAGCTTGATGCTGTAAGTGGGAAACATTTCATCAACTTATCAAGGAGATGGAAGGCAGATACCAGGGTAGGTGGAACGTCACCGTGACTGTGGACTACTGTTGTATGCGGCACGGAGAAGAGCCGCAAACTGTCCACAAGAGAATAAGTACCAAAAAGAGCTTTGAGAGGAATAGGAGGCTTACGGTCATTAGGTCGACAGTCATTAGGTCGACCACTATTGGTCGACATGCACTAGGTTGACACAGTCATTAGGTCGACATGAGCAAGGCCGACATGGAAAAAGGTCGGCATGAGTTTTTCAAATTTTTTTTACATTTTTTTTAACTTTTTCATACTTTACGATCCACGTGAACTACAATTGGGAACGGTAACCTATGCCGAGCGCAGCACCTTGCCCGAAACATGGCGAGCGAAGCAAGCCATCCGAGGGGACACGGTGCACTAACTGGGGTTCCCCGTCACTTTACGAAGAAAACAACACCAAAAAAAGTAAACCCCCTACTCATGTCGACCTTTTTCCATGTCGACCTTGTTCATGTCGACCCAATGACCACGACGACCTAGTCACCCTGTGGACCTAGTGCATGTCGACCAATAGTGGTCGACCTAATGACTGTCGACCTAAGTACCCAAATAGGAAGAAACAGTATAAGGACTTGTAAAGGTGCATAAACAGGATTTAAGGGCCCTCATTCCGAGTTGATCGCTCGCTAGCTGCTTTTAGCAGCATTGCACACGCTAGGCCGCCGCCCTCTGGGAGTGTATCTTAGCTTAGCAGAATTGCGAACGAAAGATTAGCAGAATTGCTACTAAAAAATGTCATGCCGTTTCTGAGAGCTCCAGACCTACTCCTATCTTGCGATCACTGCAGACTGTTTGGTTCCTGGTTTGACGTCACAAACACGCCCTGCGTTCGGGCAGCCACTCCCCCGTTTCTCCAGCCACTCCTGCATTTTAGCCTGACACGCCTGCATTTTTTTAGCACACTCCCGGAAAACGATCAGTTTCCGCCCAGAAACACCCACTTCCTGTCAATCACTCACCGATCAGCAGAGCGACTGAAAGGTGTTGCTCGGCCCTGTGTAAAATTGCATAGTTTTGTGTGAAATGACTTAGCACGTGCGCCCTGCGGCCCATACGCATGCGCAGAACTGCCGGTTTTTAGCCTGATCGCAATTCTGCTAAAAACAGCAGCGAGCGAACAACTCGGAATGACCACCAATGTTTTTTACATTGTCTGTATGGATTTATATCAATTATTTTATGCAGAAAACTATTCTTAATGTTTTTTACAAATAAACGTTTCAACTAGAATAAGTATGATTATGCTATTGCCCTATATTTTCACTTTGTGAAAAGACCTTAAGTGATAGAGAAAATTGGTGGTCATATATGGGGATGTAGTTAATATCCCAGCGGTCGGGATCCCAGCAGTCAGAATACCGACACCGGGATCCCGACCGCCGAGGATGCCGACAGCTGTGCCAGAGCTATTCCCACTCGTGGGTGTCCACGACACCCATAGAGTGGGAATAGAACCTGTGGCTCTATGGCGCTTGCCCCGCTACCGGCATTCTGACGGATGGGATCCTGGTCTCGGTATACTGACTGCCGGGATTCCATCCCCAACTCCTATCTGAAGTCAGCGTGCCAAAAATCTTAAGAAACCTTATCAAATTGCAGACAGTTTTCAATGACCCCTAATTTTACAGGAGAGTGTTATTAATCAAGAATGATCAAATGTTTCAAAGACATTTCTGTTAACAACTGAGGAAAAATGGAAATATTTTAGCAATTAAAATTATTTCAATAAATGCAGATGGGGTTATTTATTTGTAAGTTACAATCACTCTGTTACCAGAGTGATTGTAACCAGATGGGCCAAGTGGTTCTTATCTGCCGTCAAATTCTATGTTTCTATGTTACCAGGCCTTGGCTATAAGGCAGTGGGAGGCCAGTTTAGCCGAAACCTAATTGGAGCCTTCAAATGGGTGCCAAAAGAGTAAGGTCCATGGATCCTTTTGAGCAGGTCAAGGAAGTAGGGCAAAAAGGAGGGCAAAGACACTGTTCCAGACAGGGATAATCATGGGCCACCAAATGTTCCTATCTGCTCAAATCAGAGCCAGCAGGTTAAGTAGATGGAGGGGTACATTATGTCCACGGAATCGCAGCGGTCAGGAGACTGATGCCTGGATCCCGACAGTACGTTAGCAGGGAAAGGGATACTACTGCACTAGCATATTATAGAAAAGTTCCAAATTAGAACAAAGGAAACCCCTAGTTATATTCTATATCAGATATTTGAATTATATAGGGGGTGCTGCCACTGAATATATTGTTGCCAATATATAGTTATGCACAAAAAGAAACAGAGAAGGATTGGACTTGAAGTGGCGCACTTGAACATTAAATTGATACATAAATTATAACTTTTATTAGAGTATATTTGTTAAAAAGACCTGTAGCTGTGAAATATTAAAACCAAAAACATATAAATTGACAAAACAAAGTGTGATATGTGTAAATAAAAACACACACTGTGCTAACTGTGTAGTTATACACATATATAATATATTATAGGTACTATGACCCTTGAATCAAATTATATGTGTTGTTAGGCTGAGTGCCCAATGGCGCTTTGAAGTCACTGATCAGTTGTACTAGATAGGCGGTACTGTAAAGTGCAATATTCCAATAGAAAGCTCCCCCTCAGTTTGGGCGCTATGACCCCTCACTTATGTGCAATCATATGCTTGTACAGCTATGAGTCAGTGTTTATCCTCACTAGTGATCTCAGTGTAATTAGCTGTTCTCAATCAATTTACAGCAGGTAATATCTGAAGTCAGTATCACTTTAAGTGAATAATCTGTTTGGGCGCTATGACCCCTCACTTGTATGCATTCATATGCTTATACAGCTATGAATCCGTGTTTCTCCTCACTAGTGATCTCAATGTAATTGGCTGTTAATAATCAATTTACAGCAGATAATAACTGAAGTCAGTTTCACTTTAAGTGAATGATAATTGGTGTTCACTTATATGCTTATACAGCTATAGATCAGTGCTTCTCCTCACTAGTGATCTCAATATAATTAGCTGTTCTCAGTCGATTTACAGCAGGTAATTAATAAAGTCAATATCACTTTAAGTGAGTAATCACAATGTTCATTAGTGATATTGTTAATGAGAGACACTGTAATGTCCAAGAATGCATATAAACTCACAGTTTTCCACAATATTCACTACTATTATAGTGGAATATAGATCATAGCTGTGAGGCACAGGGTTTAGTGAGCTGTTTGAGTATTGCACTAATGCCGTACACTGGAGCACTCCATCAGCTGTTAATAGCAGTATATCCTAACTAGCTGTTTTGTAATTATCAGCTGTGTGATGGAAACCTATAGATCAAATAAACAGCATTTCTCAATGTAATTAGCTGTTCTCAATCAATTTACAGCAGGTAATAACTGAAGTCAGTATCCCTTTAAGTGAATAATCTGTTTGGGCGCTATGACCCCTCACTTATATGCATTCATATGCTTATACAGCTATGAATCCGTGTTTCTCCTCACTAGTGATCTCAATGTAATTGGCTGTTCTTAATCACTTTACAGCAGGTAATACCTGAAGTCAGTGTCACTTTAAGTGAATGATAAATGATGTTCACTTATATGCTTATACAGCTATAGATCAGTGCTTCTCCCCACTAGTGATCTCAATATAATTAGCTGTTCTCAGTCGATTTACAGCAGGTAATTAATAAAGTCAATATCACTTTAAGTGAGTAATCACAATGTTCATTAGTGATATTGTTAATGAGAGACACTGTAAGGTCCAAGAATGCATATAAACTGACAGTTTTCCACAATATTCACTACTATTATAGTGGAATATAGATCATAGCTGTGAGGCACAGGGTTTAGTGAGCTGTTTGAGTATTGCACTAATGCCGTACACTGGAGCACTCCATCAGCTGTTAATAGCAGTATATCCTAACTAGTTCAAGTCCAATCCTTCTCTGTTTCTTTTTCTGGATCCCGACAGCCAGGATAACGGTGGCAAGTGCAGCGCATCACCTTGAGGGCTCATTATTTCCCCCTCGGGTGGTGGTGTGGTATTTCACCGGTTGTCTGGATTCCGGCGTCGGTATCCTGACAGCCGGGATCCAGACAGATGGTAAATTGACTTCCTCCCATGTCCACTTTATCTTATGTTTGATACCATCTGTGATAGACTTTCTATGCATTCTCTATGACCAGAGTGGAAACTGAGCCGAAGCCACCTCATCGCTAGTAGTTTCCCTATAACCCTCTTCCCTAGATCCAGCATCTAGTACGGGTACCAAGTTACATTATCGCCGGTGATCTCATTTTGGAAAGAATAGCTGTGAAATATACAGTATTTACTATAGCAACAATGACGGTAATTAGAAAAAAAAGACTTTTCAGGGCTATTTCATAAATATACCCCTTATTAGATAATTGCTGAATAAATAAATCTAGAGACCCCCACACACGGCATGATGTTGTCCATTGCGCGCACCCGTGGGGTCTTCCGCCCCCATAGCTGATTTTTCTGCATGTTCAAATGATCAGCGATGCGAACGGACGATCCCATGCAGCGCTATGCGGGCGGTCAGGCACTGGATCATTCCGTGTGTGGGGACCGGCAGATATGTCGGCCCTCGGACGCTCCGTCGCATCGGCCGCACACATCGCTCCGTGTGTGAACACCCTTAGATATGGCTTAATCTACTTTGCAATTTAAACCTACATAGTGGCTAGCTCACCTTATACAACAGTCTCTCTCTGGCTAAAGACAAGTCTGGGTAGTGAGACAGAAGTAGCAGCGAAACATCTTGAGTCAGAAACGATCATTCCCACAGATAACAGTACCGGAACGCCTCCTTAGCCTAGTGCCATTGAATCATGCTGGCAAAACTCCTTAATGGCAGCGACAAGCGTGAACCTGTCACCTAGTTTATTGCTTTTTAGTACTGGAAGGAGGTGAACGGAGACGTGAAGGGGAGGAAAGTATAAGCTGTAGAGCATCTAGGTGAGAATTGTTATGTATGTTTTTCTGTTATTGCTAATGCAGTGTGTTTTTCTCTCTATATTATCAGTGACAGCGTGTATCTATATAGCATGTCACCGGGAGGCAGCATTTACTGGACAGATAGGAAGTTACTCCAGACGCTGAGCCAAATGTAATACCCTGCGCATTGCGGGCAGTGGCGAGATTTCAACGATTTGTCCTCCAGATTTAAAGTGCCAGTTTTTTAAAGGCCATGTTGATTTTTCTATACAAGAAATGTTGCTTTAAATCTTGTAAAACTCGCAGCTTATTACAATTGACCCGCTAGTTCCCTATTATTTGCATTCAGCGTATCTCACTTGCTGCATTTCAGTTGCAGTATAGATCACTGTGGCTTCCAAACCTCAGCAATCTGTAGCAGCACTATACAGCACATCATAGCTACAAATCAGCCATGTGCCTTGGCCTTTAAAAGTGTAGAAGTGTGGACATTCGGTTTATCATGATCAATGACCCGCATCATGGCCCTCATTCCGAGTTGATCGGTCGCAAGGCGAATTTAGCAGAGTTACACACGCTAAGCCGCCGCCTACTGGGAGTGAATCTTAGCTTCTTAAAATTGCGACCGATGTATTCGCAATATTGCGATTACTAACTACTTAGCAGTTTCAGAGTAGCTCCAGACTTACTCTGCCTGTGCGATCAGTTCAGTGCTTGTCGTTCCTGGTTGACGTCACAAACACACCCAGCGTTCGCCCAGGCACTCCCACCGTTTCTCCGGCCACTCCTGCGTTTTTTCCGGAAACGGTAGCGTTTTCAGCCACACGCCCCTGAAACGCCGTGTTTCCGCCCAGTAACACCCATTTCCTGTCAATCACATTACGATCGCCGGAGCGAAGAAAAAGCCGTGAGTAAAAATACTTTCTTCATAGTAAAGTTACTTGGCGCAGTCGCAGTGCGAACTTTGCGCATGCGTACTAAGCGGATTTTCACTGCGATGCGATGAAAAAGAACGAGCGAACAACTCGGAATGAGGGCCCATGTTCAGCATGTGTTTCATGGAGTGTAAGTGGAGCACAGAGGCGGCAGTAACACCTGCAAAGCAGGAGCCCTTATCAGGAACCTAGATAAGGATAACACAACTTGGCTTGTCCAGTGTTATATTGTAAAATATTCTGATTCTTTTACTGTGACATTGTTGCATAACATTACACATTTATTTATTTATTACCAGTTAATTATATAGTGCACACATATTCCGCAGCGCTTTACAGAGAGAATATTTTGCCCATTCAGTTCCTGTCCCAGTGGAGCTTACAATCTATATTCCCTATCACATGTACACGCACACACATTCACGCTAGGGTTAACTTTTGTTGGGAGCCAATTAACCTACCAGTATATTTTTTGGATTGTGGGAGGAAACACCGGAGTACCTGGAGGAAATCCACGCAAGTATGGGAAGGACATACAAACTCCACACAGTTAGGGCCATGGTGGGAATCGAACCAATGACCTCAGTGCTGTGAGGCAGTAATGCTAAGCATTACACTGTCCGTACCGCCCCATACACATTATAGTGTAATCCACTAATATTACTATTTGTCCATTTAAATTATCGGGATGTAGTGAAAATTGAAAAAACAGATGTCAACACTGACAAACATTGACATTATGAATGTCAACACATAAAATTAGGGTTGTGGTTAGGCAAAATTATGAGTATCGACATACTGACTGTCGACAATATATAACTAACCCTAAATTAACATATACTCCTATCATAATACATAGACAATGGACCGTATTGTTAATTTTTTATCAGTGTACCGTTGTACACTTGTTGACTGTTATCCTGATTCAGAGGTGTATGCAATGCGGATATTTATGGAGTTGAGCAATTATCGCCCGACTGCGCATGCGTCACCGTCGCACTGCCAGGGCTCCTTAGTGATGCCGCTCGCAGTGACGATTTCTTCGCTAAGTGATTGATAGTCATGAACCATTTGATGGAGATAACACGCAAGCAACCTGACACGCCAGCAACCTACATGGTGCTAGCATTTCAGGCCCCGCGGCCATAATGCGCAACCATAGGGTAACTCAGATGGTCAATTATGGAAGAATCCGCGACCACCGCTGCGTGGATCTGCAAAGCTGCCGGTGGGTGTCTCAATACGTTTCCAGGCGGCTGCAGCATTAGCATAGTTTTGCACATCGGCTGCGTACAAAATCGCAGCTTCGAATGCATTACTGTACATTTCTGAATCAGGCCCAATCTTATATTAATAATCAGCATTTTAAATATTCAAACCAAAACCAGACGTCCTTATAAGCAAGAACACTAACGTTTGGTGCGGGAACGTTGTTGAAATATTAATAAGGAGTAGTTTATATTTCCACGTCCGTTCTGGAATTTGAATGTCTTTCTGTACAGATTAATGGCATATACTATTCCTGATTAATTAAGGAGATGGATCTTACCATTTATGTATCAAGACTGCAATCATTGGAATACCCATGGGGCACGACTAAGTGGACCACCCACATTTATTGCACATGCCATGATTAAAGGTTGGGAAAATATACAGCTGACAAGTGATATGAATAACAAAACCTCCAGATTAAAAACAAAAGCAGTAGTGAAATGGAAATATGATAGCACAGTTATAGCACTTTGCTGCAACTCAAAGAACTGTGATACTATTCCTGGTGTATATACACTTACAGTGATAAAGTATACATACTCATTGTTATTATTATTATTATTATTATTATTATCCTTTATTTATATGGCGCCACAAGGGTTCCGCAGCGCCCAATTACAGAGTACATAAACAAATAATCAAACAGGAAAACAGCAACTTACAGTTGATGACAATATAGGATAAGTACAGTGTAAATAAACATAGTTACATCAGCAGATGACACTGGAATAAGTATCAGGTGGTAGAAGACTGCTGGATTTGGTGCAGATGAAGATTATTAAAGTAAGAAAAAGGATAAGCACATGAGGGAAGAGGGCCCTGCTCGTGAGATCTTACATTCTAAAGGGGAGGGGTAGACAGACAGGGGTGACACAGATGGGGTACATAGAGAGCGTGGAACAGAGGGTTAGGATGAGTTTTGTCTGGGTTTGGTGAAGAAGTGGGTCTTGAGAGCCCGTTTGAAGTTTTGTACAGAGGTGGAGAGTCTGAGGGGGAGGGGTAGGGAATTCCAAAGAAGTGGTGCAGCACATGAAAAATCTTGGAGGTAGGAGTGGGAGGAAGTAATCAGTAGGCAGGAGAGTCGGCGTGCATTAGCAGAGTGAAGAGGAGGGATGGGAGTGTAAAGCGAGATAAGGTCAGAAATGTAGGTGGGAGATGAGTGGGTGAGGGCTTTGTAAGTGAGTGTGAGAAGCTTGAAATGGATTCTGAAAGGGAAGGGGAGCCAGTGAAGGTCTTGTAAGAGAGGAGAGGTGGACGTAGTGCATTTGGTGAGGAAAATGAGCCAGGCAGCAGCATTGAGGATAGATTGGAGTGGAGAGAGGTATTTGTCAGGAATGCCAGTCAGGAGGAGATTACAGTAACCCAGTCTGGAGATGACCAGTGAGTGGATAAGAGTCTTAAGGCCAGTACTCACTGGCCGATGCCGGAGAGATGTGTGCTGAGCGAACCGCTCAGCACACATCTCTCCCGCCGCTCAGCACAGCGCGATGTGTGCTGAGCGTGTGGGGGGAGACAGGGGGGCCGCTCTTTTCACCCAGCGGGTGAAATGAGCGACCCGCTAGATTGGCCTGCATGCAGGCCAATCTAGCACCAGCGATAGCGATGCGCGGGGCTGCGCTTCACTATCGCTGTAGGGGGGTACACACGGAGCGATCAGGCTTAAAATCTAAGCAATCTAGTCAGATTGCTTAGATTTTAAGCAGCGATCGCTCCGTGTGTACCCCCTTTAGTAGCATTTGGGTCAGAAAGGGTCTGATCCTGAAAATATTTTTTAGATGAAAACGGCAGGTTTGTGAGAGGTGCTGAATGTGTGGTTTGAAGGAGAGGAAGGAGTCAAGGATTACTCCTAGACAGCGCACTTGGGAACTAGAGGAGATACAGTGGCGTCATGAGGGGGTGCGGGGGGTGCGGCCCGCACCCGGGTGTCACCCTTCAATGGGGTGATTTGGTGTCACCCTTCAATGGGGTGACACCAAATAGAGCCGCACGCCCGCATCCCATTCCCATCCAGCAATCTGAGAGGCGAGACACATATCTGCAGGCTGCGGCGCTGTCCACACCCCCTTCTCCCCGCTGTCACTGTCAGACAGTACAGACCCGTGTCGGAGTGTTGCAGGCGGAGATGTGTACCTTTGTCAGCAGGGGGGGGCGATCGTAACTTCAGTGCTTGGTTCCGGTCCCCGAGAGGCTCACAGCTGGAGAGAAGCCGGGAAGCCCCGCCTCCTGTCTGCACAGCTCAGTCTCATTGATGGTGGGTTCCTGACGCTGGGGCTGGGCACTACACTGTCTATTCTCCTCCCACGAGCCGCGCCGCACCGCCAGCGTGAGGCAGTGATCCCTGGCAGCCACCTCACAAACAGCAGGCTGCCAGATCCCAGGAGCAGCCGGAGTGGAGGGACTGCTCAGCAGGCTGCTGTGTATTAGTGCAGTGCTGCAGCCAGTGTGCGAGGCCAAGCTTTGACAGGAGCAGCAACCCTAGGTCAGTGCTCTCTGCCCACTGTCCCCCACAATTACTGCCCCTCATCCCAGTGTCTCCCACCATTACTGCCCCCCCATTCCAGTGACTCCCACCCTGCCAAGTGTCCCCCACCATAACTGCCCCCCCATCCCAGTGTCTCCCATCCTGCCCAGTGCCCCCACCATTACTGCCCCCCCATCCCAGTGTCTCCCACCCTGTCCAGTGCCCCCCACCATTACTGCCCCCCCATCCCAGTGTCTCCCACCCTGTCCAGTGTCTCCCACCATTACTGCCCCCCCATTCCAGTGACTCCCACCCTGCCAAGCCAGTGTCTCCTCCTTTCCCTCCCCAACCAGCCCACTGCACTCCTCTCACTGCTCCTGCACCTAGAAAGTCCCCAGCCAGTATAGTCACAGTGTCCCCTTCTCATGCACATTAGTGTCCCCCCTCTCACCACCATCTCACTCCCTCTCCTTCCCATAGAGCCTTATTTCCCCCCTACCCTTCCCAACCTGCCGACTGCCCGTCTTAACTGCTTACCTGCTAGAACCCCCAGCCAGTCCAATCACAGTGCCTCCCTCATTCAGCATAGTGTATTGCTGTCATCACCATTTCACTGCCCACCTTCCCATCCAGCCAAGTGTCTCCACATCGCACTGTCCACCCATCCAGCCCAGTGTCCCCACATCGCACTGTCCACCCATCCAGCCCAGTGTCCCCACATCGCACTGTCCACCCATCCAGCCCAGTGTCCCCACATCGCACTGTCCAACCATCCAGCCCAGTGTCCCCACATCGCACTGCTCCCCCCATCCAGCCCAGTGTCCCCACATCGCACTGCTCCCCCCATCCAGCCCAGTGTCCCCACATCGTACTGCTCCCCCCATCCAGCCCAGTGTCCCCACATCGCACTGCTCCCCCCATCCAGCCCAGTGTCCCCACATCGTACTGCTCCCCCCATCCAGCCCAGTGTCCCCACATCGCACTGTCCACCCATCCAGCCCAGTGTCCCCACATCGCACTGTCCACCCATCCAGCCCAGTGTCCCCACATCGCACTGTCCAACCATCCAGCCCAGTGTCCCCACATCGCACTGCTCCCCCAATCCAGCCCAGTGTCCCCACATCGCACTGCTCCCCCCATCCAGCCCGGTGTCCCCACATCGTACTGCTCCCCCCATCCAGCCCAGTGTCCCCACATCGCACTGTCCACCCATCCAGCCCATTGTCCACCTGTATTGTATTGTATTCTCCCTGTCATATACAGTATATAAGTGTATGTATTGGGATTGGGGCTGATATGCCGGTGGTCAGGATCCCAGAAGTCATCATATCAACCCTGAGATCCCGGACACCAGAATGCCAGCAGGGGAGGGGGGCGCACTCACCACACAGCGGGCTCGTTGGCTCTCTGCACTCGCCGCAGGTTCTATTCACACTCAATGGGTGTCGTGGACACCCACAAGTGGGAATAGGCCCTGTTATCCGGCATTCCGGCGGTGGCATTGTCAGCGGTCGGGATTCCGGTGTCAGTATCCTGACTGCCGGGATCCCGACCGCCGACATATCAACTGCATTCCTATGTATTCCTGTGTTGTGTGGGCCTTCTCCTCACTGCCGCCACCCTCCTCTGCAACGCCGCTGCCCAGGGCCTTCTCCTCCTCACCACCTCCGACTACAGCACCCTCCGCTGGTCATTAGGTACTGTTACCCTGCTTCCCTATGTCCCTCTTTCTGTCCCTCTGTCACTCTCTCTGTCACTGCTGTCACTCTTCCAGTCCCTATGCCCCTGCTGCCACTCCCTGTCACTCTCCCTATGTCCCTGCTGTCACTTTCTGTCACTCTCCCTGTCCTTGAATTTTGGCTCATACTGTGAGGCGTAATGTGAATTTCGGCTCATACTGTGTGGAGTAATGTGAATTTCGGCTCATACTGTGTGGCGCAATGTGAATTTTGGCTCATACGGTGTGGCGTAATGTGAATTTTGGCTCATACTGTGTGGCGTAATGTGAATTTTGGCTCATACTGTGTGGCATAATGTGAATTTTGGCACATTCCGTGTGGCATAATGTGAATTTCGGCTCATACTGTGTGGCATATTGTGAATTTTGGCTTATACTATGTGGCATATTGTGAATTTTGACTCATACTGTGTGGCATAATGTGAATTGTGGATCATACTGTTTGGCATAATGTGCATTTTGGATCATACTGTGTAGCATAATGTGAATTTTGGATCATATTGTGTGGCATAATGTGAAATGTGGATCATACTGTGTGGCATAATGTGAATATAGGATCATACTCTGTGGCATCGTGCACATTTTGGCTCATTCAGTGGCATAATGTGTAAAGGGCACCAGTACTAGATAGTATAAGGGTAGAATAGGCTAGATAGTATAGACTAGATAGAATAGGCGGCACTCGGAGACTGAGAATTAATGAAAACCAAAACCCCGCATGGGTTTATCCAAACAGTGACGTTTCGGGGAGAGTTTCCCCTTCTTCGGACTCTCCCCAAAACGTCACTATTTGAATAAACACACCCTGAGGGGTTTTTCATTAATTCTCAAGTCTCCAAGTGCCGCCTATTCTATGGACTCTGCATATGTGGGATATCTTATCCACCAGGAGGGCACTGGAGCCAGTAACAAATAGGTCTGGAGTGCCGGGGATTATTGACGTTATATATTAGTAAAACTAGTACAAAAAGGGTTCCCGTGTGGTGTGATACGGAAGGAGGTCCGTGGGGTGACACCATGAGTTACCATACCGGGTGACACCAACCCTAGTGACGCCTCTGAGGAGATAGTAGTGCCATCAATAGATAATGAGAGATGAGGTTATGCGGTAGGGAGGGTGGGAAGATGATCAGCTCGGTCTTAGACATGTTAAGTTTAATAAAGCGCTGGGACATCCAAACAGAGATAGCAGAGAGACAGTTGGATTACGAGTGAGGAGAGCAGGGGAGAGGTCTGGAGAGGAAAGATAGATTTGAGTGTACTCATATATGAGCCCCCACATTAGATACTGTTACATAATAACATGCAATATTTAAAGTCTTGGAAATGTCATGTTTTTCGTTGTATGTTCAATTAATGGAATAAACTGAGATTTCTCCAATAAAGTCCGCTTGATTATTATTATTATTATTATTATTAACAATAATCCAGACTCTCTGAAAATATTGTTCTGACCGATGGCTAGATTTAACAAAGCTTGGAGAGAGATGAAGGGCCTAATTCAGACCTGACCACTCACTAGGGTTTTTTGCACTGCTGCGAGCAGATAGTCACCGCCCATAGGGGAGTGTATATTTGCTTTGCAAGTGTGCGATCGCATGTGCAGCCGAGTACAAAAAAGTTTTGTGCAGTTTCTGAGCTGCCCAGAACTTACTCCCGGAATTGACGTCAGACACCCGCCCTGCAAACGCTTGGACACGCCTGCGTTTTTCCAAACACTCCCAGAAAACGGTCAGTTGCCACCCACAAACGCCTTCTTCCTGTCAATCACCTTGCGTTCGGCTGTGCAAATGGATTCTTCAGGAACGATCCGCTTTGTACCCGTGCGACGCGCGTGGTGCATACGCATGTGTAGTTATGACCTGATCGCAGCACAGCAAAAAAAACCTAGCGTGCGATCAGGTCTGAATGAACCCCAAAGTACCAACCAATCAGCGCCTAACTGCCATGTCATACTGTAGGTTTTTTTTTTTAAATGAAAGGAGCTGATTGGATGGTACTGTACTTTATACTGCATATCTCCACTTTATCTCTCTCTAAGCTTTGATACATATGTGCTGTATCTTATCACTGGTGAGCTAGCTGTGAGCTAAACTATTACCAATTCTATTTTTGAAAGCATTCTTACTTTGCAGCATTTTTCCCACACCTGCCTAAAACTTGTGCACAGTGCTGTATATAATTTATATTTATATTGTGAGGAGATAAGGAAGGGGAATGAAGATGAACTTAAAGATTTTTGTTCTAATTTGAATAATAATGATTTTAATATTAATTTATTCTTTTCTATAAGCAAAACTAACATAGTATTTTCGGATCTACATATTTATATAAAGAAGGGGTGAGGAAAGTCTGGCCCACGGGCCGTATAAGGCCCGCAAAGCCAATTGATCCGGCCCGGCCAGGCTCACCTAACCGAGGGAGATGCTGCGCGCCCGCTGAGATTGTGTTGTGGGTGCCGGCTTCTTCCCCTCATCGGCAGCCGAAAGCCGCAGCTCACGCCTCATCTCCGGCTTCCGGCTCTGATAGTGTGCGGCTGTGCGCTATGAGAAAGACATCTCTCCCATAGTTCTAAGGAGCGGGCAGCCAGGCAGTGTGCAGCGGTCCGGAAGCAGGAGCGGGGCTGGTGAGTATTGTGTTTTGTTGGGGTTTTTTTAATGCGTGTGTGTAAGCGGTGCTACTAGAGGGGGCACATCTAATGGGGCATAACATGGGACTGGGGGCACATCTAATGGGGCATAACAAGTAACTGGGGGCATATCTAATGGGGCATAACAAGTGACTGGGGTCATATATAATGGGACATAACAAGTGACTGGGGGCATATCTAATGGGACATAATATGTAACTGGGGGCACATCTAATGGGGCATAACAAGTGACTGGGGGCATATCTAATGGGGCATAACAAGTGACTGGGGTCATATCTAATGGGACATAACAAGTGACTGGGGTCATATCTAATGGGACATAACAAGTGACTGGGGGCATATCTAATGGGACATAATATGTAACTGGGGGCACATCTAATGGGGCATAACAAGTGACTGGGGGCATATCTAAAGGGGCATAACAAGTGACTGGGGTCATATCTAATGGGACATAACAAGTGACTGGGGTCACATCTAATGGGGCATAACAAGTGACTGGGGGCATATCTAATGGGGCATAACAAGTGACTGGGGTCACATCTAATGGGGCATAACAAGTGACTGGGGGCATATCTAATGGGGCATAACAAGTGACTGGGGGCATATCTAATGGGGCATAACAAGTGACTGGGAGCATATCTAATGGGGCATAACAAGTGACTGGGGGCATATCTAATGGGGCATAACAAGTGACTGGGGGCATATCTAATGGGGCATAACAAGTGACTGGGGGCATATCTAATGGGGCATAACAAGTGACTGGGGGCATATCTAATGGGGCATAACAAGTGACTGGGGGCATATCTAATGGGGCATAACAAGTGACTGGTGGCATATCTAATGGGGCATAACAAGTGACTGGGGGCATATGTAATCTGGCATAACAAGTGACTGGGGTCATATCTAATGGAGCATAACAAGTGACTGGGGGCATATCTAATGGGGCGTAACAAGTGACTGGGGGCATATCTAATGGGGCATAACAAGTGACTGGGGGCATATGTAAAGGGACATGAACTGGGCCGTGTCACTGAATGCCTTTCTGCCATTTCATCTTGGATGACATCTCGCCCCCTCAAACTTAATATTTAAAAACAGAGTTAATTATATTTCCAACGGCCAATAGTAGGTACCAACCTGATATTTCTATCACTGTTGAAAACTTGACAATCTACCCTACCCCACAAGCTCGCTGCCTAGGTGTCATCCTTGACTCTGATCTGTCCTTTGTTCCCCACATTCAATCTGTCTCAAAATCATGTTACATGCATCTAAGAAACATATCCAAAATACGACCATACCTTACAGAAGACATTGCTAAAACTCTAATCCATGCTCTCATTATCTCACGCATTGATTATTGCAATAGTCTCCTAACTGGTCTTCCCAAAACGAGACTCTCACCACCACAATCCATTCTGAATGCAGCTGCGAGGCTAATCTTCCTCGCTAGACGTTCATCGTCTGCAGATCCACTCTGTCAGTCCCTCCATTGGTTACCTGTACTCTACCGCATTCAATATAAAATACTTTTACTCACATACAAGGCTATTAACAAAACTACACCAAAGTACATCTCTTCGCTCATCTCAAAATATCTCCCAACCCGACCTCTTCGCTCTTCACAAGATCTGCGTCTCTCATCCACACTCATTACTCGCTCCCACTCACGACTGCAGGACTTTCATCGGGTTCCACCCACTCTGTGGAATGCCCAACCATGCACAATTAGACTCTCCTCTAGTCTCCAAACCTTCAAGCGTTCCCTGAAAACTCACCACTTCAAGAAAGCGTATCAAATTCCAGAACCACCCACATAACTTCCATAAACCTTCCTATCAAATTGCATCCACTCTGCACATTCCACACATATCCTCACGTCTTCTCACCCTTCCTCCCGACCCTGGTTCATCATTGCTGTGTGACCATATCATACAGCCCACCAAGAACTTTTGCAATCTGGTGGACAACTATGCAATAGACAGCACCTATCCTTGTGTATCCATGCCTATTTCCCTATAGATTGTAAGCTTGCGAGCAGGGCCCTTCTACCTCTATGACTGTTTGTTATTACCCAGTTTTGTTATATCATTGTTATTTCCAATTGTAAAGCGCAACGGAATTTGCTGCACTATATAAGAAACTGTTAATAAATAAATAATAATGGGGCATAACAAGTGACTGGGGGCATATCTAATGGGGCATAACAAGCGACTGGGTGGATATCTAATGGGGCATAGTATCTGACTGGGGGCATAGCTAATTGGGCATAACAACTGACTGGGGGCATATCTAATGGAGCAACAACTGACTGGGGGCTATGTACTGGGGTATAACAACTGACTGGGGGCATATGTATTGGGGTATAACAACTGACTGGGGGCATATGTACTGGGGTATAACAACTGACTGGGGGCATGTATACTGGGGCATCACTACTGGGGCATAACAACTGCCTTGGGGTGTATCTATTGGGGCATATGTACTGGGGCATAACAAATGACTGGGGGCATATGTACTGGGGGCATATGTACTGTGGGCATAACTACTGACTGGGGGCATAATTACTGGGGGCAGGCTAATTTTTAAGTTGATATTTTCTACGGCCCCTGAAGGATTTTATAAATATCCAAATGGCCCTTGGTAGAAAAAAGGTTCCCCACCCCTGCTATAGGGGCTGCTTCAGTAAGGCTTACCACTGGTTTTGCCTATTATATTGACCATAAATAATTTGAATTGGTCCTAGACCACCAACCCAGGACACCACTACAAGTGCCTAGAGACAACCCAGTTTGGGGACCACTGAGGTAATAGATGTTTGTATGAAGCTCAAGTCCTAGGAAGCAGGTCAGATTCTGTACCGCAGATCACATCCAGTACTGGTTCATTACTTTTTCTTTATTGATACTGGTTTTTAAGTGAACATATATTAAAACTGTATGATATTATCTCCACTGTAGTTGTTTAGAATGTAATTAACATTTGTTTAGGTGGTCTCATAGCACTTGTATTTGTCCATTTTGCACAGAAACAAAGTCAGTGTCATTGGAACCCTTACCACAACCCAGAGTTATCACATCCCTCCTGAGGTGTCAGTAATCCTTGTGGGCTTCATATAAATATTTTATGCTATTCACAATATGAGCTTACTATCTTCGGAGTGTTAGAGAATTACAGTAATAAAACTTTTTTATTTTTTCTTGTTTTTTGGTCAGATAATTATTCTTTTTTGTAAATTATGTAAAAATGTAACTGGGCCTTTTTTTATTTTACCGTTAGCTCACTTTAAAAATGTTTAAAAGGAGAACATTTTCTAAAAGCAATTACAGAGTAAGACCATTTTTCTTACTATGTAAGCTGCAGAACTAGGGGGGAAATTCAGAGTTGATCGCAGCAGATAATTTGTTAGCAGTTGGGCAAAACCATGTGCACTGCAGGTGGGGCAGATATGTATGCCTTACTGCCATGTTTTGCTAATCGCACAGTGTAACCTATGTAGTGCGCCCAACATGGCTGCCTCGCCTGGTACTCTCTTGTGTAGGATAAACAATACATGGTTCTGAACTCTCCTAATATTTTTGTCTCCGCAAATATGTGTAATTTCTTCACCTTTTGAGAGGATTTATTAATAAAATAAAGAAAACTTCAAGCAAATATATTTCAAAAATAAATGTCTACTTTTATTTTAAGTAAAATGCTGCCTGTTTTATTTTTCTTCTTCTGATTCTTCTTCTTCTTCTTCTTCTTCTTCTTATTATTATTATTATTATTATTATTACTATTATTTACTCTGCATAATAAAATAGGTAATTTCGGACTAAGATTGGTCCAGTAATCTTACAAACTTGTCCTATAAGAGGAACAAGATGGTGGAAGCCTCATGACTCATGAAGAATCATCCTTCAGCATTCAGAAGAAGAAAAACCCCCTTGTGGAGGAAACCTCTGGGGACCCATGGCTGAAGGACTGCCCGTCCCTCTAGGTCTTAAGAGACTATGCAAAGTTTGCCCAGACCACCCGCCCACCCACTAACCTTGCCTAACCCAGTCATCCCTTCTGTAGCCTCAAATCTGCTATTTTGACCTTTTACCCGGCCGCAGAAGAACTCACCTACACGTCAATGGTAAGAGAGTGAAAAAAGAGAGCAAGATATGTATGGGAGTGAGGGGGGTGGGAGGGGGACAGTCATAACCACCATAGCATTCCTTTCTGACGCTAACAGGGATTACAACTGTACAAATGTAGCCATTTTCATCGTGGTTGCATCATATCGCGATTGCGCCTTATTATGCGCGACCGCACCGCGTACGTCTGGACGTCTAAGATGTATGTGTGTCCCATATGCAAGGATGGGAGCGGTAAATACCGCAGCTTGGCACAGCTAGGCACAGGTGCGCATAGCCAAGTTGAGGGTGCGCGTTTACCTCAGATGTAGCCATGACAAGCGTGGCTACATCTGTATATAGTATTGGATAAAAACAAAAGTAATGATTAAAGCATAATATAATTCTCTTTCACCTCTGCACATTAATAAAAATGGATCAGCCTGCAATACTGGCATACTGGGATTTAGACAGGCACAGAGAGAGTAAAGCAGTGATTTTCAACCTTTTTTTACTCGCGGCACACCGAACAAAATTTTAAAATTGCCAAGGCACACCATAAGTTCCGCACAGAATAAAACCCCCACACATTATCCCTCACACTAAAAAAAAAAATCCACATATACATTGGCCTACACAGAAAAAACAATCACATTGCTCACCACATAAATCATGTTGCTCAATATTTAAATCCTATTGCTCCCTACATAAATCCTATTGCTCCCCACATGAATTATTCACATTGTTCCCCCCATAAATCCTTATTCTCCCCACATAAATCCTATTGTTCCCCACAGGAAAACTAAAATAACAAATATTAGCCCGTACCGGTCAGCTGTCTCTCAGTGGCGGGGGTTGTTCATAGTGGAGTGCTGCGAATACTGAGCAGCGGGCAGGTGTGGAGGAGGGTGGGCAAGGAAAGCTGTGTATGCAGGCAGAAACTGTAAGATGTGTATGCAGGCGGGTGGGCTGGCTGGGTGGTGAGACGCTGCGGCCATGACCTATGATATCACACCGCCGCGTCATCAAGGCATAGGTCACGGCCGGAGCATGACTAATCCTCTAAGAAGAGCCCAGGCCAACAGTTCACTCTGTAGATGCAGGAAGCTCCGCGGCACACCTTGCAACTGGTCGCGGCACCGGCACATTGGTTGAAAAAGCCTGGAGTAAAGGATTTCATTTGCAACATTATAGGCTCACCAAACAACTCCGAGGAGATGTCATAGGTGCGGCTGCACATAAAGGATTTACCTGTAATTAGGAACATTATAGGCCCATCTAGACAGCACGCTTCAAATTTCTCCAATGGCCCATTTGCAGGCGCTGGTGGTTGTTCAGTAACGGTGCTGTCCCAGTAGGTGTGAGATTTTGTTTTAATCCAATACTATGCTATCCCCAAGGTCATAAGTCATATATTATAGTAGTCATGCTAAAAGTCTGCCGACAATTCGAACTAAGCTGCCCTAATCTTTGTCCAGTCACTAACCTTCTACCAGTGTGCTATGCCGTCCCAGGCCTCTGGAGGCATATGTGAGAGACAGCAACATATGCCTGCATGATCGTGAGTTTATTGGTCCGGGTGCCGCTTGTGAATTGCTGTTATATATATATATATATATACACACACATATAAAATTAAGATTCGCTATAATCTTACATGTACCAGCGCCTTTGTTGTTTATGTGGTGATTTGCCCGTGTGGGTTATATTATACTGGAATGACAAGCAGGCCATTCAGGGACAGAATGGCAAACCACAGATATTCGATTAGGACGGCGATTGAAACAAAGGTAACCGACAAACCCGTGGCGAAACATTTTCTCCAGTATAATCACCAGGTTTCATCTTTGCGCTGTATGGTGATTGACCAAGTTCCAGAATTAACGAGAGGTGGTGATCGTGTCCTTGCCCTGAAGAAACTTGAATCACGCTGGATTTACACACTTGACACGGTTGTACCACGTGGGTTAAATGAGAATAACCCTTTAAAAATCTTTATCCACTAAAATCTTTATTCACTGAGAAATAGAGTACAATAATATAATCCTGATTGATCTTTAGCGAGAAGTATAATGTATGAGTATACTATCCTATACCATGTAATAGTGATTCTTTGACTATTTATTAGCATTTAATATCTTATCAGATGGGTTTGCTTACATGCACTTTTGGCCAGCAGGTGATTTTTACTTGCGGGCCGGATATGGCATGATTAGCGTGCCACTATAGTTGTTATTTGTTTAGTATTTTAATGTGGTGTGGTGATGGCTTATGGGCTCCTTTGTGCAGTTCTGATACACACCGTGTTGACAATGCCTGGTATGGTCCATATGTTACGCTTTAAGGGCGGTGTATTTAGAGGTATTTCCTAAATGTATCATTTTCCGGGTTATAGTATGTGTGGAACGCAAACAATCCCGCTATGAGACGCAAAGCACACGTGACCGGATGGGCGCGATACGACGCGCATCCGGCAAAGCCTCCACTGAGAGTGGTGGGACGCGTAGCGAGGCTGGTGGAACGACCGGATGGGCGCGATATGACGCGCTTCCGGCAAAGCCGCCTATGGAGAGTGACGGGATGCATACTGGTGATGGTGGAACACAAAGGAGACACTTCCGGTAACGCGGTCATTAGGAAATCTCGGTAATTATTTAATATAGTTCTTGTATACGGATTACCACATGTAGTATATATATAAAGGGCCGACATACCATGCAGTTGTGTCACACGGTGGATACTCTGAATAGATATTTTAAGTGATAAGTGTACTGTTGGGTTAATATATTGATAGGTGACTCATTTCCGGTAATTAAGGTAATTAATCAGGTATGTGCACTATATATGGGAGCCTGTAAGAGGGTGTCAGTATGCTTGTTCCTGGCATGCTGAGCAGATGTCTCTTGGGCTGTCTTGAAAAAGGCTTATCAAAGCCGAAACGTCGACATTATGTGCTGACTCTGATGTAACAATAAATTCTTTAATGAAGTTGGACTGGTGAGTGCCCTCTATTCTGGATTTCTGTTTGGATCTGGATAAATATTTGGTATATGTGGATGTCCGAATCTGGACCTTCCTGAGGAGCACCCCGACGGTGACTGTCTATTGCTGTGAGTGCGGACAATACGATATGAATATTAGTGGATCCAGGACTGTATTGTTTTGGGTTTCTTTGTCAAGCACCCGCTTATGAAGCTGAAATATGAAAACAAATTGGATACTTTGTTGTTTTTATTTTTATTTATTTTTGGGTTAGTGCCAGTGATATTTGACCTCCTGTCAGGAATATATATTGATGCATAAAATCACGCACTTCGTTGACATAGAGGGTAGATATATATTTATGGTATAGTGTGTACTTCTCGCATTTGTCCATACTCGTGCCAGACTAGAGTATATTTATCTCTTATTGTTTATTTTTTCCAGTATGTCTCAAATAGGAGCTAGTGTGTTTGACGAGGACTTGTTGAGGGCAGCTGAAACTAATTTTCTATCTTTGACTGATGATGATGCGGAGAAGATCTATTTTGACCAGATTGAGTTCTCTGAATTACCTGCTGAAACAGTGTCTGATTTACATAATAAACTTCTTAGAATGAGAAAACGTGAAACAGATCTGGTCTTACATGGCCAATTTCTTAGTGAATATCATAGGTCTAAAAAAATACCCAGGGGATTTAGGGTACATAATGTACCAACCCTGGGGAGAAATAATCCCACGTTTTGTACAAAGTGGTGTGCTGTCCTCAACAAGTGCTCATTAGACCTTATTCTCCTTGTAATAGAGGAAGTAACGAGTGAGCTTAAGAAATTGAGAGTGGAAATTGAGGCCTTTAAAAGTTTGCATATGAAAAAAATTATGAGTGACAAAACAGAACCATGGGTTGAGAAGCTCAAGGGACAGATTGATATGTATCAACAAGAATTATTACAATTTAAACGTAAAAAGCTTGAAACTGTAAATAGTGACTACAAACTACACACTGTTTACAGGTGGTTACTTGGAAATTCTAATGATAGTCGAGCTAGACGCCCTTATAGATATCGTCGTCAGAGATTAGATGTTCAAGAAGGGAATTCTTCGGTACAATCATCCTCTGAGGGAGAAACTACTGACTCTAATGAAACCAGAAGGGAACGTTTTTTAGCGACAGGCGATTATGTATATCCCCCCTTCCGAAGAGGAGAAGGCCGAGGAGTGAACAAAGGAGGGGTGGGAAATATAAAAAGAAGAGGTCCGAAACCACGGACTTAAGTACAGTCTTCAACCTCTCCTCATACACCTTGAATGATGCTGAAATGTCTGTATTGTCACTTGGTCTCTCTTTTGTCCCCACAACTAAACACGATCCATTTAATTGGATGATTGATAACTATCGTTTGGGACGTAAATTGAGACGGAGAGAGCAATTTGGCAATAGCAGTGATTCTAATGTGCAAGTCAAATGTAAACAGCCCAGTCACTATGATCCAATATCTTATAATGCTAGCATAAAAACGTTCACACGGATGGTTGAAACAGATAAAATCAATAACGTGAGAAACTCGCCTAAGTACTTTAACTTGTCAGCTGAACAAAGAACCGCGTTAAAATCCTTAAGGGATAACAAGAACATCACCATACGCCCCGCTGATAAAGGCGGGGCGGTGGTGATTCAGGATTGGTGTTGAAGGGTTAGCTCTTCTGTCTTTGTAAATATTACTTTTTATATGATCAATTTCCTTATAATAAGTATAGTGTAAAAGTGAATATTTCTACCTCCCTAATGAAGGGTTAAAA
Organism: Pseudophryne corroboree; assembly: GCF_028390025.1. NCBI lineage: Eukaryota > Metazoa > Chordata > Amphibia > Anura > Myobatrachidae > Pseudophryne > Pseudophryne corroboree. Next base: position 753,461,504 of record NC_086448.1, read on the forward strand.
CATGCTATATGAACTGTTATGTGTTTGCATAGATACGTATTACCCTGTGCCAGGATACCTTTATCTCCTCATACAATACCAGGCTTGTATGTGTCTGTTTCTCAAGGACAGTTCTATACCAGATGAAACCTGTTACAGACTTTGTTAAATGTTTTGAGAAACTTGTAGAAAACCCATATATGAACATCCGCCTTTTTCTATTCTGCCTGGTGGCTGCTGGCGAGCCAATGGGAGTGTAACGACATGTCAGTTACACCCATATGCATTGTCTTATATACTTTTGTTAACCTCATAATAAACAGTGTGAATTTTTACTGCTTGTGTTGTGCATGTACCTTGTGGCTAAAAGTTCACACTCCAGACGTCTAAGAGGCCATCACATCGAGGGTTAAAGAATATAAGGGCATATCCTTTCAGCTGGGGGCTACGTCCGCGATTCAGTGATCGTCCCCGAATGGTAAAGATAGAGAATTTATTGTCTGTCTTTGTCATGCGGGATTGCGGTCATACACTGAAGCTGAATCCGTGTCAGTGTTCTGGGAACACGTGACCAAACATCTTTAATGTCTGGGACTTAAAGATACACTGAAGCTGAATCCGTGTCAGTGTTCTGGGAACACGTGACCAAACATCTTTAATGTCTGGGACTTAAAGATACGTCTGAGAAGGGACCAGGGGTCCAAGCGCAATTCTCCAAAGACGTTAGTATCTGGGATACTTAAAATAGACCTGGGAGTCTATACATAACGTGACGTTAGTATCTGGGATACTTAAAATAGACCTGGGGTCTATACGTAACGTAGATTATACCTCGATTTGATCGTCTATATATATTCTTGTATGTTTGTAGTGAGATAAGTTCTTATATTTGGTCCAGACGGCTGGTAAGTTTTCGTCTGCCAGATATCTTTACTCAAACACTTTTCTTGCTTCCTGTTTAAAACGCTGTATTTTTCTGACATCTTGTACGAATGGTAAGTATCGTACACGTCAAAAGATTTCATGTTCTCACTATACAGATAATATTGTGATATTGTCAATGACTAATTAACTGGTTAAGCTGATGCATGCATAGAAAGTTATTGTAAATTGCATTGTTATTGTAAAATTGCATAGAAAGTTATTGTAAATTGCATTGTTATTGTAAAATTGCATAGAACGTTGGTGTAAATTGCATTTTTTACTATGGGAGGGGGTCAGAGTAAGACAGTCATTTACCCCCCACCTTTACCAGGGGAAACATGCAAGATGTATGTCACCCGCAACTCTACCTCAGAGTATTACTTAGTTAACCCATGGGTGGATAATTTAGCGGGATGGATAGAGAAAGCAGGACAGGACCCATTCCTACGGGAAGGCAGTAATTACCCTTTCTATATGGAGATTTAAGAAAAAATGTCAGTTCCCAACAGCACAGAAGCGAAGCTGCAGAGAAACTGTAAATCTTTGAAAACCCTCTCCCTCCCCCTTGCATTCCAATGTATCCTGCGCTCAGAGACACAAATCTCTTGGCAGCAGTAACCCTTTCACACTAGATGGGATCGCCTCCAACTCCACTGCTGGAGGGTGCGTCCACTAGCTCTGTCCCTAACGCACCAATAACCCAGAGTTTAGATAATAGTAAAACACTGTCCCAAGCCCACCATTACCCTCGATGGCTGTATATCTTATTTGCGCAAAGCTTGCAAAGGACGCAGCTATACACATATGAAGGAAGTCTTTAAAGCCTGTGCTTTTTTGCCTGTGCTTTTTTTTGCCTGTCGCTGTGGCTTGTAAACAGAAACCTTCATAGTCTGTTACTGCGTTTTGGAAAAGGTTTAAGGACTGCTGGACAGATGACGCTGGCTTACCTTTGCTTAACTCAGAAAGCTTACTCATTTCCCCACCCACTCATAACTATCAGAACTCCAGACGCTTTGACAGACAGAACCAACCCCGCAGTCAGGGAAGATTCCAAAGACCCCGCGCACTGACGGGGCCCGGAGGAGGGTATCCCAGCCTTTATTCAACTCACCCGTCATAGTAAAGATTCACCTCTGCTGCCACTTATTATAAATGGAAGTAAAATTCCCTTTTTAGTGGACAGCGGTGCAACAACCGGTGTTTTGTGTTCTGACTTATGCAGTATCCCCTCTCACCAGAAAAGATAGAAGGTCTCCGCCCCATGATACAGCAATTCTTACAACAGGGTATTCTCAGACATATTGTATCACCATACTGTACTCCTGTGAACCCTGTTGCCAAAGCTGATGGCAGTATAAGATTTGTACAGAATCTCAGAGCGATCAATCAGCTAATTGTCCCAATTGCACCAATTGTTCCAGATGTAAACTCACTCATTTCTGCAATCCCTGCAGATGCTGCGTTCTTCTCTGTAATTGATTTGAAGAATGCCTTTTTTCAGCATACCTGTAGATTCACAGACACAATTACTTTTTGCCTTTTCTTTTGAGGGTAAACAACTTACCTGGTGCAGATTATTGACGCACCTGTTGTCTCCAGGCCACATTGAGGCCCTGGCAACCTCACCATGGTTCAGTCCTGCTACAGTATGCAGATGATCTGCTGCTCTGTAGTCAAACTGAGGAGGCCTGCCGAGAGGATGGTGTTTCATTACTAAACTGGCTTTGTGAATGTGGACACAAGGTGTCCAAAATAAAAATGCAATGGTGTAAAAAGCATGTTGATTACTTAGGTTTTGTGCTCACTCAGGGAGAGAGGAAAGTCAGTCCACAACGCATACAGTCTGTATTGGGCCTGGTCACCCCAACTACCCAGAAGGAACTACTGTCCTTCCTGGGTATGGTAAATTACTGCAGACAGTGGATTTCTGATTGCTCCTATTATGATAACATTTTGAGACAAGCCACACTGAAGGACAAACCTAAAACTGTACAATGGTCACAAGAAATGTTAACTGCATATGAAAGTTTAAAATGTATGTTGATAAAAAGTCCGGCACTTGGCCTCCCCAATTATGTACTACCTTTCCATCTATATGCAAGGGACAATTGTAAAACCATGGCGGGGGTGCTCACACAGTTTCATGGAGGGAAGTTGCGCCCCGTGGCATTTTTTTTCCCAAAGTCATGCCAGTGTCTGTGCAAGGTATGCCTGCCTGCCTCAGGGCTTTGGCAGCCTGTGCAATGGTTGCAGAAATGGCCACTACCCTCACTTTAGGCCACATCACAGTACTCCACACCACACATGATGTCCTGGCAATACTTAAAGGCTTACACACACAGCACATGTCAGCACAACGCCTTAGTGGATATGAAGTACTCCTTTTGAGTAACCCTACCCTTACCATCAAGTACACTGCTGGTTCTTCTGGCCCTGCACCCATTCTCAATGCCCTTTTAGGCTTGAAAGGTCCCGAGGATGAACCACCCGACCTACATGACTGTGCTGCTTCCATTGAAGCTGAAACTTCTCCCAGACTTGACATGTCTCCCGTTCCCATACCAGGCGCAGACATTGTTTTTGTTGATGGCTCCTGTAGTAGGCCCAATGACAATACATACCAGGCTGGCTATGCCATTGTCACCCTCCCTGACACTGTGTTGGAAACCCTACCAACACCTTATCAGTCCGCGCAAGTTGCAGAACTCATTGCACTCACTAGAGCATGTCCCTCCCTTGACAACGTCCATCTGCTCACTCAACTTCAAGCTGCTGCGACTAATACTGATCTCTCCGACTGGACTTACCCAATTCTGCAGAAAAAATCCTAAATCAGGATTAATCTGCAAAGAGGGGAAACCCTGTATACCCCAGTCCAGTGCCCCTTTGCTCGTTGCCCAGTGCCGTGGTGTTGGTCACCGTGGTGAAGCCACAACACTCCTCCTACTAACCAATGATTTTTATGTTACTAATGCCAAATCACTTGTGGACCAGTATGTTAGCAGATGCATCACTTGCCTCAGGAACAACCCTAATAAAGCTAAACACCAGCATCTTGAATACCCCACAGAAAACTCTAGGATACTCCCCATTTGAAATACTAATGGGTAGACCCTTTTCCTACACCCTGGGCTAAGAAACCACTAGTAATACAGGAAGGAGATCTAGAACTCATCAGAGAAGAGTATGTCAGGTCCCTGATAACAAAACTGAATGGAATTGAACATGAGGTTGTTTGTAAAAACCCTTTTGAATCCACAGGAACCTACACACCCCTTTAAAGTCGGAGACAGAGTCGTGGTGAAGGTGCTCCCCAGGAACAAGAGCCCAGGAGACTTCACCTATGGTCCAGAGACAGAGGTCGTAGCAGTTACCCGAACAGCAGTCCTGACAGAGGAAAGTCCTACCTGGATCCATGCATCCCGAGTAAAAAGGTTCGTAGACCAGACCTAGAGAGGGAAGCAAGTGATTCCAGTGAGGTACGAACCGGGGCAGACAGCCCTGACCTCCCACCTAGCGAAGAAAGAAGAACAGAAGAAGATGAGGAACCTGTCCCCTATTTTTATCCTGGGGACTACCTTGATAGCACCACTGGCCCTCACTCACCACACAATATGTGAGGTTGATATTACACACACTAATGGGATCCCCACCTTGTGGTATAATTCCTCTAACACACACGTAGCCACATATATCCTTGACTATTTTATGTTATATACAACAAAGAAGGAAATCAGGAATGTCTGAGACAGTATATATTTGTGTTACTGACGAATGGTACTATGACATTAGATATTATGGATCTAATTGTAATTCCTGGGAAGCTGTGGGGTGGAATACAGGAACAGATTGGGGATATCGCCCATCAGCTGCCAGAAACAGATATGGTCAACATCTGAACTTACTTCAAAGATTGTCTATTAATTTTTGGTTGGAATGGATGAAGTATAGTGCTAACAAACACAATAAAAGCAACTGTTATGTCTGTGGCAAATCTAGGCCCCACCTAGGTACAGTGCCCCTTAATATACCCCTAGAACAAGAAAATTGTTTTTTCAGCCTTTTTAATGACACCAAAACAAATGACAGTCAGTGCGAAATGTGGAAAAGGGAATATCCCATATTGTCAAAAAATCCCAACCCAGGAAGCACCATAACCATATATCCTGGAAACTACACTTGTTATACATCTAACACCACCACAGGGAGAAATTTAAAAACCTTCCCACCAGGGTATTGTGCAAATAAAAGAACAACTGTTTTAGTCAACCAAACTTATTAGGCGACATTTATTACATATGTGGGGATATGAAGCTTAGAATTAAATTAGACACACCATGGTATGGTGAGTGTGCCCTGGCCAAAGTCATAATGCCACTCCTAATGATCACCGATGACCCCACTCCTCCCTCTAATACTCCTGCTAATCGAAAGAAAAGAGCACTCCCAGGAGGTAGCTTTGACCCTCACGTATACATTGATGCTATAGGGGTCCCAAGAGGTGTTCCAAATGAGTTCAAAGCTAGAGATGAGGTGGCTGCGGGTTTTGAGTCATTGTTTCCTATAGTAACTGTAAATAAAAACGTAGCCTGGATTAATTATATATATTATAATCAACAAAGATTTGTTAATGATACCAAAGATGCTCTTAAAGGTATAGCTGAACAGCTAGAAGTCACTTCCCAAATGACATTCCAAAATAGAATGGCCCTTGACATGATCCTAGCAGAAAAAGGCGGTACATGTGTTTACATTAGTAAGGTGGAAGGCTGTTGTACATACATTCCTGACAACACTGGTCCCAATGGTAAGGTTACTTTAGCCATAAACAAGTTAGAAACCTTATCCATAGAACTTAAGAAAAATTCAGGTATTGATAACCCATGGAGCCAATATTTTGGGTGGTTTGAAAATTGGAAACAGGCTCTTGTGCAAATAAGCATATTCATACTTGTAACTTTAATTCTTGTAGGCATTATAGTTTATTGTGTAATTCCCTGTGGAAAGAAACTTACCTCCAAAGGCATTGATAAGGCCCTGATGTACTATGATATAACCACCAGTCCTGTCACCTCCTCTGATAGTAAGGGACCCGACGATTATGTCCAATATCTCAAGAACTGGAGGAACAAGAAAGGAGCCTCACTCAAGAATCATGTCATATAATAATCATGATTCTAAGAGGGGATTGAAGGGTTAGCTCTTCTGTCTTTGTAAATATTACTTTTTATATGATCAATTTCCTTATAATAAGTATAGTGTAAAAGTGAATATTTCTACCTCCCTAATGAAGGGTTAAAACATGCTATATGAACTGTTATGTGTTTGCATAGATACGTATTACCCTGTGCCAGGATACCTTTATCTCCTCATACAATACCAGGCTTGTATGTGTCTGTTTCTCAAGGACAGTTCTATACCAGATGAAACCTGTTACAGACTTTGTTAAATGTTTTGAGAAACTTGTAGAAAACCCATATATGAACATCCGCCTTTTTCTATTCTGCCTGGTGGCTGCTGGCGAGCCAATGGGAGTGTAACGACATGTCAGTTACACCCATATGCATTGTCTTATATACTTTTGTTAACCTCATAATAAACAGTGTGAATTTTTACTGCTTGTGTTGTGCATGTACCTTGTGGCTAAAAGTTCACACTCCAGACGTCTAAGAGGCCATCACATCGAGGGTTAAAGAATATAAGGGCATATCCTTTCAGGTGTCAATATGACAAAGAGGTTAGACGCCAACTATCTGATGAATGTACGTATGTAAAGTTGAAGGGTAACCCTATGAATACATACAAGAAAATTATAGATGAGACTATTGATTTAGGATTTAGGGCAGGCTGGATTGATGAGAGTACGGTTGCATTTTTGAAAGTTGAACACCCGGTCACACCGATACTATATACTCTGCCGAAGGTCCACAAACAGCTAGAGGACCCACCGGGTCGCCCGATAGTCTCGGCCAAAGGGTCGCTTCTTCAACCGCTTGCTATCTATATTGATCAATTCCTGCATCCATTGGTATGTAAAACCAGTAGCTATGTGCGGGATACATCTGATTTTCTGTCTAAAATTAAAGATGTTGAGTTACCAGAATCAGAAGTGTGGTTAGTAACACTAGATGTACAATCGTTGTATACTGTAATACCACACGCAGAGGGGATTGAGGCGATTGAACAGCATTTAATCGAATCCAAACACAAAAAAACACCGATAGAATTTTTGATCAATCTGACTACATTGGTTTTGAAACATAATTATTTCATGTATGGAATAGATTATTTTGCCCAAGCCAATGGCACGGCCATGGGCTCTAACCTTGCACCAGCATATGCCAATTTATATATGGCGGTATACGAATGTAAATATATATTGTCACAATATGCATCTAAATTGATTAGATATATGAGGTTTATTGATGATATCTTTATACTCTGGTCTGGCACGAGGGACGAATTGATCAATATGATAGGTACCCTCAATGGATTGGAGGGGCCTATCAGATTTACTTACACTATGGATCAGACTGTAGTGAAATTTTTGGATGTTAAAGTATGGAGAGAGGGTACTGGACTTGGTACTACACTTTATCGAAAAGCAACTGATCGGAACACTACTTTATTAGCTACAAGCCAACACCCACCAACGCTAAAGGAAAGTTTACCAATATCTCAGTTCCTGAGAGTTCTCAGAATAAATTCCTCACATGAACTTGCTGAACTGCAGATAGAGGAGATGAAAACCAGATTTTTGCAAAGAGGGTACTCACCCATAACCCTAAACAGGTGTATTAAAAAAGCGTACCATCGCTTCAGAAATCCATTAAGCGAAGCGGATAAATTTGTAAGAAATGATCACATGGTACATGTGAGCACATATGATCATACTTCACATACCACTGGGGACATTTATAATCAGTACTGGCCAATGTTGACATCAGATCCACAATTGAACCTCAGGGGCAGCAGACCCCCGATGAGAGCATATCGAAGAGGTCCTAATCTACGTCAGTTACTAATGCGACCCACTATGCAACCGACGAAGACGTCTTCACATTGGTTAAGATCGGGTAGAACAGGTTGCTTCAAATGCAAAGGATGCACCACCTGTAACTCGATGTTAAGTGGAAGAGACATCCGACATCCGCACAATGGTACTAAAATTAAGATTCGCTATAATCTTACATGTACCAGCGCCTTTGTTGTCTATGTGGTGATTTGCCCGTGTGGGTTATATTATACTGGAATGACAAGCAGGCCATTCAGGGACAGAATGGCAAACCACAGATATTCGATTAGGTCGGCGATTGAAACAAAGGTAACCGACAAACCCGTGGCGAAACATTTTCTCCAGTATAATCACCAGGTTTCATCTTTGCGCTGTATGGTGATTGACCAAGTTCCAGAATTAACGAGAGGTGGTGATCGTGTCCTTGCCCTGAAGAAACTTGAATCACGCTGGATTTACACACTTGACACGGTTGTACCACGTGGGTTAAATGAGAATAACCCTTTAAAAATCTTTATCCACTAAAAATCTTTATTCACTGAGAAATAGAGTACAATAATATGATCCTGATTGATCTTTAGCGAGAAGTATAATGTATGAGTATACTATCCTATACCATGTAATAGTGATTTTTTGACTATTTATTAGCTTTTAATATCTTATCAGATGGGTTTGCTTACATGCACTTTTGGCCAGCAGGTGATTTTTACTTGCGGGCCGGATATGGCATGATTAGCGTGCCACTATAGTTGTTATTTGTTTAGTATTTTAATGTGGTGTGGTGATGGCTTATGGGCTCCCTTGTGCAGTTCTGATACACACCGTGTTGACAATGCCTGGTATGGTCCATATGTTACGCTTTAAGGGCGGTGTATTTAGAGGTATTTCCTAAATGTATAATTTTCCGGGTTATAGTATGTGTGGAACGCAAACAATCCCGCTATGAGACGCAAAGCACACGTGACCGGATGGGCGCGATACGACGCGCATCCGGCAAAGCCTCCACTGAGAGTGGTGGGACTCGTAGCGAGGCTGGTGGAACGACCGGATGGGCGCGATATGACGCGCTTCCGGCAAAGCCGCCTATGGAGAGTGACGGGACGCATACTGGTGATGGTGGAACGCAAAGGAGACACTTCCGGTAACGCGGTCATTAGGAAATCTCGGTAATTATTTAATATAGTTCTTGTATACGGATTACCACATGTAGTATATATATAAAGGGCCGACATACCATGCTGTTGTGTCACACGGTGGATACGCTGAATAGATATTTTAAGTGATAAGTGTACTGTTGGGTTAATATATTGATAGGTGACTCATTTCCGGTAATTAAGGCAATTAATTAGGTATGTGCACTATATATGGGAGCCTGTGAGAGGGTGTCAGTATGCTTGTTCCTGGCATGCTGAGCAGATGTCTCTTGGGCTGTCTTGAAAAAGGCTTATCAAAGCCGAAACGTCGACATTATGTGCTGACTCTGATGTAACAATAAATTCTTTAATGAAGTTGGACTGGTGAGTGCCCTCTATTCTGGATTTCTGTTTGGATCTGGATAACTATTTGGTATATGTGGATGTCCGAATCTGGACCTTCCTGAGGAGCACCCCGACGGTGACTGTCTATTGCTGTGAGTGCGGACAATACGATATGAATATATACACACATATATATATATATATATATATATATATATACATACACACACACACACACACACACACACACAAGCTGAATACCCATGCTTCGCTTCCGAATTTCAAGTATTTCCATGCATATAACTTTAATATTCAAGAACTTCCTGATAAACTAATTAGACTTACAACATTTTTAAGTTGATAATTTTTGTATGGCCCCCGAAGGATTTTATAAATATACAAATGTCCCTTGGTAGAAAAAAGGTTTCTCATCCCTGATATAAAGGATGACCTTATATGTACGAGTAACCATAGGAAAGCTCCTGATTCAAAAAGCTATATAGAAAGGAACAGCCAACACCATAGAAACTGGCAGGATGGGACCCCATTTGGCCAGTTCATGAGGGTAAAACGTACCTGTACAGAAAAGGGAATAAAGAAGTGATAAACCAGTGATAAGTGCAAGGTGATAACGCACCAGTCAGTTAGTTCCTAACTGTCATTTTTCAAATCCGTAATGATTGGTTGTTATCACCATGCGCTTATCACTGGTTTATCACTTATTTATCCCTTCTCCAGGTTAATATATCTGCCCCAGTGACTGTGTGATACGCAAACTAAAGAAATGGCTGAAAGTTTTTAAAATAAGGGGTATGAGAAAGAATTCATACATAATGCTCAAGAAAGAAATGATAATATTGACAGACAAGAACATCCGATCAGTTAAGGATGAATATGAATGGCCTTTTATTTCTGAATTTAATCCACATTTTAAGATGATAACATCAATGTTTAAAAAGAACTAGGGGATTTTAAAGAGAGATTCATCCATAGGTGAAGAAATTAGTAAGGAGCAATATTGAAACAAATCCAAGAACCGGTATCCGCAGCAGATGCTTTCAAAGATGTGGTCTCTGCTTGATGTGTAGGACAGTTAGGGGTGCCCCCATATTGAACGATTTTAATGTTAATGGGGTAAATTATGTAATTAAAGATTTTATTACATGTAATTCGAAGAATGGAATATACGCACTTGAGTGCAAGTGTGGAGTATTTTATATTGGGTAACCAACTAAAAATTTGAAGGTTCGGTTAGCAGAACATGTGGGTTGGGTCTGAAATGCCTGCGGTCAAAATGCCAACTGTGGCATCCCAAGTTTTAGACTCGAGAAACAATTCAAATTAACCTCCACTAAACCCCTAACCCTAACCATATCTTCCTGCAGCCTAAACCTAACCTTAACCCTCCCCGGTGGTGCCTAACCCTAATCCCCCTCCCCACAGCCTAGACCTAACCCCCTCTTCAGTCTAACCCTAACCATCCCTTCCCACAGCCTAAACCTAACCTTCCCCCACGCAGCCTATAACCCTCCCCGGTGGTGCCTAACCCTATCCCCCCCACCCTGCAGCCTAAACCTAACCCCCTCTTCAGTCTAACCCTATCCCCGCCTCCCGCAGCCTAAACCTAACCCCCTCCTCAGTCTAACCCTAACCCTCCCTTCCCGCAGCCTATAACCCTCCCCGGTAGTGCCTAACCCTAACCCCCCCTCCCCGCAGCCTAAACCTAACCCCTCCTTCAGTCTAACCCTAACCCTGCCTCTGCAGCCTAAACCTAACCCCTACCCCCGTGGCTTACCTCTCCGGTCGGGATGCCGGCACCGGCATTATGATCCCCTTAGGGATGCCGGCGCCAGCTTTCTAATCTGTGTCGGGATTCTGGCGTTGGTATTTTGACAGCCAGGATCTTGACCGTCTGAATTAATTTACTGAAATCAATGCAGTAGCGCAAACTCCAGTCCAGCTTCGGAATAAGCATAATGGGACTTCACCACTCACTATATAACTCCTCAGTTTCTGAATACTTTCTAATAATTTTTGTATTAAGGAAAAAACATTTTTTTTTAAAAAGGCCGCAATATTGACCAAATAAAAATAAAATCAATTTATTACACAAAATAAAAATATGTATGAGATCTACATATCTTTAATGTGTGTAATAAATTGATTTTATTTTTAGGTGGACAATATTGCGTCCTTTTTATTTAGGTTTTTTCCTGGATACAAAAACTATTTAGTTGAGAGAGCTTTAGCTATTGTTACTTCAGGAACCAAAGGCACTGGGTCTACTATAGGGACTAGGGGGGGTCATTCCGAGTTGATCGCTCGCTAGCTGTTTTTAGCAGCCGTGCAAACGCTATGCCGCCGCCCTCTGGGAGTGTATTTTAGCTTAGCAGAAGTGCGAACAAAAGGATCGCAGAGCGGCAGCAAAAAAATATTGTGCAGTTTTTGAGTAGCTTCAGACCTACTCAGCGCTTGCGATCACTTCAGACCATTCAGTTCCGGATTTGACGTCACAAACATGCCCTGCGTTCGCCCAGCCACGCCTGCGTTTTTCCTGGCACGCCTTCGTTTTTCTGAACACTCCCTGAAAACGGTCAGTTGACACCCAGTAACGCCCACTTCATGTCAATCACTCTGCGGCCAGCAGTGTGACTGAAAAGCTTCGCTAGACCTTGTGTGAAACTACATCGGCCTTTGTGATGCATGCGCAGAAGTGCCTTTTTTTGCATCATCACTGCGCAGCGAACATTTTCAGCTAGCAATCAACTCGGAATGACCCCCTAGGATGGCTGACATAGCAAGATTTATATGGTAGATCTTACATGCATAATATTTCATTAGAGAAGTCCTATACCAGGATATAACAGAAAGAAGTTGGAGAGGTTTTTAGATCTCAAGCAAAACAAATTATTTTGTTTTTGTGCACTTTGGTAGGAAACGCTATTCCTGTTTGTGCCTTGCTAGTTTAAAAAAAATAATCTGTCCAAACGGACCTCCAGTATGCCATTGAATTGTAGCCAAAGAGCGGAATTCAGACTGCTTTCTATCTGCTCCACAAGCCATCAGCAGTTCTTCTTTCATGATTATTAAAATTTGATTGTCCATAAAATAAGATATTGTGTAGATACTGTAGCCTTGGAAACGGGTTTATTACGCCTAAATATTTCCTGGTTTCCCCACTGTGCTTCAAGTCAATGGGTGTGCCTGATTTGTGTCAGTGTTCTTGACTAATTTGCAATAATGAATAAATGCATAATCTGAGGTAATCAACCACTGGGAATTGAGCAAACGTGTTTTGTGTTTGTGAGCTCAGTAACCACACACATCCTCCATACGGAATCTGTCATTTGTTTTGCTAAATAAAAGCGACATGTTTCTATTAAAACTGTTAAAGTGGAACAGTCTCTTTTTGGGAAAATTGGACGCTGTAGGGATATATAACAAGGATCTTATTGAGAGATGTATTAACCAAAAGATTACAGCATATACAGATGTGTCCACATACAGCTTTGCTCAAACTGCACCAAACAGACCTGGTTGGCACTCCACTACAACTTGAGACGCACCAAGCGGCCTACCCATAGAAAAAAGGGGGTGCATGTGCACTATGCAAACATTACTACTTCAAATAGAAATATATATATTACAATTAAATATCATATAAGAGGTTGTTTGCATAAATTTGGCAAAAGACGTGGGCTTATCCACCATCATCAAGGTCACCTCTTTGTCGAGCAAGTCCCTAACACTCCGGGGCTCATAACTGGAGTGCAGGGTACCCCCAAACCAGCCGTGTGTCCTAGTCATGAACTCCAGTGTAATTGACTTGATTGACAAAGAGATGACATTGATGATGGTGGGCAAGCCAGTATCTTTGGCCAAATTTATGCTAATAACCTCTAATATGATATTTAATTGTAATATATATTTACATTTTGAGTAGTAATGTTTGCATAGTGCACCTGCACCCCCTTTTTTCTATGTGTAGTACTATAAATCTCAGCAGGGTGGCACCTCTCATTACAAGCAGCTAGGGTGTGCAGTCTGGAGCCCCTCCCCCTATACGCACCAAGCATCCTGCAAGAGACATTTCCCCGGAGTATGTGCTTGATGTGTATCACTAATGCATCAGTGGTACAATGTAAGGCTACACTGACTACTGCTGCTGGCATTACGTACTTTTGCTAATCTGGGTACAAATAGCAAATCTACAACAGCTCCATGCATTGTTAGTTTATAATTTGCATTTTAAAAATCCCCAGGTGACTTGGAAAACATAAACTTTGGGGGTCCTTAAGGACTAAGCCAGGGACACGCAGTGCCTCTCGCGTCATACTAACTGTCAAACTCCTGAAATTTTATATAAAAAGAATTAGAATAATACAAAGAAGATATTTATAACATAAACAACTTCTTTGTTTATTGTAATCCTTTTTACAGTTAACACTCACCAGCTTTGTTTAGCTCCCTGGCTCTGCCTCGGTCCTACAGTCAGACACTGCTTTGCAGAGCTGGGGGCAGGGCTACACCACCAGTAATGCTGTACAGAAAGGGAGCTAACAGAGGCATGCCTCTGAGTGTGGGGGCGTGCCTTGTGCACTTATGGACACTTGGATTTGTCATGTGACCAGGAAGTGCACTGTAGTAGGAGCTCAGTCAGCAGCAGCAAGAGAAGACACAGGAAGGAGACTCAATGAACACTGTAGTTTAGTATAGTGAGGGTAGAATTACAGTGAGTAGGGGGTGAGACAGGCTTCCAGCATTCAGATCCATCTCCATGTGTGCCTTCCCAGACATGCACCTCACTGCATGTCACTGAACTGAGCTTGGGAACCAGTGGCCTAGAGAAAGCATCCTGAGGAATTCCACAAAATAACCAAAAATAAACAGTCTGTGTGTCTAATACAAACAAAACTTGTGGACCATCCACACTGTATATCTTGAGTTGTTTGAGAAGTAGTGCTCCTAGTGTTTGGACCGAGTAGTAGTTAGTGGGTGCAAGTTATTCAGTTGAGAATGTTTTATGTAGAAGTTATTAGACATTAACTACAGATCTAAAGACAATAATAGCAATAATGACAACTGGGCAGCACAGCTGGTATAATGGTTAGCCTTAGGGCAGTGAGGTTTTAGGTTTGATTCCCACCAATGCCCAAAATGTGTGGAGTTTGCATGTTCTCTCCTTGCTTGCATGGGTTTCTTTTAGGTGATCCTGTGTTCTCTCACAATCCAAAAACACACTTGTAGCTTAACTGGCTTCTGACAAAAATTAGCTGTAATGTACAGTACTGTGCAAAAAATTTTAGGTAGGTGTGGAAAGAATGCTGCAAAGTAAGAATGCTTTCAAAAATAGAAGTGTTTTATTTTTGTGTATTAACAAAATGCAAAGTGAATGAACAGAAGAGAAATCTAAATCAAATCAATATTTGGTGTGACCACCCTTTGCCTTCAAAACAGCATCAATTCTAGGTACACTTGCACACAGTTTTCAAAGGGACTCGGCAGGAAGGTTGTTCCAATCATCTTAGAGTACTAACCACAGATCTTCTGTGGAGGTAGGCTTGCTCAAATCCTTCTGTTATGCTGAAGATAGTTATTAATGACATTGACTGTATGTTCTGGGTCATTCTCCTGCTGCAGAATAAATCTGGAGACAATCAGACGCCTCCCTGATGGTATTGCATGATGGATAAGTACCTGCCTGTATTTCTCTAACGTCCTAGTGGATACTGGGGAACTGTACTTTAGTACCAAGGGGGTATAGATCGGGTCCACTGGAGCCTGGCTCTTTAAAAACCTTTAGTATATGCATGTGTGTGTTGGCTCCTCCCCTCTATGCCCTTCCTATCAGACCCAGTTTAGAAAAATGTGCCCAAGGAGCTGGGAGCATTTCTCTGGAGCACCAAAGAGTTTCCTTTTTTTTTTGTTTAGTGTATTGTCTTCAGGTAGTCCTGGTTGGCAACCAGGCTACCTGCTTTGTGGGATTTAGTGGGGGGACCGAACCAACTTCTTGAGGGTTAATGGTTCGTAATCCCAGCTGACAGGACACTGAGCTCCTGAGATGCTGTTCACACACCGTTAGTGTGTGTGCCCACGCCAGCAGCTAGCCGCCACCCTTTAACAGATGCCGGTCCCCGGTGCAGTTCTGGCGGCATGTCCCGCGGCGGTCACGGGCCACGAGCCGTGGTGCCCGCCGCGTACTACACTGGCTCAGGGCTCATGCCCCGCAGTGCTCACTGTCCATGAGGGCTTGGGGTACTGTTTTATATATATATCTATATTAACATGGCCAGTATAAAACTTAGGGGACCGCGCACCATTACAAGGGGCGAGGCTTCCAAGAGAGCAGGACCAGAGGTGGGAAGGTGCCATTTCCTGCTACTGCGGATCATCAGGCTGCATGCACGCTGCTCCTCCACGGACTCACAGACTCTGTACTGGTACCAGGGGATCATAGCAGGGGGGACGCACACCAGCAGTAGCGCCGATGCACTTCTATCAGGTTGTACACATAATTTCACACACTGTGCTGCTGTGTTCTGTGTGCTGGTCTCCGTTCCTCAGTGTCACTCCAGGGGCTTCCTAGGGTCTGTGTGTAGGTGTTTTTCAGTGAGCTGCGCTGTATTACAGTTGTGTAAAAATGTCTGTTGACATAGTTCTGTGTGCTGCTTGTAATTCTACCCCGTCTTCAGCGGGGTCCCTCATGTGTGAACAGTACTCCTTATCTCCTCAGGGACACAGTTCACAGGCACCTGACTGGCTAGATACTTTTAAGAGCATGATTCACAATGTGAATTCAGAATTAGCTGCAGCTAAGAAGGAGAGACAGGTGTTAAAACAGTCTATTGATTGTATGGCTAAAGCAGCAGATACCAGAAAGGCTACTCAGCCCCCTCTGTTGGTTTCACATAAACGCTCACTGCCACAGGTGCTCCAATCTGATTCTGACAAGCCTGATGTAGATGATGATGATATGGATGAGGACAGCTCTCTGTGCCCCGGTGTGGAGGCCCTCATTTTTGCTGTAAAGGTGCATACACACGGAGAGATTTTGACTATGAGAGATCTTGACTGAGCGATTTCCCTTGAACTGGCAGTAGGAGATTTTGACTAACTTTACCAGAGATTTTGACTAACTTTTCCAGCGATTTTGGCTATGGGCGATTTTGGCTAACTCATTCAAGCAAGGAGATGCTTTTTCTTTCCCAGCGACATAGCCAAAATTGACTTGCCTGCACAGTCTATTTTTAGCAGCGATAGCGACCTGGCGGGGACGCGCATCGCTATCGCTGGCTGTGTACACATGGAGAGATATGCACTAACTTTCTGAGCGATTTTGACTATATAGTCAAAATCGCTCAGTTATATCGCTCCGTGTGTATGGACCTTAAGAGAGGTTCTTCACATACCGGATCAGGAGGCAGAACCAGATGAAGAGTTGTACTTTAATGTTAGACCAAAGACCTCAGTCACTTTTCCTGTGTCTAAAGAATTAAACTCCCAGGACAGGGAGGTATGGTTAAACCCTGATAAGAAATTTTAAATCAGAGGTTTTTAGCTACCATTCCCCTCCCAGCTGAGGACAGGAAAGTATGGGAAAACCCCCCCCGTCAGTCGATAAGTCTGTGTCCAGACTGTCTAAGAAATTGGTTATCCCTAAAAGAGCCAGCAGACCCTAAAATTAAACCACCCTCAAGGGAATACATACGGCAGCAGGCGTGGCATAGCACCCCACAATTGTTTGTGGGTGGATTTCCAGGGCGGTAGTCAAGTGGTCTGATAATATTATTGATGGTTTCGATTCTCTGCCCCGGGAGGAGGTCATTACTCTGCTGCAACATCCAGGATGCTGCAAATTTTATGAGCGAGGCTATAAAGAAATGGGTAAGATAAATGGCCGCACTACTGCTATGGCTGTTTCGGCACGCAGAGCTCCATAGTTACGTTAATGGTCAGTGGACGCTGATTCCAAAAAGGGTGTAGAAAATGTTCCCTTTATAGGTGGTGCCTTGTTTGGGGACAAATTAAATAAATGGATCTCGCAGGCCACGGCGAGTAAGTCTACCTATCTGCCGTCGGCTGCGCCACCTGCTAGACGTTCTTACACAGGACCCTCCTTGCAGTCCTTTCATGTGGCAAGGTTCAGGCGGGGAGTCTCCACCACTCCGAGTGGATCTTGTGGTAAGTCCCGTAAGCCGGCAACTGCTGCTTCCCTGGACTAGACCACCGGATCCCCTGCTGCTAAGCCTTCCGCGTGACGGTTGGCCCCAGCGGCAAGGCGACTTTCCGGTGGGTGCTCGCCTTCATCACTTCGCCCACGTTTGGGCGAGGTCCTGCCGGGATCCTTGAGTGAGGGACCTCATTTCCCAGGGATAGCGGCTGGAATTTTAAGCAATTCTTCCTCACAAATCGGACTTACCAGTTTTGCCCGCAGCCAGGGCCGGCCCGACGCATACGCGGGCTACGCAGCCGCGTTGAGCGCCGGGCCGTAGAGGGCGCTGCTGCAGAGAGTGAGTCACAGTGACTCACTCTCTACAGCAGCGGTGGCTAGCAAGCGGCTCGACCCGCTCCCGGCCACCGCTGCCCGGCACGCACTGACGTCTCCAGCAGCGGTGTGTATCTGAAATTCGGCGCCGGGCCGTGAGCCAATCAGAGCTCGCGGACCGGCAGCTGAGGCTCCTGATTGGCTGCTGGATCGCGAGCTCTGATTGGCTCACGGGCCGGCGCCGAGTTTCAGATACATACCGCCGTTGGAGACGGAGGGGTAGGAGAGGCGTGCGCTGCCCTCTCCTCCCCTCACAGCAGCAGCAGCAGGTGAGCAGCAGCACTTTTTTTTTTTTAAATTCTTTTTATTTAAAATTCTGACTCATCAGTCCAGAGCAGCTGCTGACATGTTTCTGCACCACAGTCCCTATGTTTTCGTTATAGTTGAGTCGCTTGGCCCTGTTTCCATGAAGATCACTTCTAGCCACACTTCTCCAAACAGTAGATTGGTGTACCTGGGTCCCGGGAGTAGTATGGTATGCCGGCGGCCGGGCTCCCGGCGCCAAGCATACCGGCGCCGGGAGCCCGACCGCCAGCATACCGACAGCGTGGCAAGCGCAAATGAGCCCCTTGCGGGCTCGATGGCGCGCTACGCTATTTTATTCTCCCTCGGGTCATGGACCCCCACGAGGGAGAAAAAGTGTCGGTATGCCGGCTGTCGGGATTCCAGCGCCAGTATACTGTGCGCCGGGATCCCGACAGTCGGCATACTGAAGACCACCCTGGGTCCCACTGGTTTCTGCCAGTTTTGAGCTGGTGACACTGCTGGATGTCTTTCGATTTCAAAGGAAAGTAAGCATGATGTGTCTTTCATCTAATACAGTAAGGGCTCCCAATCTCCTTTCTAAAGTGATCCCTGTTATCGCGCATATCGCTCCCATAGTAATCAGGTTTTAGCTGCGTAAAGGGTTAGGGTGCCTCGCTACCCCGGGGGTAGCGAGCTAAAATGATGATACCACGCCCATCAGCAGAAGGAGAACAAGTGTGGAAGGGGGCAGAAAGAATTGAATACCACCCTAGCTTTCCTTGGCCGACCATTGTGTCTACGGCCCTCAACTTTGCCTGGTTCTTTGTGCTTTTCAAAAGAGCTTGAACAGCACATCTTGAAACCCCAGCCTGCTTTGAAATCTTTGCCTGGGAAAGACCTTGCTGATGCAGTATAACTACTGTACATTGTGTCTTGCTGCTGTGCTCAGTCTTGCCACGGTGTACAACCTGAGACATGAAACGGTCTTCCACAATCTCACCTTTGAGCAGAGTTTGGCTGTTTCTCGCCAGATTTTAAGCCTCCTACACAGCTGTTTCTGTTAATGTCTAAAGGGCCCCATACACTACAACGATAATGCCCGATTTCATCTGATTTCGACCTTTCGGGCCGATAAATCGGATGAAAAGTGGCGAATCGGATGTTTTATAGATCCAATCCGATGTGTGGTCCCGTGAGCATCGGATCGGAGCCCCTAGATCGTTAGTGCTGCACTCGTGATATCTCGGAACCCACAGGCATGGCTGGAATCGCATAAGATACATCATATGTAAAAGGACCTCATACGATGTATCTTATGGGATCCTGCCGGTCGGGAGGCTGCCGGGTGGCTCAAGGGAAATCTTATGCGACATGAGGGTCAGACATGTTGCTGTAGTGTATGGGGCTCTTTAGTTTATGGTTACCTGTGAACTGTGCAAAACAACACAAATGGGCAGCCCTGTGGTACAGAATATCCTGATGGTGTTTCCCCAAAACACCTTAAGAAGAATTTGTGGAAATAAACAGTAAACACTGAAAGAGGCAAATATACACTGCTCAGGGGATGTATATTTGACTCTTTTAGTGTGTACTGTTTGAATATATGGTCGCATTTATCCGATACTTTATTTCCTCTGTTTCTGTTAACGACTGCATTTTAATCCACATATCAAAATGATGATCATTATAACCTGTTTGGTATGATTGGTTAATCATACACCTGACAATAATCCTACAAAACCCCTGACTTTGTGCAAGTGTACCTTGAAGAATTGATGCTGTTTTGAAGGCATAGAGTTGCCACGCCAAGTATTGATTTGATTTAGATTTATCTTCTGTTCATTCACATTGCATTTAGTTAATTGATAAAAATAAACTATTAACATCTTTATTTATTTAAGCACTTTCGTGGCAGCATTTTTTACACACATGCCTAAAAGTTCTGCACAGTATTGTATATGTGTATAAAGATTGCAAGCTCTCCTGGGGCAGGCACTGATGTGAATGACCAACATATTCTCTGTAAAGGCAACATGGGCAATATAAATAACTGTTAATAAATAAATAACAATTAATTGTAGACTAAGGGGCCCTACACACTCGGCGATGCGCCGCCGAGGTGCCCGACGGCCGATACGGCCGACGAGCAACCCGGCGGCGGGGGGGCAGTGACGGGGGGAGTGAAGTTTCTTCACTCCCCCCGTCACCCGGCTGCATTGAAGTGCAGGCAAATATGGACGAGATCGTCCATATTGGCCTGCATGCACAGCCGACGGGAGATCAGCGATGAACGAGCGCGGGGCCGCGCATCGTTCATCGCTGGAGTCTCCACACTGAAAGATATGAACGAGTTCTCGTTCATTTATGAACGAGATCGTTCATATCTTTCAGAATATCGGCATGTGTGTAGGGCCTATAAAAGATAGTGGGCCTAATTCAGACCTGATGGCTGTTGAGTGTAATCGCAAAGCGGCGATTATCGAACAACTGCGCGTGCGTCTTTTTTGATCGCTAGGCGTACGCAAGTTGATTGACAGGAAATTAACATTTGGGGGTGGTAACTGGCCGTTTTCTGGTAGTGTCAGGAAAAATGCAGGCGTTCCCAAGCGTTTTCAGGGAGGGTGTGTGACGTCAGCTCCGGCCCTGATCAGCCTGTTCTCATTACACTGTAGGAGTAAGTCCTGGGCTGTGCACAGACTGGAGAAATCATTTGATGGTGAGTGAGTTGTGAACGGATTTGCAGCTGACCGGCGTTTGCAAAGCTTTTTGCACGGCGTGCGCAGACTTGCACGGGGCGGATTTTCTCTCTGGCTGTGTGGCCACTATCCGATCACAAACCTCTACAAATTTGCAGAGGTGCAATCAGGGCTGAATTAGGCCCAGTGTACCATGAATGTTTTACTAATGTAGAAAACCTATGTTTTCCAGATATTAAATGGTGCTCCAACCAATCAGCTCCTAACTATCAATTTTCAAACACATGATAGTTAAGAGCTGATTGATTGGAGAACCACTTAAGCTTAGTAATGAGTGACAGCAGGAATATCACTCATTAAATCTGCCGCCTTAATCTCTCTCCACTTTATCATCTCCCCTAAAGTGAAGTATTTAAGAGCTGGATGCTCAAGAGTTGCAACTAATGAACCGAAAAATTAAAAACATTTTCATTTATCTAGAGTACAAAATACAGAAATACTTCACATGAAATCAGTGTAAGTATAAATTGGGATGCCGGACGATCTTGGACCTTTTTTTTAAGCGGCAATCATTTACCAGGCAAACCCATTCTCTTCTCCTTCTTTATAGAAAAGAAGAGTCTCTTGTTGATGCAGCCCCCATAGGGGGTCATTCCGAGTTGTTCGCTCGTTGCCGATTTTCGCTATGCAGCGATTTGGTGCTAATTGCTCGTGCGCAAGGCACGCAGTGCGCATGCGCTTAGTTATTTAACTAAAAACTTAGCAGTTTTGCTGTGGATCCTGCGGCGCTTTTCAGTCGCAATGCTGATCGGTGAATGATTGACAGGAAGTGGGTGTTTCTGGGTGGTAACTGAGCGTTTTCTGGGAGTGTGCTAAAAAACGCAGGCGTGTCAGGGAAAAACGCAGGAGTGTCTGGAGAAACGGGGGAGTGGCTGGCCGAACGCAGGGCGTGTTTGTGACGTCAAACCAGGAACTAAACGGACTGAGGTGATCTCAGTCTAGCAGTAGGTCTGGAGCTACTCAGAAACTGCAAAGAATTATTTCGTAGCAGTTCTGCTAATCTTTCGTTCGCAATTCTGCTAAACTAAGATACACTCCCAGAGGGCGGCGGCCTAGCGTGTGCAATGCTGCTAAAAGCAGCTAGCGAGCAAACAACTCGGAATGAGGGCCATATGTCTCAATAAAGGGCTGATCAGTTGTGCGATCTATGGAGAACAGAAAATCTTCACTTCTCCAAACTAATATGCACACAAAAGTGTCTGCAGCCATATATGGTGTTATAAGTAGGAGAGCGCAGAGAAGATTAGTATCCCCTTTCCGACCGCTCCAAAGCTCATCTATTCCATGGCTCCTCCCCCTTCTTTCAGCTACGGTGCATGTAGACTCATCGGCCTGGTGTCATGAGAGGTAAGTAAACGGCTGAACTGTGCACATGCAAACCAATGCCTGCATTCTATGTTATTGATATCTTTCACAGCAGCTAAAAGCATTGCCCTCTGCCTGGTGAGCATTTGCCAGGACAGATCATTTCCACTTGGTCTGTTCCAGTATTGACATAGAGAGAAATACGGAGGAAATTCAAAAACGATAAGTTGTGAAAAATGCAATTTCTCCATACCTCTCATGCCCATGTCTTTTACACAAAAAATACAGATGAACCTCCTCAGGGGCTGTTATAACGCACGGACTAGAGATCTAAGAGTTGTGTCTAGGAGGACAATGGATTGCCATAACACACAAGCCAGATGCCTGAAATATGCCCACAGTAGCATGGGATCCGGTCTGAAGATCGACAGTGTCTAGGTCGACAATGTTTAGGTCGACCACTATAGGTCGACAGTCACTAGGTCGACATGGATGGAAGTTCGACAGGGTTTCTAAGTCGACATGTGCTAGGTCGACAGGTCTAAAGGTCGACATGAGTTTTTCACATTTTTTTTCTTTTTTTAAATTTTTTCATACTTAAAGATCCACGTGGACTACGATTGGAACGGTAAAGTGTGCCGAGCGAAGTGGTAGCGGAGCGAAGGCACCATGCCCGAAGCATGGCGAGCGAAGCGAGCCATGCGAGGTGACGCGGTGCACTCATTTGGGATCCCGGTCACTCTACGAAGAAAACGACACACAAAAAAAAAAAAAATTCATCATGTCGACCTTTAGACCTGTCGACCTAGCACATGTCGACCTAGAAACCCTGTCGACCTTCCATCCATGTCGACCTAGTGACTGTCGACCTATAGTGGTCGACCTAAACATTGTCGACCTAGACACTGTCGATTTGATGAACCACACCCCAGTAGCATACGCATACTGTGCTGTATTTACTTAAAGGACTCACCCACTCTTGTGCAGCCACATGGATTTTAGAAAATGTTATATGAGTGTTCAGTGGTGAATGCCAGGTATCCAACGAGGCCGGAATACTCCTGGCTCACTAAAGATAGGGGCCCTTCACAGAAATACACTGTACCAATTTACAGGGCTGCCATCTAAAATTGTGGGGCACGGGCCTGCCAGAATAGGTAGGGCCCCCTCTCCTGACTGGACAAGTAGACAATGTGAACAATCTTAGAGTCTCCCAGGATTCCAAGGCCGAAACTGAGTTTCACCCAGCTCCATCTGTTTCTCCATGATAGCTTGTCGTGGTAGTGACTGACTCCCCTTGGCAATGCCAATTCCAGTGGCAAACCAGGGCTGCTCCTCTCTTCTCCTTCACGTGTGATGTCACGAGTAACCTCTTATTCCCCAGCAACACAGAGGAGAAGGGTAGGATATCAGATCCAGCCGGCAGTCAGTCTGCCCCCTCTGCTACTATGGAGAGTAAATGAATCAGCTTAGCGTTGTGATGAGTTATTCATATCACTCTCCAGACGAGTCTAGCAGCTTGCGCTGTCCTGTGTGACAGTGATTAATTAGCAATAACTCAGCTAGCAGCTGGGGCACCTCGGCTGTCTGGACCCGTGACAAATCCCGACAGTCCCTCCCCCCCCCCCCCCCTCCCGACGGCGGCCCTGCCAATTTAATCTACTCTACTAGATAGCATATTAAAGGGAAGCAGTTAGCATCCCGACAGCCGGGATCCCGAAGTAGGAGGCAATGCCGGCGTCGAGATACAGACACCGCACGGGATGCTGGCATCACATTACCAACAGCCGCCATCCCAATCGTCCGGACAGCGGGATGCGCTGGCATCCTGCCGTGGGGGGGGGGGGGGGATATGTTTAGGCAGAAGAAGGGGGGGTTAGGGACCGGGGAGAGAGGGTTAGGCACATAGCAGGGGAGATTAGGGTTAGGCATCAAGTGGGGAGGGTTAGGTTTAGGCAGCGGGGAAGGGAGGGTTAGGGTTAGGCACAAAGCGGGGAGGGTTAGGGTTAGGCAGCGGGGAAGGGAGGGTTAGGGTTAGGCACAAAGTGGGGAGGGTTAGGCAGCAGGGAAGGGAGGGTTAGGGTTAGGCACAAAGCGGGGAGGATTAGGGTTATGCACCACCGGCAAAGGTTAGGGTTAGTCATCCACAAGGGAGGGTTAGTAGGGGGCAGAGGAGGGTTAGGGGGCTTACTGGGGGGCCGTCGGGATTCTGATGGACGGGATGCCACTGTCAGTATTCTAACCGCCGGCCTACCGTCCACTGGCAAAACATAACATGATCCCATTCAATAATTATGGATATGGCTTCAGGATACTCTACCCTGCCCTACTTCATAACTGGGGTCACAGATGGGTCGAAGGAGTTATGTATGCAAAAACATTAATGCAATTTTCCGATATACAAATATAAATCTATGGTGGGAAATTATTGGGGATATGTGGTTATGTGGTTGTGATTCACATCTACGAACATTTTTGAGAGTTCCGGTGAACTATTATCTATTTTCTTGCGTTCTCTATGGCGATGCAGTGCTGGCGGCTGAGATGTAATTTCCGATACCTCACAGCCATGGCCGCTGATTTCCTTACAGTCACAAGCTGGTGACCAATATACCATCCAGGAAATCTAACTCATTTATTGCGAAACTATTTAAAATGATTCCATTACTTATTTTCATCAGCATATGGGTCTCACCATTATAAAAGCAGCCTGTGACACCAGGCAGAGCTCCAATGACTTACACAAGAGTTCCGCATAGTAATGAGGAGTCCTTGTTAACCTGAGTCCAACTGTGCATTTTCTTTTTCAGAAAGATGTAAATGTTCTCTTCAGAGACGGAGATAAAAAGCTGTAAAACAGAGTCCATGAAAAACATCCTAGAGGGATGCATGACAGAGCTGTGTATCAAAATGCAGGGGGGAAAAAGGAACATAAAGAGAATAGCCTGGAAAAAAAAAAAGCATAAATCCTTTCAAATGATCTGTGATGCCTGACTTCTTTGTTCTGGTAAAAACCGCTTTAAAATCGGAGCCTTCAATAGAGATTATTATATGTAGGCTGAAGCACTGAGTGCTTTGAGCTGCGAGGACTTTGCTGAATAAAAGTTTATGAAGGCCGCCTGGTTCGCTTAAATCACGCAAGCTGTAAAAGGGAATGGAAGTGAGGGAGCGAAAGTCAACTACTTCGTCTGCTTCTTATCTGAAAAGCTGGATTCCGGGCGGGTTTTAAATTGGGGAGAGAAATGCTTTTCCTGGAGAATTATTACTGGAACGGCACTAAGTTTTCTCTACAATGGAGCAGTTACAGTACCAGTGGAATGGTATACAGTGCAGTGTATACAATGCCATGTAACAGCTCCAAATACATTTTTTCACATTGTGTGGCAGCAGATTCTGAATTTTGGGGATAATTCAAGTTGGATCGCAGTGTGCAAAAATTACAAAAAAGATGCGGGCGCATGTGCAACACGCGTCCTGAACATGCGCCCGCATTTTCTTGCGTGGGGCGCAGAAAATGCGTTCGCCTCTGCATGTCAATCAGGCAGAGTCGGGGTGGGGGGAGTCTGGCATCGTTCCGTTTACTAAGTGGAGACGGAGCGGGGACGGAGGCCGGAAAACAGGGGGCGGTGCGAATGGGGGCGTGATTGCGGCTGTTGCGTGACGTCACACGCACCCGCCGTGATCGGAAACATGGCGACGGGCAGGAGGCATCCTTAATTTCTGCTTGTTTAAGGGGGGGGGGGGGGGGTGGCGGCGGCGGTCGGCATGCTGGGCAGTCTTGGCAACTGCTGCAGGCTTTCCCGGCCCAGCAATAAGCCGAGCGGGTTGCCATAGCAGCAGGGGGCGGAGGCGGCGCTGGGAGATGAGCTCATCTACGCGCCGCCTCTCCCTATCTAGTAAACGGCCGTTTACGCAGCCACTGACCCGGTATTCAACCCGGGTATAACACTGCTTTATTCCCGGGTTGAATTGTCGGGTCAGGCGACCCGCGATTTCGGCAATGCCCCTTTCACACCGCACGCCGACCCGCGTCGACCTGGCAATATGCCGGGTCGATACCGGGTTATTTGTGCGGTGTGAAAGGGGTATTATACAGACTGATACAGGTTATCTGGCTGACAGAGACCAACAAAGTATTGAGCACTGTGGCAAGGTAAAACCTTTCCCCATATTACTAAAAATGAAAAACGATAAATTCCTAACATGTAAAAGGCAAGCTCACATTTGCACAGATGCCAGAAAATAACCACAAATTGAAAATGATACAGGTGCCATTTGAAAAAAAACTCTTCCTGTCTGTCAATGAATGAATCATTGTACAGATGCAGGTGAAGGAAGAGGGGATCACGGAGCGCCGTTGGGGAAAGGCTGGAGTAATTTTTGTATTTTCCGAAGGGAAAACTATGGTGGAGAAGATCTATCAAAGCTTGGAGGGAGATAAAGTGGAAAGAGATAAAGGGGCTCATTTATCAGTGAGTGACAAAACTAGTGAATGATAAAACTTGATGCCTATGATAAATGGTGCTCCAGCCAATCAGCTCCCAACTGTCAACTGTTGTGTGTTTGTAAAGTGACAATTGGGAGCTGATTGGCTGGAGCACCACTTATAGAGTTTCTGTCACTTTATAGGCTGTTTTGAAAAACAGGCAACCTAGTGAGGGGAGATCTGGACATAGGTACCAGGATGTGAGAACTCTAACACGTTAGGTGCCCTCACTCATCTGCCACGTTTGCTGGTACTGTATTTCTGCAGTGCAGGTTGGTGTCATCTGTTATCACCAGAAAAGAACTACTTAGAGAACACATCATGAAATGGGGTGGTGCTTCATGTCATCATGGGGGGGAGGTCAAATGTGATGATGTCATTAATCCCCGTTCCCAACAAGGTCCAAGGAACAGCAACTGTAAAGGGGGAACTTTTAGATAGGTCAGTCCCCATCCCCCCATGTTTAATTTGAAACCCCAGCAATAAGTAGGACGAGCCCCAATTGCCTTAGCAGAAAGGGGGTTAGAGACAATTACAAGCGCCACATGCAGAGAGCAGGGCAGTCCACAGCTGAGACATGTTCCCAGTGAGATAATGTAATACACTGCAATGTGTCAGTTATTATTACACTTAGCTCAGAGGGTCTCCAACAACACAGTCCCCACACATTACATTATGCAGCTATAGTGCAATATTAGCCAAATCATGACTCCCAAAGTGATCTTATTCCTCGTCCTCTGACATAATTGTTAGGCATGTGTTTAATGATGTCTTAGGAACAGCTCATAGTCAGGGTGTCTGCTGGAGGAAGTAACAGAGAGAGGAGGTGGCACGTTGCAGGTGTACCAGTACTTGTAGAGAGGAGCAGCTGGGAACATTCATCTCAGTTCTGAAAGTCACTGGAATGTGTTAGCGCAAAACATTTACAGTGCTGCCAGGTGCCCCTGCACATTGCCTAATAATGAGACACAATCACCGCAAGAGGAGGACATATAACCAAGAGCTTTATCTTCCTTCCATTCATCCTTCTGGAAGACACTAAATACATTTGATACCAGCAGGCTACTACATGATGTAGGGTGCAGCAATGTTGGCAGGTACTGGGGAAGGACGTTTATGTGTGCTTGAAACGGGAATGCCCCTACCCCTGCACCCTGGAATTTGCTCAGATCAACCTGATAAGTGAAATAGAGGATAACAGTGTAAATGAACATTTTTGGTTAGAATTATCCTTTAACATTTAAATGTCACGCTTCTATCTTTTTGAGTGGGGTAGTGTCATCACCTATTACAGTATAGCAGGGACAGTTGAAAATCAAATAAAAAAAAAAGTTAAATGCTACAGATTTGTCCTCATACACCGATCCTTTACTCTCCATATGGCACAAGACGCCTGGTGTGACTTAAGGTGGGTACACACTGATAGATATATCTGCCAATCAATTGATCGGCAGATATATCTATGGACGGATCGGGCAGTGTGTTGAGCATACACACTGCCTGATCCGTCGGGGTCTGACGTCATGAACTGGGCGGACGTGCCTAGTTCAGCTGTCAATCACCGCCGGCTCCCACAGCATGTGTACATGCAGTCAGCCGACCGCCCGTACACACACAGCGACGCTCCAAATATATCAGTAGATATATTGGCCGTTGGTTGTTCTGCGGGGCCAACGCGATATAACTCTGTCGTTCACAGACATATCGCCCGTACACACTGGCCGACGGACCCGCAATATATCGGCTGTTCAAGAGAACGGCCGATATATCGGCCAGTGTGTACCCACCTTTAGACTGTCCACAAGGCATAGCGGTATTACTGCATGCACAGACCTCCTAGAGACAGGTTAAAAAAACAGGGTACAGGAGAATTTCAATGCACAAACAAGAAAAAAATTTGATTTCAACTCAGGCAGTGATTCTGCTCGTGCAATGTACACGTTCGGTGGACAATTAGAAATATTGTCACTCTAGTATAAATACAGGTCCTGTACCTGGTGTGGTTGGTACTGCACAGCCTCAAGTAAGTGGCTGTGCAATTCCATTAGCACAAATAGACTAATGATGCAGGAGGCGTCTGAAGGAAGTAGTAGACGCTTCCTACTAACATCTGAGATCCGTCTAAAGCTTACTCAGACTGGCTGCCGGAACTCCTCTACCAGGTCCAAGAAGTCTGCGTCCAACGATGCGATGCCTGGGCACAGCACGCCTACAAAACGGGGGCAATATGCCCCCATTTTTTAGAATGGTCCGGTCCCGTTCACCACCCCCTCAAACACCACAGCATGTCAATCATCCTCCGGCTTCAGGGGGGAGTGCAAGTGATCACGCAGGACCCGTTCTCCTCATGCAGAGACCAGAAACCATCTGATCTGTACGGAAACCATCGGGTTTGCGTACAAATCTGAATCAGGCACAGAGACGTTTTGTCTTTCATTGTTTCTACTGCACCCTTTTTGCACAGGTAATACTATTAATGGGACCCAGGCTATATTTAGTGGAGAAGCAAATTTCTAGGAGCAATGTAATAAATTTAACTCACACACACACACACACACACACACACACACACACACAATTGCCATGCACAAAAATCTCCTGAGATGCACTGTGCAAAACTGTAAAGGATATATCAAAGTCCGAAGTCCTACCATCTAACTATACCATCTAATTCTCCTTTACGCCCAAAACACATCTCAGTTTAGCACCAGACGTGACTGAGTTACACTGCCTTCATTACAGTATGTCAGTTTTCACTATGTAGTGAACTTCAGACACGCATGTGCAAACCGAGTCACATGTTGTTACGAAAGGGAATTTTGCTCTGCACCTCGGACATTTTGCACAACATAAACGACTCCCAGGAAAGGCAACAATTTTTGTCACAATAATCTAGGGTATGTAAACTATCAATTTATTAGGAACCAGTACAACCCCTGACAAACGAGGCACTCTGCTGTGCTTCATGCCTCAATGATAACACAAGCTCCTGAGTAACTCAGGACTTTATTATTACACAAAGTTGGCCGACAATACGTCTTGTGTGACTTGTAAGAGACTAGGCGCCTAATTCAGACCTGATCACTGGTGTGAGTTTTCGCACAGCAGCTGTTCAGGTCTCAACTGCGCATGTGCCGGCATGCCAAACAGCCGATAGCCATCTCAGCCCAGTGATCGCCTCTGTCTGATTGACAGGCAGATGTGGTCGCTGGGCAGGAGGGGGCTAGCCGGCAGCGTTGGGCCGCCGTTTTGGGGGCGCGGTCCGGGCAATGCAGGTGTGCCCAGACCGCGCGGGGGGGCGGGCCGCGGCAGCTGTGTGACATCACACACAGCCGCTGCAACCCAGACAGCGATGAGTAGCTCGCCGCCAGTGCGCAGGAGGGAGCTACTCGTCAAGTATAAAAGCATTGCCGCTATGCAATGCTTTTGTACTTGAGCGGGGGGGGGCGCAGAGATGCGGGGCAGACTAGCCTTGTGCTGGGCATGCCCCCGCATGTCTGAGTAACTGATCGTAGATTGCACGGCTATGATCAGGTCTGAATTAGGCCCTAGGAACTGATATTGTTTGTGTATCTTTTTTTTGGCTTGTTATTTTAAACGGCTTACATACCTGCTCAGGATATTTGCTCCCAACGATCTCCGCCACTGTATTAAAGCTATCAGCGTCCGGATGCTGGACTGCTCCCATTGTCAGTTGGATGACAATCTTAATACCACGCGATGCCATCCGAGCCATCAGTTCAGCATCTTCCACTGTGATGCAGGCGGTGGGGATCTTGGGAACGCCGCTCTGGTAATCCTGCCATCCAGTGTGAGGGCTGTAAGACAACAGGAGTGTTCTGAACAGCTGGAAAATGTACACAGGTCAAACACAGGGTCTGTATGTAATATGCAGGATAGAGCAAAAATACATTCAAAAGGTAAGGGAGACTGTAATAGGGTGTAAGAATCAGAAAGTGAGAGATTTTGTGAGAGTTCTGCTGTTTTTTTTAAAGTGGCAATAATTTACATGGCAAAACCAGGTTGAGTTTGCCATGTAAATGATTGCCAATGTTAAAAGAGAATTCAATTCAATTATTTTGCGATGGGTGCGAATTGCCGTTGCCACTGCATTTCAACGCTGGAAATGGAACTGACACTAATTTCCACTCAAATTCGCTCCAAATTGCAGGCAGCCCGATGGGGCAGAGGGCACCTTGTACGAGTTTGGGCTGCCATAAAGTGCCGCAGCTGCTCAGGAGGAATCGCGGGTGTGAGAAACTCGTAAAATAGTTGGATTGACCCCTTAGTCTTCTGACAAAAAAACAAACAAGGTATAATTTGTGTAAGCACTGCATAAAAAACAAGTGATACCGATGTTGAAGTGTGACGTTGAAAAATGGCCTCAGTACAGGGGTGGAAAAAACCTCAGCAGTGAAGGGGTTCATCGCCAACTATCTTTTCCTTTTCTATTTTGGGGGTTATTACTTCCCTTGCAAAACTGCAGAATCTATTTAGCAAAAAATAAGCACAAAAGCATTCAAGCAAATAATCTGAATCCACAGAAAACGAGCAAAAAATATCAGAGCCGGCACTTCCTCGCTTTATATTTAGAAATGTAATTGAATGCAGGTATAATTCTCAGAAAACTTAATTATAAAACAGTTTACTGTGGGAGAACTGAGGCTGAGCTAATAACTGCAACGTGCTTATGGTAAATGATATCCCATTAACAGAAAATTAATTGAAAAAGATCAAGTTTTATAATGTCTCTAAACGGCCTACCCAGAAACTGCGCTCAGATACTGCAAGTATACTATATATGAACTATTTATAAATATATGTTTATTTAGATTACTAGGTGATTCACCACGCCCTGCGGGCGCTCTTCACACCGCCGTTTGGGGCTACGCCCCCTTAACCCTTGCACGCCCTTGTGGCGTGCAATATTTTTATTATATGGAGTATTACCTCCAATCATAATTGTGTGAGTGGTTAAATATTGCATGGACAAAGGGCGTGCAATGGTTAAGGAGTCATAGCCCCTTGCAACGGCGTGAACAGCGCACGCAGGGCCTGATAAATCACAGAGTAGGTGCTGTGGTTGAGGGAGTGGTGGGTGCAGGGGAGACACAGATCGGGGAGGGGCGGTTGCGGGGGTGCCGCTGGTGGGGGAGGGGCTGGTGCGGTGGTGCCGAGGCTGGGGGAGGGGTGGGTGCGTAGTTGCCGCGGGTGGGGGTCCGTAGCCACCGCGGGTGAGGGAGGAGCGTTTGCGGGGGTGCCGCAGGTGGGGGAAGGGCGGGTGCGGTGGTGCCACGGGTGGGGAAGGGGTGGGTGCAGTGGTGCTGCGGGTGGGGGAGGGAGTCTGGAGACACCGCAGGTGGTGGAGGGGGATGTGGGGGTGCTGTGGATGGGGCCCGGAGATACTGTGAGTGGGGGAGGGGCGGGTAATGCTTCTCCTGCTTCTCCTCCTGGAAGCAGTTAAGCTGCTGTCTTCCCTTTGGCAGTGGCTCTCCCGGAGACTCGCACAGCAGCCAAGCAGCCAGTCACTATTGTTAGCGCTGGTGTCCCAACGCGCCACATTACAGGGAAGAAGATGCACTCAATAAACTGCAGCTCCCAGCAGGCCTTAGCACAAGAATGCTCCTGCGCTAAGGGTTGCTAGGAGCTGTAGTTTATTTTGTGCGTCTACTTCCCTGTAATGCGGCGCTTTGGGACACCGGCGCTAATAATAGTGACAGGCTGGCAGAACTGACTGACTCGCTGAATCAATGTAAAAGATGAAAGTGCACAGCACTGTCACCTTTTACATTCATTCAGCATCCAGGCATTACCTTCCGCGATGTCACCCACTCTATCCGTTATGTTAGCCATCTCGGGGATTCCAGGTGCCAGGTGCTGGGTTGCGGAGTCAGGGCTTCTGGCGATCTGGGCACGGCTGTGGCGGGGAGGCACTTCTGTGACATCATGCGCAGAGGAGGGCTCCAGGGCTCAGAGACTATGCGGTGCAGGGAGGGCTATGAAAGCCTTCCACTGCACCGCTTTCATACACATCTATGCTTGTGTCCGCAGCAGCTTTTGTTCCACCTGCGCCACGGCTAGGGAGTGGGGATTGTTAATGCTGGAGGGGGCAGGCGGACTGGCAGCAGGACATATGACGCTGCAGTAAAAAAAAAATCCCTATCTACAGCACAGAGACTTGCTGCAGATGCAGTGGCACACCCTCCAGCTGTACCTTTTTGGCAGGTGCAGGACCTTTTTTTATGGTCTGTACCGATTTCTGGCTCTCCAAACTTCCATTGAAAGTATAGGAAAAGGGGTGTGGCCACATCCCTTTACCCGTGGCCACTCCCCCTTTTCGGATTTGTTGCGATTTTTATGTGTAAATTGTTGGAGGGTATGTTGCTGCAGATGCAGTGGGCCTATTTTGGGGTGTGGAGCTGGAGCTGCAGCTACATCAGCCCCATTGTTAATCCTGCTCTGGGAACACGCAGCAGCCAAAGGGCAGAGGCTCCCATTGGATGTAACCTGTGTGGGAGGGCGTTTCTCACCCAATCAGCTGTGGACTGGATGTGATAGACACCATAACCAGGCAGATTCAACCACCACCCTATCGCCACATAATGACACCCATATGGAAAGCAGGGAGTCTCCTTTTTTAAATTATGTTGCCCACTAGTAGCTATGGTCTGGTAATCCCCTATGCTCATCAAAAAAATACTACTCTGCAGACAATTTTCTGTATATCATGCAAAAAATTACATCTGTAAATGGGCACCCACATACAGTATAAAAGAGGGGCGTCCTCTTATTAAATTATGTGCCTCCCTTAGCACATATTGTCCAGTGATCACCAGATATATTTCACACGGGCCCCGGGGTCCAGGAGGGCCCATACTGCACAACCTGCACCTTTTTTTTTCAATATTTACCCTCTGGAGTCCCGCGTCAACCTCAGCAACACTGCAGAAAAACACCTTAAGAATGGCGCCGTGGCCCTTCTCCTGCCATTTCATGCAGTAGTAAAATCGCAGTGAAAATAGCCACCATGCCATTTTCCCGGAGACCTGCACATGTGCACTAGACTCTGAGACAGCGCTAGGGTCTACTAGTGCCCTTAGTGCTCAGATTCTATTGCTCTGCCAGCTGGAGAGGAAGGGCACGGCTGGTCTCCTCCTCTCTTGATGCACCACTGGAAGGACGCAATGTGCCCTATCTCTTCCATACTGCACACACATGGGGGGCAACCTGCTTTGAAAGAGGGGAGTCTTCAAGCCATGTGACCCATTAGTAGCTATTGTTAGACAAAAGTTGAAATATTACACACAAAAATTAAGATTTTCCACAGATGCGTGTAAAGTCTAAAGTCCAGATTTCCACATCTTGTGCTACTACAGGTTGAGTATCCCATATCCAAATATTCCGAAATACGGAAATTTTTGAGTGAGACTGAGATAGTGAAACCTTTGTTTTCTGATGGATCATTGTACACAAACTTTGTTTAATACACAAAGTTATTAAAAATATTGTATTAAATGCCCTCCAGGCTGTGTGTATGAGGTGTATATGAAACATAAATGAATTGTGTGAATGTACACAAACTTTGTTTAATGCACAAAGTTATTAAAAATATTAGCTAAAATTACCATCAGGCTGTGTATATAAGGTGTATATGATACATAAATGCATTCTGTGCTTAGACTTGGGTCCCATTGCCATGATATCTCATTATGGTATGCAACTATTCCAAAATACGGAAAAATCCGATATCCAAAATACTTCTGGTCCCAAGCATTTTGGATAACGGATACTCAACCTGTATATGTCTAAGCCTACATATAGAAGCCTGCTGTGTGCTGTTTTGAAAATATGGATTAATGCAGTCTTTCCCAAACTTTTTGGAATCACAGCACCCTAGAGCATCAGATTTTTTTTTCACAGCACCTCTAGGCCAAAAGTTTTCTTACTGAGAAATTTAGAAAGAAATAGTTAAATTAAGTAATTAAGTAAATGGCGTTTATATGTCATTCTTAAACTGTGTGGTGAGGGGCAAGATTTAGTTCTGTTTGTACACATATTTTATAATTGACAGCAACCAGAACTGGTATTACCTAGTACATTGACCATAAATAATTTGAATTGATCCTGGACCACCAATCCAAGGTACCCCTGCAAGTGCCCTGAGGCACCCCAGGGTGCCACGGCACATAGTTTGAGAACCACTGGACTAATGTCAAAACAAGCACCATTAAGTATTTATTTGATGCGTTAGAATAGAACAAAAAAAGACTAATGGTATTTCCTGAAAATACAGAGTCTTCCAAAAAACCCAACAAGGTATAATTTGTGTAAGTACTGCACAGAAAACAGGTGATACTGATATTGAAATGTGACATTGAAAAGTGGCCTCAGCACAGGGGTGGAAAAAACCCTCAGCAGTGAAGGGGTTCATCGCCAACTATCTATTAATTTTCTATTTTGGGGGTTATAACTTCAACGGCAAAAATTCATAACCTATTTAGAAACATAGAAAGAAATAAGCACAAAGGCACTCAACCAAATAATCTGAATCCACTGAAATCGAGTAAAAAAACATCAGAGCCAGCACTTCCTTGCTTTATATATTTAGGAATGTAATTGAATGCAGGTACAGTATAATTCTAAAAAAACTTAATTATAAAACAGTTTACTGTGGGAGAACTGAGGCTGAGTTAATAACTGCAACGTGCTCTTGGAAAAGGATATCCCATTAACAGAAAATTAATTGAAAAAGATCAAGTTTCATAATGTCTCTAAATGGCCTATCCAGAAACTGCCTCAGCTACATATATGGGAGCTACTGTACTTATAAATACGGATATGATGTGGTGTTTATATTGCTAGCAGTGGCATGGAGGTATGGAAATGTACATCAATGGAACTTGATAGCATTATAATGTTAGTAGCAGAAAGGGGGGGGGGGGCGATAAGGCAAGTGTAAACAGTTGTTTCACAAAAATGTCTGTGGTCATCAATCCAATGAAATTTTTCTTGAATTCTGAGTTCTGAGCCAGTTTGATATTTTTTGCATCTCTAGTCATGGGAAATGTTTATTTTATATGGCACCAATATGCCTAGAAAATAGGGGGCTGATTTTGAGTAGAAAAAAAGCTGAAACAAACAAACAAACAAACAAACTAAACAAGTAACTTCACACATGCTGCAAATGCATTTATATATATTTTTGCATGTAGGGTAAATTGAGTCTGCTTTTGCATGTAGCCCACAAATGCTTGGCAACTTTATTTGTACACCGCAATTTATTTGAGTTTGGACACGCCCCTCCCAAATGTAAATATTTACATATTTTAACAAACATGGTTATTCCCAGGTGCACAGTCACTTGCTTTGTCTTGCTTTTTACTCCCATCCCATTAGCTCCTAATGCTTTAATACAAAACTAAAAGATCACATACTATAGAGATTTTGCTGCACATCAGAGGGTTATGGCTAGTTGATGGTCAATTACTGTGTTCCAGAAGATGAACAGATGAGATCTAAACCATACGGTCAAATTCAATTAGCCGCAAGTTCCTTAGTGTGAAATCTAGTTTTTCGTTAAGGTGAACTTTGCGGCATAGTTTCGCTAAGCGCACTCCCAATACCAACGCACCTCAATAGCAAACGGCAAGTCATGGGCATCTCGACAATGACGCACGTTAGTTCCGCAGTACGTGGCTTACATGAAGTGCACTAAAGAGTATGGAACATCCTAAACCTCAAAGAAGGGGCAAATAAGATAGCAAGGCAGAGTAGGAGGCTGTTAGTGGCCTTCAGCAAAGTATTGGAGGCAGTTAAATCATACTTTCCAACCGCCCCAAATTTAGCGGGACAATCTTGCTATTCACGGACTGTCCTGCTGCCCCACCTGTGGGTCACATCATCCTGTAGGCGATCGGGAGGTTG
Source organism: Pseudophryne corroboree (assembly GCF_028390025.1). Lineage (NCBI taxonomy): Eukaryota > Metazoa > Chordata > Amphibia > Anura > Myobatrachidae > Pseudophryne > Pseudophryne corroboree. Next base: position 753,498,162 of record NC_086448.1, read on the forward strand.
GGGAACTGAACAGCGGTGCCGATGAGGGTAGTGAATGGACACCGAACGCATTTGCACTACATCCATTCATTGCAGTGTGGAGGCTGGGAGCAGCCGGGCTGCTGATGGAAAGCTGGGTTTGCCACCCGGGTGCCGCAAAATGGATGTGTGTCACAGAGCCGGTCCTAATCAATATGATGCCCTAAGCAAGATTTTGGCTGATGCCCCCTAGCACCGCCGCTAGTTCTGCAGGAGATGCCTGGCATGAATCAGTTGGCAGCTCTGCTAACTTCGGGCGCCTTTTGGTTATGAAAATGCATCTTATTTGCAGTACTATGTGGCTAGAATGCAAAAGCAGCTTCTGCTGATTAAAATGATATGCAGCATGTCAATATTCTGTGTGCGACTGCTGCTGTATCTGCATACGAAATGCTACATTACAGTGATTTCCAGGAAAACACATTTCGTTTGCAGATACAGCCGCAGTCACACACAGAATATAGGCATGCTGCATATCATTTTAATCAGCAGAAGCTGCTGGTGCCCCTAAGCATACCAAATGCCCTAGTTTGCCTATGCCTAAGGCCGGCTCTGGTGTGTCAGGTGGGCAGGCCCCCCCAAATATCAAAATTCAGGGAGCGTGGCCTGCGGTGGACAAAGCCACTACCACTTTCAGAAGTGCGCCTTTAGCGCGCAGCATGGGTCCCGACTCTACTGTAAAAAATGTTGAGAGGTATGGTTAAATGGTGCCTAAAAGTAGATTTTTGCAACTTTTATAATTAATTGGAAAAATGATAGTCAACAAGTGTATTTCAGCCAAAAGTATTTGTGGGTATATTAAATGGTATCTACTGTGAATTTGAAGTGTTTACACAGAAGTTTGTCAAATACTGTAAAATCACTTGTACTCACTGGCATATTTATAATGGGTGCAGTGTGCGCAGTGTACACGGGCCCCCAGGGTACAGGTGGGCCCACACCACATACACTGCTCCCATTATTTTTAATACTTTCCCTCCAAAGACCCACGGCGCAGCAGCGCTGCAGAAATCACTGGGAAAATGGCACAGAGCCATTTTGCTGTTTTGTGCATGTGCAGAAGAAAAGTCACTGGGAAAATGGCTGCTGCACCATTTTCCCAGAGATATGCACATGCATTCTAGACTCTGGGACAGCGCTAGGATCACCTAGGTCACCCTAGTGCACAGAAATACAGTGTGCTGCCGAGTGCCGACTAGATGGGAGGGGGCCCAGACAGAGCCTGTACACGGGCCTCCTGCTCTTCAGAAACGCCCCAGCTTGTACTGTAATCACAGAACTCACTATTCAGTGCAGACAATTTAGCCATTAAATAACAGGGGGGCCATGATGACACGATTGCATGTCCACTACCCCATATCACCCACCCATACGGCCACGCCACCTGTTTTACCAACCTGACTGCCCCTCCTACATGGGGCAGCCAGAATGTCGGTAACCTATTTCCCATCCACTTCTCCCAGGTCACATTATGTAGAAACTTAGTACAATATGGATTCTCAATAGAATGGGCAAAGTTGTTAAATTTAAACAATATCTATCTCCAAATTTACATTATTATTTTTTTTATATTAGTTAAGTTAAAAAAATTTCTTAAAAGCAGGGTTAAACAGAATGCTGACTACTAGAGTAGTACATTCTCTTCTCTACTGTATAAGTGCCAGCTCCTATCTCCAAATAGCACTTCCGTTCACTCAGGGGCGTTTCAACAGAGGAGGGGGCCGTGTGCACCTCCGGGTGGGCCCCCTCCTCTGTACGGCGCTGTAGACTGCGGCATTGTGCTGGAGTCTACTCCGCAAGTCTCCGGAAACATGGTGCCCGCCATGATCCGGAGACCAATTTGGCTACAGCGCACGCGCCGCGATCGCAGAGTCCGATGCTGGACTCCAGCAAGGTAAGTATTAAAATGGGTGCAATGTGTGCGATGTGGCCCCCCCTGGACCCAGAGGCTCGTGTGCACCGCACACATTGCACCCATTCTAGAAACCCCAATGCGTTCACCGATACTGGTGATGAATAAAATGGTGGCCGGCACACCTTATACACATCCATCTCCAGCCTCTCCTGACACATACTAGAGGTCATGGAACTGTGAAATAAAGGAGGACAAAGAGCTTTGTATTGCTTATATTACTTCTCAACACTTCCTCGTGGTTGAAAAAAATGGTGAATGTCAAAAATACAAAACTTTTAAAATAAATACTTAGAACAGAAAAGTTAAGCTGGCAGAAAATGTTTTTAAAATAATAAATCCATGATCTGTCTGCACGTCTGTAAATAACTTTGCAGAATGCGTCACGTTTGCATAACTAGTGGTACTACTGTTACAAACATTGGTAAAAATATTTTGACCACTCAGATGTCATGGTAACTATGGGGGACATTTACTAAGCAGTGATAAGAGCGGAGAAGTGAGCCAGTGGAGAAGTGCTCATGGCAACCAATCAGCACTGAAGTAACATCTATAATTTGCATACTATAAAATTATACAGAGCTGCTGATTGGTTAATGGGGCAACTTCTCCACTGGCTCACTTCTCCGCTCTTATCACTGCTTAGTAAATGTCCTCCTAAGTGAGGACGGACAGGGCGACGTGTAGTGTAGATGGCTGCACTGACAGTACTTGGGAGAGTGCTATATGGCTCCGTAAAATTAAAGGCTCAGATGGGGTATATGGCAAGTGTAAGTAGGTGGTGGCTTGTTAGTGGCTGTGGAGGTGCGGGAACACAATACATACTGTTAGTGTATATACCAATAAGAATAAATAGTGAATTGTGGTCTTTGGTTGTGTCCAGTAGCGCACATGATAAACTTCATTTACTAGAGCAATTTTCATTGGAATTATCTGTTGCTCTGACACATGTTTTAAAAGAAGAATTGGCCAGTGAAATGGAAGACCTGATTCTCTTTCTCCTCATGTGTTTTGACCAGAAGGTTAACAACATCAATCAGTTAATGAGTTCTTCCAGCTTTTTGGTGTATTTTCCCAGCAGTTGTTTATGTGAAGAAACATGCCTTGTCTTTGTGTGAGATGCTTGAGGTGAATGCTTGAGATTGATCATTAGAGGTAGATTTACTGTCAAAGTCAGAAAAAATATCTCTATACACACTGCCATATTTGCACCTCATTCTGGTCCGCGCTGCGCATGCGTGCGCTCTCCCGTGCGTGCGCATACTCACAGTCGCGGGCACCCGCAGGCGCACGGTATGCGTATTTACGGTAGAGTTTATGTGATCGTAGCGTGCGACTCAATCGTTACATATTTTCAGTAATAATGTATTTTGTAGATCATGGTCCCTTTGATAGATTCTGAAAGTTTAGTTAACATAGCATGTTCCTGAACAGAGAGATCCCTCTTTGTATTGTACGAAGGGTCTAACAGGGGTCATACAGTGGTGTTTGGTACCCATCGGAAGAGTATTTAAATAGCAATATTCCGGTGTTGGTTTGGAGCAGATTAATCGCTCGTGCGAATAGTTATGGACATAAGAAGTTTATGTCCATTTACTATTATTTGTTCTTATTTAGTCATGCGGCGGGAAACTCAGTATCCCACCCACCTGAACAGTTGGAAGCAGTCACAGCCCACCTGTATGAATCAACCTATGACCTTTTGTTATAATGCGAAGCCGAATTCCTGTGTCCAATGAACAATGAGATTGTAGGGACCATTGAATTGTATTGTGTGTGGGGCATAAATAGGCAAGCCGATCACATCCAGCTCACTCTTCAACGGTTATCATTGCTGAAAATCGGGAGCTGGATGTCCAGAGGCGCATGCGATCGTTTCCTTTGTGCGTAAGTGTTTCTCCGCAACTATATTGATCTTCTTGTTATTGTGGGCCAATCTCTCTCTCTCTCTCCCTTCTCCTCTTTCTCTCTTATTTTCCCTTAAATAGTAATTGTTTTATATTTCCTGTGTAGTTATCTGGTTAGGTAGTCAATGTTATATTGTAGTGTATGATTTGTATTTGTATTAATTCTTTTGCAAGTATATCATTCAAAATATATATTTTAGGCGTTGGACCCTGAGCACGGTATCTGTGTGTTTCTTATAGTATTAAGTATTCTCAGAGCGTCGGTGACGCTCGAACAGCTTTAAAGGTAATAAGGTTATACTGTGTTGCATTTATACTCTAACATTACACTAAGGTTTTAACTGCACAATACACTGTTTATGGTTTAGATACAAAGGTTTAATATAGTGAGCGTCAGCGCCGCTGGTGATCTCCCCGTGGTCCCGAACGTCCGCTACGCTATAGCGAATCATTACGTTAGTCAACAGCCAATAACGTGCCTGCCTGTGATCTCTTGGCTGTGAGTGAACGTGACGCTTGAGCGTCTCGATCACGGCACAGCGATTGTTACGCAACTAGCGTACCCTTACGGTACTTCATACGTAGATAGCGTACAGTGTTCTTAGACCTCATAAAGGGTATTATATACGATAAATATTTAGCTTTATCAATTGCGGGCTCGTCCTGTCCTTCACATATCTACACTAGGTAATTTCAGCAGACATTATCCAGCAGCAAAGGGCGGGAGATCATATTCCTCGTAGTGCTGTTTGGATAAGCGTCTGCTTCTCTTAGTAAAGGGTGCTGAAGGAATCCGGGAACCGGAGGTAAGAACAAAACAATAGTGTCTTTTTAAAACTGTTTATTTTTTTTTCTGTCTTGCGTACACACGCACGCACATATATATCTGCATTTCTTTTTCATTTGTGTATTTTCGTATATCACTCTTCTGTTTGCCAGTTTTATAGTTGATAAACGTGCTAAGAAAGATTTGTCACTATTTTATAGTTTAAGAGTAAAGGTAACATAGTTAAAGTATAGACAAACACACAGTTTTGCCTGGGAGATAAGGCGAAGTCAGTGTGGTGTGCGGTAGATGATCAAGGATCATCTACATTGATAAACGTATAAATTGTGTTACGGTGGATCTTTGCTTTGCGTACACGTGTCTCTAACAAAAGACTGAGACTTGCGTACGCAATCCAAGGGCCGACGCACGCAGCGTATATTACGCAACGGAGCGTACGGGTACGCCCACGTAACTCAAATCACAAGTTTTTTTTCTCTCCTCTCAACGCGATAAGTAGCGCCACGCGGTAAATAACGCCAGGCGATAAATCGCGCAAATCTATTTTTTTTTACATTCCAAATTTAAATTAACAGATCCTTCTCCTAATTGGTAACACATCTGGTCTAAAGAAAAATTTCTGCGCAGAAATAGAAATAGAAACAAAAGTGTACATGTGGTGAGTGAGTGTTTGCAATTATACAATTTTGAGGTTGAACCACAAGAAAAGTATCGAGTTCTCGTGAAGGTACATACATGTAAGTGACGTGCATGGTGGCTAGGGAGGCATCTCTGGTTAAACATAAAAAATTTTTAGCATTAGAGTGTAGCAGACCAGGAGGTCATACTGTAACAGACCAGGAGGTCCAGGTACAGCAGACAAGGAAGTCCGCTATAGAGACAAGTAGCACAACACCAAGAAGGGTTGGTGCGGAACCCATATAGGCCATTAAGCTCTGGCTGAAGGAATTCGCAGCCGAAATTTTCGATTCCACTGGTCGCTCCACACATAAGATTAGTTGCTTATGTGCTGAACGATTGTACCGCACGTAATTGTGTGCATTAGTAAACCTGACCGGTACTATTTGTGTACGAAGGTCATAAACGCTATTTGTACATTTTAACGTGATTTGTGTAATTTTTTTTATTTTAAGGGAAGTTCGCTGGTCACTCAGGAACTATCCAACAACCGATACTTGCTGGGGAACGCGCCCCAGTAAATAAAGGTTCACAGGGGCCCTAGGTTGGGTACAACAGCTCTGGATACAGTGATTGTGTTACTGGCCAACGTGGGCGAGAAGTGAGTGGAGTACTCGGTAAACTTCACCGCCAGCCTGCCCCGGACATCTTGGTTTTTGTAAGGGTTCGCTGAAGAAAAGCAACACCTGCAAGTTATGGGGGCCAGTTGTTCAGGTAGGGGGCGATCAACCTCGGTTCGGGTTGATTTAGTAAACCGACCAATAGGGTCGGCCAGGTATGTAATGTGTGAAAAATACGGTTCACACACAGAGGTTTTATGTGATGAATGGGAAAGAATGACTGTACATGACGGGGAGAAATTCCCAAGAATAGGTAGCTTTAGCCCAGAAGTGTTACTAAATCTAAGGAGAAGGATAGGTCTTATTGAACCAGCAAAGAGACGGATCAAACATTATGACTGTTTAAAGTTATGGCAACAGGAAAGTGAAATGCAAAAAGAGCTAACTGACATACCTGACTCTCATCTTGGGAGGAGAGATGTGGCAATGGAGGGGATTATGGTTGCGGAGAAAGGCACAATGTTGAACAATAAAAACGCACTTAGCAACTGTAGTATAGATGATAAGAATAAGTGTAATAAACATAACGATGATAATTGTAATGCTGTTAAATGTACAACTATTAACCCGTGCAAGTTGCACCCCATGTCAAACTTCCCTCAGGAATACGAGCAAGAAAGTGAACTCAACACGATGTCGGCACCACTTCCAGCAGCCATCACACAAGACATCCAGGTGGACGCGACCAAATCGGTAAAGGCAATAATCAAACCCCCTAACGGAGGGTCAGGTGAGGTCGTGTCCACAGGTACGTACAATGTTTTATATCACGCACAAACAAATGTACCCCATATTGTAAGACCAAAACAAGGTGATGTAATTGAGTTTAGTCCTGTCAGGGTGATCACAGTCCCCAATGGGAAGACTGACGATCAGGGAACCATTCCCGTCCAGGACAGTGCAATGCGCTGTCCCTGGTCCCGGACCGAATTGAGATCAATTATGTCAGAATTTCCTGATCCAAGGAAAAATCTAGTCGCATGTCAAAGGTTCATTAAAGAACTAGGAAACTCAACAGAACCCACCAACAAAGATTGGCGGACAGTGCTGAGGGCATGTTTGCCCTCCAGTGTTGACCCTGCGAAATTTATTACTGATTGTCAATTAGACACAGAAGTACCTCAAACGGAGGAACACAATCAGGAATGTATTAAGCAGATAAACCAACAGTTGGAAGTATATTTCCCTGCCGTTGTCAAGTGGAATGAAATCTTCTCCATAAGACAAAACGAAGGGGAAAGTATTTCCAATTATTTCAATCGAGCACTGCAAGTAATGGCTAGGAACACTGGGATCACAGACATCAAAACATGCGCACAGCATAGAGAAATAGCGGTTAAGGTATTAATGAATGGTTTAAAGGAGGTATTGAGAACAAGGGTACAGACCACCAACCCAAACTGGAGAAATATCTCAGTGGCCGCATTAAGAGAGGCCGCTATTGATATTGATCGTAATATCACCAGATACAGAGAGTCACAAAGTGATAAATTAATGGCCGCAAGTATACAGGCCCTAACCACAAGACCACTCCAGCATAAGCCCCAAACCCCTGCGAGAAATTCAAATGTGGAAGTCTGTTACAATTGCCAGAAGGAAGGTCATTTTGCAAGAGATTGTAGATCAGGAAGTAGACAAAAGTCACATCAGCCCCCTAGACAACGACATAATCATAATATCCAAGAAATCAAGGAAACACAGGGGAAACGGTTGATGGCGATGAGCATCCGAGCGTTTGAGGAGGCATCAAATCAACCAAGACCTCAGGTCATTGACACTTGGAGGAAACCCAGGGTTTGTTATCATTGTAGAAGAGAAGGGCATTATGCCAGCGACTGTAATAACCCACATAAAGTCAGACCCCCTAGACCAAGAAATGAGCAAAATTAAAACACACACCATTATAAACAGGGGTCATATAGGAAGAATTTTGAGCCACACCCATAATGTGCAATCAAGAAAGGTGATCATTAGGACTGATGGTAAGCCTGAGGTTATAGTTAATAAATTGGGAGGTCATTCCCTGAAGACACAGGAATGACCAGGTGAAACGTTGTAAATGTATCTGTGAAATGTTTCTTTTTCTCTCTCCCCATCTCTGACGATTATTGGTAGGATTCAAACATTACATATATACTCGGTCTTTGCAGAAGTCTACCAAACCCCAGCATGACCTATCCGCATCAATGTATTCTGGCCAGATACAGACAATGGAATGTGGAAGTGCTGGGGGGGAGGGACTGCGCAAGGAAACCATTGGACATGTAGATATGACAGCCTGATGATCTGACAATGTTTTAGAAAATGTTTATGTTGAAAAATGTTTCTTTCTTTTTCTGGTGTTTATTGATGTGTTATGTTATATATACATATATGAATTGTTCTCTCTCTCTCTTTTGTTTTTTTCCTCTTCTCACTCATGTTTTAAAGATGGTATGTCACACCTCAGTTAGACAAATGGCAATGCAAGATTTTTTTTCTCCTTACAGAAAGATCGCTGGTTTGGAGGGAATATTGCATCATCGGAATGTTCGTTTGGAAGACTGAGAGACAGCACCTTTGAGATGACAGCAGAACAAGAAGAACAACAAGACTAGAGAACTTAATTATCGTGACAAGTTTCTCTCCCCCTCAAACTGTTTTTTTTCTGTACCCCCATTACAAATTTCTTCTTTTCTCCTCCTGTAAGATGGACTTGCCCAAAGAGACTGTGATATGGATTTTCCTGTTGACCATGATGTTGACCAGAGCAGTCTGTTCCGGCGAGAGTACCATTGAGGTCGAGAAAGGATCCAGAAAGGTTCCGATGACTGAGACGGAGGTGTAAATTTCCAATAGCAATACAACCACCAAGCAAAAGGCGAGTACCAGAAACGATCTAGCCATGTTAGTTGTAAACATTTTTCTCTTAAGGATTGTTAGCTGAAAAGAGAACTGTATCTGTAGGCTCTGTGACAATGTAGTTGAGGATGGGTGCATCAAGAAATGCCAATCCAGTTTTAATATCCACATGGACCGGCATCCATTGAGTGACTATCACTCCTTAGTGGGTAGTGTGTTAAATCAAACAGGTTGTTGGGTATGCTCTCAAGTACCTCAAGGTCATAGCAAATCAGGGCTAGTACCATTTCCTTTAACGGTAGGGGAGGTACTTGAGCTAAAGGGTGGGAGACCGGTGGACAGGAGGTTTAATATCTCCAGCCCTCCTAGTTTGAAGCTCCACCAATATCATGTGGATAGATCCCTCATATGTTTTAACATTTCCAATCCCCGAAAGCCGGGAAATTGGGAAGTGTCATGGAGTAATCAGACCATGACCTTTTCGCATAGAGCAGATAGAATGCCTACAGATACAGAGCTTATACGCCACATAGCCGATAGTGGAAAATCTTTCCGGTATAGGTATACCTTAGGAAATAGGATTACTAGAGTTGGAGAGGTATCACCAGGATACTGTGCACATATCGTACAACCTGATACGTGTACTAAGTAGATGGAAGAATTAGGGTTAGGAGATTTCACATGGAAGGTGTGTAATATGGTTATGTCCTACTCCGTCCCATATGTTCTCCCCGATGATGCATATTTCATATGCGGGAGAAAGGCGTATAAGTGGCTTGCCCCAAACTCTGAAGGATTGTGTTATATTGGAAAGGTACTGCCTGAAGTAATGACTGTATCACATGACAAAATGAAAGACATACACCGTGTTGCCCAAGCTCCTTATACTCACACCCATTACGAGCACGTTGTTAAAAGGCACCTGATAGAGAAGACAGAGCATCCGGCCTCTGATCTGATAAGTGAATCCACCGGGATTCAATTCTTAATCGCGTTAGATTTCACCCGCACCGCTAGAGGAGTGCTGAATTATAAATACATATCGGCGCTCGCAAATTTGTTAGATAATATCACTGAAATGTATGATGACACATTTAGGTATACTGGAAGGGAACTTCAAGCTTACAAAACAGAACTGGTACAGCATAGAATGGTTCTCAATTACCTCACAGCAGTGACAGGCGGATATTGTGTCACACTGGCAACACAATACGGCGTGAAATGTTGCACATATATTACGAATAGCACCGAGGACCCGGTCGAGGTCATAGACCAAAAGATGGACGATATTCTCCAACTGAAGTGGGAATTTCGCAGGAGACACAATCTCACTCTTGCTGCTGTAGGTAATGAGCTGACTCGTTGGGTGTCATGGTTGAACCCGCGAAATTGGTTTTCTGGTTTGGGAGAATGGGCTCAAGGAGTCATAATGGATGTTGGGAAGTTTCTCCTATGTATCTTAGGTGTTGTCATATCGATTGGATTGATATTTAGATGCGGTCAGGCTTTAATGAAGTGCAAACATCGTACAAGGGTAATGAGTTTGAGGAGTGAGGAAACTGTAATTCCAATGGACTTGATTTACGACCCAACGGTAGAAACAATGATGTAATGAAAATGCGATTATACGGTCCGTTTCTTTCACCTGTTTTTCCGTTTTCTCCAAGGTAAAAAGACCCACTTGGACGAGGAATTTGATGAGCCGGTATACAGACAACAGAGGGATTAAAGAAGAAGTTTTTTGACAACCTGATACACAGATTTTTGATGAACTATGCCATGGATCCCCAGTTTCCCTAGAAATTTTAAAATTACGCTAGCCCAACACTTTTGTAAATCTATGGACATTGACAGCTTTTGCTCGCACCTTATGGGCAAAAGCACAAAGAAGACTGCATTCAACAGACACCAAACAAGACCTCAATCGACGAATGTACATTTAACTGACATAGAATATCACCGCATTTACCGTAATTATGTCTTTTCTTCATTTCTACAACCCTCAGGTAATGACACACATAGTCGATAGGGAATACAGGCACAGATATCAGCAATCACATATCTCCCCCATTCATGTATCATCAACTAAAATGTGCTCCCCCATTTTGTTACAACCAAAGCCGAAAAGAGCTCGGTAAAGTTTGACAGCCCATCCACAGACCCGTACCACGGGATAAGAAGGAATTCAAATGTATACTTCGCAATACCTCGAAGCTTGATTTAAAACACGTACGGCACGATGATACATGACCCCCAAGCACGGATTCATACACACATGCTTCTGCTATCCCACTAGGTCATACCCTTTTCCTACCTTCTCCTCTCCTCCCTTACCCAACCATGTAAATGTATTAACCCCTAACATATATTTTTCTCTTTTTGAAATGTTTTCAGGAAGTGGCAGTTATTGTTGACTGCCAAAGGGTGGACTGTCAAAGTCAGAAAAAATATCTCTATACACACTGCCATATTTGCACCTCATTCTGGTCCGCGCTGCACATGCGTGCGCTCTCCCGTGCGTGCGCATACTCACAGTCGCGGGCACCCGCAGGCGCACGGTATGCGTATTTACGGTAGAGTTTATGTGATCGTAGCGTGCGACTCAATCGTTACATATTTTCAGTAATAATGTATTTTGTAGATCATGGTCCCTTTGATAGATTCTGAAAGTTTAGTTAACATAGCATGTTCCTGAACAGAGAGATCCCTCTTTGTATTGTACGAAGGGTCTAACAGGGGTCATACAGTGGTGTTTGGTACCCATCGGAAGAGTATTTAAATAGCAATATTCCGGTGTTGGTTTGGAGCAGATTAATCGCTCGTGCGAATAGTTATGGACATAAGAAGTTTATGTCCATTTACTATTATTTGTTCTTATTTAGTCATGCGGCGGGAAACTCAGTATCCCACCCACCTGAACAGTTGGAAGCAGTCACAGCCCACCTGTATGAATCAACCTATGACCTTTTGTTATAATGCGAAGCCGAATTCCTGTGTCCAATGAACAATGAGATTGTAGGGACCATTGAATTGTATTGTGTGTGGGGCATAAATAGGCAAGCCGATCACATCCAGCTCACTCTTCAACGGTTATCATTGCTGAAAATCGGGAGCTGGATGTCCAGAGGCGCATGCGATCGTTTCCTTTGTGCGTAAGTGTTTCTCCGCAACTATATTGATCTTCTTGTTATTGTGGGCCAATCTCTCTCTCTCTCTCCCTTCTCCTCTTTCTCTCTTATTTTCCCTTAAATAGTAATTGTTTTATATTTCCTGTGTAGTTATCTGGTTAGGTAGTCAATGTTATATTGTAGTGTATGATTTGTATTTGTATTAATTCTTTTGCAAGTATATCATTCAAAATATATATTTTAGGCGTTGGACCCTGAGCACGGTATCTGTGTGTTTCTTATAGTATTAAGTATTCTCAGAGCGTCGGTGACGCTCGAACAGCTTTAAAGGTAATAAGGTTATACTGTGTTGCATTTATACTCTAACATTACACTAAGGTTTTAACTGCACAATACACTGTTTATGGTTTAGATACAAAGGTTTAATATAGTGAGCGTCAGCGCCGCTGGTGAAGTCCCCGTGGTCCCGAACGTCCGCTACGCTATAGCGAATCATTACGTTAGTCAACAGCCAATAACGTGCCTGCCTGTGATCTCTTGGCTGTGAGTGAACGTGACGCTTGAGCGTCTCGATCACGGCACAGCGATTGTTACGCAACTAGCGTACCCTTACGGTACTTCATACGTAGATAGCGTACAGTGTTCTTAGACCTCATAAAGGGTATTATATACGATAAATATTTAGCTTTATCATTACTAAAGCTTCTAAAAATGAAAAGTTGTGTTTTGTGATAGCAACCAATTAGATTCTCTATTGTATCCTAGAAAATTATAGACAGAATCTGATTGGTTGCTATGGGCAACACCACCAATTTTTAGAAGTTTTAGTACATTAAATATACCTCAGTGTCCATTGCAAGATTTCTAGAGGGGGTTTTCCAAATGCAGTCTACAATTTCCCACTCTGCAGAACATTTGAGCAAATGCGGGAGTCTGGGGAAGCGGTAGAAGAACCCAATAACGACCCTGGACATTAATGTAAACATTGGTCTATTTATACACTAGATAGTGTACGGAATACAGTATTGATAATTAACGCTATAGATGGTCTATAGTATAGGCTGTATCAAACATATTTAACTAATAAGATAAGTAGTCAGGAAAAGGTTAAACATACTTTAAGAAATAAATTCACAAACATAATAGAACCAGTACTGCACTTTCTAAGCACACATTCTCTCACTTCATGTTAAGGCTCCTGTCTCTTCTTTCTGGTAGCTGCTCTCTGGTCCAGTGCACTGATTGAGGATTTAGATACACACACACACACACACACACACACACACACACACACACACACAAACTTGGTCGAGCTGCTACCACTGGGCATGTGCAACAGCTCTGTTCTGTCCCTTAAACTGCACGATGTGGCAGCAGCTCTAGTAATCATATTATATATCATTGCTATTGTCATCATTTGAGCCACTTGACAAGAGGAGGGGTTTACAGGCAACCAGAACCCCCCCCCCCCTGCATTTGCCTATGCCTACAGCTGGGTACACACTTGTCCAATCCTCGGAAGATCAAACTCCCATCCGACCAGTTGGTCCAGCATTGGACGAGTGTGTTCACCTGATCACCTGTTCTTGGCCGCCTGTTGGGTCTCCTGGTTTTAAAACATACTTAAAAATCAGGAGAGCCGACCAGCAGCCAGTCAACCAATGTTGCAGTGTGTGGGCTGCTGAGACCGGAACTGGCAACCGATCTCCAGTCCTGGCAACTCAGCACACCATTAGAGTGGTGGCAGTGCCAGATCTGGAGGGATCCTGGCACGGTCTGTCGTTATGGTGAAACCCAGTGGAGACCGCGAATGAGAAAGGGAGTATGGCAGAAAGACCCGTCAGAGGCGAAGGGCCTGGATTCTAGAGTATTTAGTCCCTGTCAGTCATTACTGCAGAGTTTGGCAATGGGCGTTGGGCAGTGGTGATTAGTTTCCCTGTTAAAAAATGGAGCAGTGAGCCATGATTGGCTTGCTAGCAGCGCCATTTTTAAAGTTCAAGATGTCAGCGCCGGGCAGAGCCGGCCATAGGCATAGGCAAACTAGGCAATTGCCTAGGGCATTTGATATGCATAGGGGCATCAGCAGCTTCTGCTGAGTAAAATGATATGCGGCATGCCTATATTCTGTATGTAGCATTTCATATGCAGATACAGCCACAGTCTCACACAGTATATAGGCATGCTGCATATAATTTTAATCAGCAGAAACTGCTTGTTTATCCTAGCCACATAGCAATGCAAATAAGATGCATTTTCATAAAAAAAGGTGTGCCCGACGTTAGCATTGAGGCAAGATTTATGAGGACACATCTGTATCCAAGCAGAGGCAGAGGTCACAGTGTTAGTGGCAGTGTGAGTGCTGTGTGCATGTGAGTGGGTTGGTTGTGCAGTAGTGTTCGGAATATGTGTAAGGAGCATTATGTGTGTCATGTAAAAATGCATTAATAATGTGCAACATATGTGTAAGGGGCACTATGTGTGTCATTATGTGTATAAGGGCATTAATAATGTGCGGCATATGTGTAACAGGGTACTACTGTATGTGTGTCATTATGTGTATGGGGCACTAATAATGTGTAGGGGGCACTATGTGTCATTATGTGTATAAGGGCATTAATAATGTGCGGCATATGTATAAGGGACATTATGTGTAAAAGGGCATTAATAAAGGTTGTCATAATGTGTAAGGCGCATTATGTTTATAAGGACATTAATAAGGTGTCTCATGTGTAAGCGACATTATGTGTATAAATGCATTACTAATGTGTGGCATTATGTGTATAAGGTGCTCTACTATGTGGCGTTGCGTATAGAAAGGGCACTACTGTGTCGTCTAATGTGAATAAAGAGCAATAGGGTGTGGTGTAATGTGAATAAGGAGCAATTCAGTGTGATGTAATGTGAAAAAGGGGCACTACTGTGAGGAGTAACGTTTATAAGGTAAAGTAATACTGCTGTGGGATGTAATGTGAATTATGGACACTATCGCATGATCAAATGTGAATAAAGTTGCAGTACTGTGTGGCGTAATTGGAATTGGGGTTACTATTGTGTGGCCATGCCCCTTGCCAACAAAAGCACACTCCTTTTTGGGCTGTGCACAAAATGTGGGAACTGTTCCTATTTAAAATATAGGGGGTCCAAACACCAAAATAAGGACTGCTATGGGTGAGGGGTGATGGTGCTGGGAAAGAAGTGCAAGGTCAGAGGCGGAACCAGTGGTGGTGCTATGGGGGAACCAGCCAAAATCTTGCCTAGGGCATCATATTTGTTAGGGCCGGCTCTGGCGCCGGGATGCATCATCACCCCGCCCCCTTGTGTTGGTGAATATTAGCCATTGCGAGGCAGCGGCAGTCAGCGCAACAACGAAGGAGTAAGCAGGAGCTCCTAAAGATGATGGAAGCCCTGGGGAGGTGGCAGCCATGCAAAAGAGTTTACAAGCTGCCGCCCCCCAGGTGAAGATGAACAGATGAACAAAGAAGACACCACAAGCCCTGGGGAGGTGGCGGCCACGCAAAAGAGCTTACAGACTGCTGTCCCCAGGTGTAGATGAAAAAAGAAGATGCTACAAGCCCTGGGGAGGCGAAGGCCAAGCAAAAAAGTTACAGGCCAATGCACCCAGGTGAAGATGATAAAAGACACTGGATGTCCTGGGGAGGTGGCAGCTTGTAAGCTTTTTTGCGTGGCCCAGGTAAAAGTGCCGTCTAATAAATTATTGCTACGTTAGGTGTTTTGTCTTTATTTTAATATTTTCTTTAAAGGCGAACTACAGGTAACAGCAGGCCTTTAAATCTACCAACAGCTTCTTTGTTCAGCAAATATACATTATCACATGGAATGGACTATGGAACCTTGTCATGCCAACAGCAAATGTCAGGGGGGGATAGCTAACAGCAGACCCTCCAACATGACCCGCCCCACTAGGTACAAAATGCTCTGTTTCTGGACTTCCCTCTTAATTTATGATTTCCATCACCTGTGTTGAACTAGTTAAATGATAAGAAAGCTGTTTCTTCACAGGTGATGGCAATAATAAATTAAGAGGGAAGTCCAGAAACGGAGCATTTTGTACCTAGTGGGGCGGGTCATGTTGGAGGGTATGTAACAGTTCTGGAAAAACTATACTGTACTGTAATAGTCACGCCACCATTTAGTTTTATCATTATAAACATAAAGGATACCGCTCACTTGTAGAGCTAGCAGTTTTCTATGCCAACTTCTCTGTCTAGGCCTAATTCAGAGATGTACGTGAATCTGTGCATGATCAGAAGCTGCACTGTGGAGATCTGGGGCTGCAATGTCACTCGCAGCGCCCCAAATGTCGCTGCATGGTTGACGTTCTGCTGGCATTGGGGGCCGTCAAGAGGCAGCATTCCAGAAAAAAGGGGCGTGTCAACAGGGCCTCCTTGGACGCAGCAATCCTGCGTAACCTGAAGGTCACTTAGATGATGGATGGTCACACATATGATCCGATGTTGTGTCCTCGGACACAACAGCAGATCATAGAATCCAGAAGGAGGCGTATATTTACAGAAGAGGTCTCCTGCGACATTAGAATGTTATCGCACAGCAGCTGCATCCACAGACGCAGGGCTTGTGTGATATCTGCTATGATAAATCTTCCCCTATTGTGTGGTGCACCACAACAGGCAATCCGTATCACTCTTCCCAGGAAAATACATGTCTGTGTATCATACTTGCCGACCTGGCTGCTCCCTCTTCCAGGAGGGGGCAGGCCGCTCGGGGTATAGGGGGCGTGCCGGGGACGTGGTCGGCTGGATGGTGGGTATGCCAGGGGCACGGCCTTGAGAACACGTCATCGTGTCTCCGCCCTCCACTGTACAGTGCGGAGGAAAGCATCATCGTGACACACACACACACACACACACACACACACACACACACACACACACACACACACACACTTTCACTATAAGCTGAAGGGGGGTGCGGGGGTGTGTCTTTCTGGAGGCCAGGAGGGTCACACGATTTTCGGGAACCTCCCGGCTGTTCCAGGAGGGTAGGCAAGTCTGCCAAGTGGCAGGGGTCAAAGCTCACTGTGTTGATGGACAGGGTGCATCCACTTCTTTGAATCTATGACTCATCTGGACATATGGGGGCGATTCAAGTGTTTTCGACCACAGCTGCCACTAGATGATGTCTGACCAAGAAATTTAATTGTTGCTCCGTTCAGACACAAGTGCTGCTGGGGGCACATTTCTTCCTGCGGCCTCCTGAGGTGTGCGTTCGGTATATGCTGCTAAACCCGATCAAATTAGGTGCGACAAGAGACATAATTAATGGGCGCCCAGGAACATCGGAACTGGCCCCATGAGCCTGCTTCTCTGTTCACAATCCATTTACTCCAGAACTTCTATATTGCTTACTACATCCATTTCAAATATGGTCCCTATAGTTCCCTTCCATGTTACTCTACCAAAACCGCAATATGCTGCATTTTCTTTTGATGCACGGCTGCCCAAGGAATGGGTGGGAGCACGCCTAGAGAGCTTAATGTACTTTTAATACCAGGTTATGCATTAAAACGGCATTATCCGTGCACTGGTGTGTACAAGGCCTTAGCATTTCTCAGTTTATTTCATATTCCATTGGTATTAAATTATACAAACTGTGTATGACTCTCACGAGGATAATTTTCACATGATCATGCATTAGAGCAGCGAGTGTGATACACTCTGCATTGTCAGGTCTCAAAGCGGCTACAACAGCCTGATAAATATCTGCAGTCCACGGCTGCTTCTGTACTGTTCAGCGGAAAATCAGAACATATGGTAATAGAGATTTGTGCATTTATATGATAAATTTGCTCAGAAAATGAGAAAAGTGAGAGCTGGAATTTACCAGATGCTCCCAGTCTTGTTTTTAAGATAAAGCTTAAACTATAGACAGTGGCTAGGAAAAGGAACTTTGGAACCCTAATATTGATAGCTGCATCCAAAAGTTGCATATTTACTTGGTAAATGTTCCCTTTGAATGTTTAGAAGACTTTAGGTAATCTAATGTTCTATGGGGGTCATTCCGAGATGATCGTAGCTGTGCTAAATTTAGCACAGCTATGATCATTCACACTGACATGTGGGGGGACGCCCAGCACAGGGCTAGTCCGCCCCGCATGTCAGTGCCGCCCCCCCTTCCCCGCAGAAGTGCAAAGGCATCGCACACCAGCGATGCTTTTGCACTTCAAGAGTAGCTCCCGACCAGCGCAGCTTTAGCGCGCTGGCCGGAAGTTACTCATCGCTCTCCGGCCCGCAGCGGCTGTGTGTGACGGAACGGCGGCCAAACGCCACCGTTCTGCGCCCCCCCCCGCCCAGCGACCGCCTCTGCCTGTCAATCAGGCAGAGGCGATAGTAGCGGCCCGACGTGCGATCGGGTCACAATGACCCCCTATGTGCTCAAACATCCATGTCAAACAAAACTAGTGAAGATACAAAAAATAGTCTTTATTTCTTAACTGCTAGTTATTTTTTATTTAGATCGAATATATTCGAACTAAACATAAAATTGTTTATTTAGTTGCTATAGACAACAGACACCACTATACATCCATGGAACCGTCAGGAACTGTCAAGTCTGCCTTCTCCCACTTCAAATCTATTATGTGTCATCTTCTCTGCAGGTGTTAGCTCTGGGGATAAAAATACTAGCTGACGTAACCATAATGCAGGCAGTTTGCTGCCGGTGTCACAGGGGAGAGACAGATTGGCTTCATTGCTGATCCGTTAACACAAGTTAAAGGTCGCATGATAGATTACTTTGAATGGTTTATTCAGAATAAGAAATAAGAAAAAAAAAATAGTGTAATATGTATATAGATTTTTTTTTATTGTAATCTAATTATTGCAGCAACTAAACATTTCTAAACTACACTTGCAAGCAAGTAAAATGCATATTAACTATTTACTGCTTAAACAGTATGTATGCAGTTATACTGTAACGTATTTATCAGAAAAGATAATTTTTAAAAATAGAGTATTTCAATTACTTGATATCTACTGTAGTTATTGTAGCCGTTTCTTCCCTTTCCTTTTCTAGTGCAATTAGAATTCTATGCAGACGAATAGAGATGCTCAAACTGGCAGAATACAGTAACAACTGTTCAAAACGTTCAAACAATCAAAAACTTACAGGAATTTCTAAAAAATCACATTAAAAAAATGGGCAACATTCAAATAGGTCGACCATGATTGATTCAGTCCGACCATGAATTAATAAGGAAATAGCAGGTCCACAAAAGAGCAATACCCCTTTCAGACAGAAATGTCTGAAAGTCCCGACAATTGAAATGCCGGGTAGTTTTGCCGGGACCTGCCTGACCCCCCTTTCACACAGACATGCAAATTACCGGGTCCAGAATTTCGACCCGGTAATTTGCAGATCAACACGGGTATTTTGTCTGTGTGAAAGGGTCAACTCGTGTCATAATTCCCGTGTCTCCGACCCTGGTAAATTCCAGGGAGGGTTGAAGTCCTGGGAATTACAACACGGGTTGACCCTTTCTAACAGAAAAAGGACATGTGTGTTTCATGAAATTACCGGGTGGTACTGCTTCACCCGGTAATTTCATTTTCTGTCTGAAAGGGGTATAAGTAGTTTTGCATGGTATTTACCTTCCTGACTGCAAAGAATACCTGGTCTGTCACCATGACTACAGGTTAGGAAATAAGGATTTCACTGAAGGAGTGTAAAACATGAACAAAGTCTTGTGCATATTTTGTTTCAAGCTCAAACTCCAATTTTGGACTGTGCTAAATTGTATCAAAAAGTAAAGACTAATACATTAATAATCCTATATTATAAAAGCCAACTCTGCTCCTCACCTCTGTTATGTGCGCTGCCAGCCACTAGAGGCCGCCACATGGACCAAATGATTTGTGTGTGCGCTCAAAGCTGACACAGCTCAAAGTGAAACTAATACTGGAGGGAGATACTAAGGTGGGTACACAAGTAACACAACGTCACTCATTTTGCCCTTCTAGAGAGACATTGTTTACCATATTGACTAGTGTGTACGTTGCCCAACGATGAACTATGTGCAGCCCTGCGGGTCGTTAATGACCATTGCTGTCGCCCATGCATGCAGCTCAATTTGGACTGTCATCCAAAAACGGCATGCACGGCCCGGCCGCTGCAAGATGTCACTGAGCGATATAGTTTTCAGTGTGTACACAATGCCGACGACCGTTCAAGCAGGGAAGGGAACACACTAGGCGACATCACTCATAGAGCCCATTGCCTAGTGTGTACCCACCCTTACAGCCTCCTACCATGCTGCTGCTAATATTAATAATAATGATCTGACTGGGGAAAGTGAGTAGGGGGTAGGGGCATATAGGGACTGTGGGTTGGTGGTCAGATAGGGACAGGGGGAGAAAGAAAGGTCAGAAGAGTCGGGGCACATAGGGACTGGGGAGAGAGGGCATGGGGGGAGAGATAGGGGGAGGGGTTGGGTTAGATAGGGACTGGGGAGAGAGTGGTAGGGGTAGATAGGGAAAGTTAAGAGAGATGCAGATTGTTTCAATAGTCACCTCTGTGTGACACAGACACACACTTCCTATGTACACTGCACCCTTCACCATATACTGCCCCTATATACACTGCACCCCCATCCTTTTTCATATTCTGCACCCCCCCCCCCCCCACACACACACACCATATTGCAACATAGTAAAGTTTCTGAGGTTGAAAAAAGGAAATGTGTCCATCGAGTTCAACCTGTTAGTGGTCTCCTACACTGAACAATTTTTTAAGACTCATTTTAACTGTGCTGAGTGTTTATACATGATTTACCTACCATATCCCTGTATATGCTTATCCATTAGGAATTTATCAAGCCCATTTTTAAAAGTAGTGACCGAGTCCGCCATAACTACTCTCTCAGGCTGGGAATTCCATGTAGGTATTGTCCTTATTGTGAAGAAACCTTTCCGTCTCTTTGCGCGAAATCTCCTCTTCTCTAACCTAAGCGGATGTCCACGTGTCTTTCGTGATGATCTTACCAAAAACAAATCCCCCGCTAGCTCTGTGTATTGACCCCTTATATATTTGTAAATGTTAATCATGTCCCCTCTTAATCTCCTTTTTCCAATGTAAACATGCCTAGCCTAGCAAGCCTTTCCTCATATTCAATCAATTTTATTTATCAATTTATTTATTTATTTATTTATTTATCAATTTATTTATCAAATTTATCAATTTGGTCGCTTGTCTCTGAACCTTTTCTAGTTCCACGATATCCTTTTTGTAGTATGGTGCCCATAACGGTACACAGTATTCAAGATGTGGCCTCAATAGTGATTTATATAGTGGGAGTATAAAACTCTCATCCCTTGCATCAATTCCCCGCTTAATGCATACTAATACTGTCCCTTGTTTGCCTTCATTGCTGCATTCCTATTTTGGGGTACTACTGTTAAGTTTGTTATCTATGTGAACACCTAAATCTTTTTCCAGTACAGCATTCCCTAGTTTCTCACCATTTAATATGTAGATAGTGTTCTTATTCTTGCTACCGAAGTGCATTATCTTACATTTTTCTATATTGAACCTCATTCTCCATTTTGAAGCCCATGCTTCCAGTTTAAATAAGTAATTCTGAAGAAACTCGGCATCCTCCACCGAATTTATAGCCTTACACAATTTGGTATCGTCTGCAAAAATTGACTCTATGCTCTCTAGACCTGCTACTAGATCATTTATGAAAATGTTGAACAATAGTGGTCCAAGTACAGACACCTGTGGCACACGCATGAGTACCTCAGTCCATTTAGAAAAAGTTCCATTTACCACCACTCACTGCTCCCTTTTATCTAATCAATGACTCACCCACGTGCGTAATGTGTTCCCTAGCCCAAGTTCTCTTAACTTGTAGATAAGTCGCATGTGTGGTACTGTATCAAAAGCTTTAGCAAAGTCTAAAAAGATTACATCCACCTCTTTACCCTGATCAAGGTTTGCACTAACTGTTTCATAAAAGCCTATTAAGTTAGTTTGACATGATCTATCCTTCACAAATCCATGATGGTTCCTATTAATAACCTTATTGGTTTCAAGGAACTCCTGTATTCTATCCTTTATAATACCTTCCAGTACTTTCCCCACTATAAATGTAAGACTTACTGGTCTGTAATTACCCAGTTAAGATTTACTTCCCTTTTTAAATATTGGCGCTACTTCCGCTATATGCCAGTCTTTGGGAACCACTCCTGACGCAAGTAAGTCAATGAAAATCAAATATAGGGGCCTTGCTAATTTGGAGTGTAGCCCCCCTTTATTCTGCCCATATATACACACTACATCCCCATATCCCTCCATATAGTTCCCCACTATATACAGGGCACACCCTCCTCCATGTACTTCTCCCGCCATATACAGCATACTCTGCACCCTCTCCTCCATATACTATGCTGCAACCCCAGGTTACTTGCCATCTCGGGACTCAGCAACAAGTAGCAGAAGTAACCAGGAAACTGATGCAGAAATCATCAGACGTCCTGCAGAGTTCAGAGCGGAGGCATCGGGGACACGTTTGGCCACTTACCGGCGGGGGGAGGGAGAAGGTAAATCAGGGGTCTGAAGCAGTGAAAAGTGAGGAGAAGTGAGCCAGTGGAGAAGTTGCCTGTGGCAACCAATCAGTAATGAAGTAACATTTATAATTTGCATACGGAGCAGTGACACCCTGTGTCGGGTGAGCTGTGTGGTGGCCAGGAGGAGGAGGGGATGGTGCTGGGGATGCAGATGATACAGGTGAGAAGGAGGCAGATAACCATCTCAGTTGCTTTATATATACTGCGTGCCAACGGAGGGATGGGTCCTGTGCTCACCCCCCCCCCCTCCCCCCACAGGCCATGCCCAGACAACTCCGTCTAGCTGCTGGTGGCTTCTAGTGTCCTCTACCACCCAGACTGGCTGGGAGCTGTGCGGGGACTGGTGAGCTTACATGTGCCAGTACTGGTGTATATAGTACAGCTTCATTACAGCCTGCCCATTACAGATATACAGCATCTATATATATATAAAAGGTTAGCACTACACACACCAATGATGTGTGGAAAGGTGAGGCAGAGCCTTTCCTGTCAAACTAACGTACATGTCAGAGTTTATACTATATAAAGTATATGAAAAATACAAACAATATATTAGAAATATATTCTTTGTATTATTCAAATCATTTTTATAATCAAAGTCTATGACAGGTGAGGCCTATCTTTTCTGCACATCTCTGATCAAAACTCACCAAAGCTCAAGCAGTATATACTGCTGCACCTGTGTATAATGCCCACATGTATATACTGCTGCACCTGTGTATAATGCCCACATGTATATACTGCTGCACCTGTGTATAATGCGCACATGTACCCTTAGGCTCATACAGATAGAGCCGCACTCATGTAGCCCCACAACCGGAGTGCACAGAGACGTTTCCATTAAAGTGAATGGGACACGTACGCGCCTCGGACGCGCATGCCCCAGGCGTGGCGATGGAGCGCCCAGGCACAGTCGGAGCCATGATTAGCGTGGCTCCATCTGTATAATTCCTGTAAATCTGGCTCTGGTACTAGCCAGTGCCTCCTGAGCCATTTATCTCACCCCACGTCCCTGACACACACTCACACACACACTCACTCTCAGCATGACCGAGCCACGGCTCCCTGCAGCAGGACTTTCAGAAACCCGGCAGCTCCTATGTGAGTAGCAACCGCCTTCCTAACATAATCCGGCCCTGGTGTCCATCATTTTGACGGGCTTTTAACTAGTAATAATAATAATAATAATAATAAATATTACCCCCTGTCTACGATCATGACACCCCAGGAGCAAGAAAACCCTGGCAAAGAGCATTGCACCCTTGTTAATGAGCATGACACCCAGAGTATGAAACCCCTAGCAACAAGCATTCCACCCCTGGCAAAGAGCATTACACCCATAACACGAAACCCCTGGCAATGAGCTTTACACCCAGAGCATTAAACACCTGGCAACAAGCAGATAATTTAAAATTAATTAGAAACCTTACTGTGGAGCATAATGTATCAGGGGCATTGTGGTGTGTGGCTTAATGTATAATGGGCATTACGGTGCATGGTATAATGTGTCAGGGGCATTGTGGTGTGTTACATACTTTGAAGGGGCACTGAGGTGTGTGGCATAAATGTGTCAGGGGCATTGTGGTGTGTGGCATAATGTATCATGGGCATTGCGGTGTGTGGTATAATGTGTCAGGGGCATTGTGGTGTGTGGCATAATGTGTCACAGACAATATGGTGTGTGGCATAATGTATCAGAGGCATTACAGTGTGTGGCATAATGTGTAATGGGCATAACGGCGTGTGGCATAATGTGTTAGGGGCATTACGGTGTGTGGTATAATGTATCACGGACATTAAGTTGTGTGGCATTAATATAAGGAGGAAATATTATAAATAATGTAAGGGGCATGAATAAGGATTTTTTTTTCCTGTGGTGGCCAATGTCTGGGCATGCAGGTTGCCAAACTGGGGTATAAGGTAGCTTTTTCCTGCAATGACATGCCATGCCCCTTCCTGTGAGACCACACCCCTTCCAATAAGGCCACACACCCTTTTGAAATGGCAATGTACAGGGTGTATATGAAACATTAATGCATTTTGTTCTTAGACTTGGGTGCTGTCACCAAGATATCTCATTAAGGTATGAACTGGTGCCGAGAGAGGGTGGGGGAGCGGGCACCAATTACCCGGGCCTAGGTTTGCTGGTGGGGCCCGGGTCCACCCGTCCTGAATATACTTACCTTGATCTGGGGAAGTCGGTTCTTCCTCCTCTGCAGCCTCATCTTCCCAGTGACAAGATGGCACTGCACATTGAAAGCAAAGGTTCTTGCCCCGCCCCCTCCCTCTTATCTGAAATGCACTTTTATTTTTTCATATATTTTTTTTCTGGTGACTGTGGCCGCATCCCCTATTTAGGATGACCCCCCCCCCCCCCTCCTTCCCCCTTCCCAATCCAGTACCACGGCCCGGCGGTGTTCTCTGTACGGCCCTGATGATATGCAAATATTCCAAAATACAGAAAAATACGAAATCCAAAATACTTCCGGTCCCAAGTATTTTGGATATGGGGACTGAACCTGTAGAAGCATACTGTTATCATTACTTTACTGTTTGTTTCCCTTAACACCCATTGCGTCCTGTGCTTGGCTCCATTTCTTTCAATTATTCTGCTATCGCCAGAAATCTGAGACACAGCATACGAGAAGCAATCTGACAGCACAACAGCCTCTTCTATATCAGCTTTCATGTCATCCCACGACTTTTTTTTATCGAAATGTGTGTCAACACCGCATCCAGCAGAAAATATGTCTGAAGTGCTAATGGTACGTTCTTGAAAGCCAGAAATAAACAATTCTGCTTCCACAATAGTTTGATCCTCTTTCTGGAGTTTCTGTACAAACGGTTGAAAAATATTACCAGATGGCTAATTAAATTATTCTGGAGGAGTCATAGATCCAGGTTGGGAATGCAGGTCTTTCAGCTGATATTGATAACAGCCGTCTGGCACATCCAGAAATGTTCAGCAAACAATGTAGAAGCTTTAAAGCTGCCGCACTATTTCAATGAAAAATACACTGAGAAAATATGACAAGCTCAGTTCATGGGATTATCCAGCCAAAATAATATTCCATGCTTTCACCCATCTATGACCTCCTCCTCCCCTCTCTGTAATACTCCTTATTTATTTACCCAGACGGTGAATCCCACGCTCAATGGACTGGGTGCGGATTGCATAATGCTTGGATGTGTGCACAGAATCACTTTGAGAGATCTTCAGACACATATTTCCTCGCATCCCGCCTCCGTAATACATTGTAATGTGCTGCTTTAGCGTTCTCATTCTGATTCTAGTGATGTACTAACATCAAGGCTGCCATCAGAAATCATGGGGCCCAGTACAAATGAACCATGCAGGGCCCCCCCTCTAAGGCAGTGTGCATACAGAGTCCAACGGGCCCCCTGAACGAGAGAGGCACTGTCAATGTGCCTCCCCTTAATACGTCTCCTCCAGCCACACAACTGTCTGTGAATGAGCACAATTTTATGACCTGCATCATCAACGTCAGTGGGTCCCTCACATCAGCCCAGGCAACTAAAGGGGCTATATTGACTTTATAGTCAATATCGCAAGTAAAAATAGTGTTTATCGCACCGTGTGTATACACCTTGCGATACCGATGCGCGCCCCCGGCGGGACAGTATCGCAAGAAACAATAGGAGCATAGGAGACCACAAATAGGTTGAACTCGATGGACAATTGTCTTTTTTCAACCTTAGTTACTATGTTAATAGGCAGGTCAATTTTAATTATAAAGTGTACAATCTAGCTTCTAGTATAAGCAATATTGTATATAGTCAAAATCGCACATAGGGAGTGATTCAGAGGCGATCACACTCTGAAGGCGCGTGCCCACCCAGTAAGTCCCAGTGAGATGCTAAAAGCATCTCACTGGTGCGATCACCTCTGCCTGATTGACAAGCAGAGGCGGTTGTGGGGTGGACGGACATCGCAGGTGTGTCTGGTCCGTTGCGGAGACGGGCTGCGGTGGCTGTGTGACATCACACCACGCCGCTGAACCCCGGAACACGACGTGTAACCGCCTGCCAGCGCAGCTAGGCTGCGCAGGCAGGGAGCTACTTGGGCGGTGCAAAAACCTGTGCTGGGCGTCCCCCCGATGTCAGAGAAACTGACACAGTCAAAATCACACCGTGTGTATAGTCAATATCGGTGGATCTAGGCTCCGTGGAGTTCAAGGGAACTAGTCATTATATCACCCATGTGTACCTACCTTTACATCTGTGCCTCCCCTGAAAGTTGCCCTGCAATATAACAGAACAGAACACCCTGCAACACAAAGTAGAATATCGCTCCCTGCACCTCTTACCAACATAGTGCTCCCCTCTACCCCAAAACTGAATATAGCCCCACTACTCCTCAGACCAGTACCTCTGCACCAATAATAAATCAATAACAAATATAATTGGTTCAGCCGACAAATAAAAAATAAGGGCAGAAGAAAAACAACAGTTAAAAAAAAATGCTGACACTTTTTGGCCATTAAAAATAAACTACAAAATTAGGGGGAAGAATGTAACATAGTCCTTGGGAAAATCCTTATTGTTGGACAACCTGATTTACTGATTCCAATCACTTTTTCGTCAAATCGGCTAATCGGTGCACCCCATACAATTCCAAAACGCAGAATTGATCCATTAGCTGATGTATGGGCCCCGTTACTTGTAGAAAAAAACCCTGATCTTTTGAATATTTTTTTATTTTACTTGTATTCACAAAGGAGGGAAAAAATGGCAGGAAACAGGTTATGTAGGATTGGGTGGTCTTCAGTTTGCCGGCCTACATACACCATTAAAACTAACGTGTTTAAGATATACTATATAAAAACCATGGAATAGATGACTCTGGAGTTTTCACAGTGAACCCTGACATTTATTCATGCAATCAGCATATATCATATGTCTAAATTTAATCAAACAAAAATTATACATACTCCAATATACAATAAAATAATCAAAATACATCATAATTATATTGTAATCTATTTGACTTCAAATTTATGAATCAGGTCACAGAATAATTAGTATTAAATGTTCATGCAATAATAATAAATCACAAGCAGGATGTTCCTCATTATTCATATAGTATGACAATAGCAGGATGAAGACCAGGAGCCATGTTACATAGTTACATAGCTGGTGAGGTTGAAAAAAGACAAGATGTCCATCGAGTTCAACCTGTATTAGAAAATTATATATCACTTAGATGCTGTAGCCTTGGATATTTCTATCAGTTAGGAATTTATCTAATCCATTTTTGAACTTATTTAGTTAGTCCACCATTACTACCTCCTCTGGTAGGGAATTCTAGATCTTTACTGTTCTTACTGAGAAGAACCCTTTGTGTATGAAATGTTTTCTTCTTCTATGTCCTTGTATTATCCCTTAATGTATTTATAAATATTAATAATATCCCCTCTCAGCCTCCTTATTTCCAGTGTAAACATATCTAACCTTGTTAGTCTTTCCTCATAATTCAGTGCCTCTAACCCCTTAACCAGTTTGGTGGCTCGCCTCTGAACCCTTTCGAGTTCCAAGATATCTTTTTTGCAGTGTGGTGCCCAGAACTGTACACAATATTCCAGGTGCGGCTGCACCAATGATTTATACAGGGGCAGGATTACACTCTCATCCCTTGTCTCCATTCCTCGTTTTATGCATGCTACCACCTTATTTGCTTTTGTTGCTGCATTTTGACATTGCATACTGCTACTAAGTCTATTATCGATGAGCACACCCAAATCCTTTTCAACTACGGTTATCCCCACATTTTCCCCATTTAATTTATAGGCTGTGATTGTTATTGGTTCCAGTGGTGCAAGTAGAAAAAAATTCTTAGTAGTACTGTGTGCCCATAAAATGGGTGTGGCCACATGCCACATGGGGCGTGGCCAATGAAAATGGGGGCGTGATACACATATGCCCTTAATAGTGCCAGATACACATATGCCCCAGTAGTGCAGTGCCAGATACACATATGCCCCTAATAGTGCAGTGCCAGATACACAAATGCCCCCAATAGTGCAGTGCTAGATACACATATGCCCCCAGTAGTGCCAGATACACATGTGCCCGCAGTAGTACAGTGCCAGATACACATATGGCCCCAGTAGAGCCAGATACACATATGCCCCGAATGGAGGCGAGAATCCGGACCGTCACTGTCTGTCAGTCACGCTGGCTGCGCTTGCTACACAGGCGCGCAGCCCATGGCCCAGCCCCCAGAGTCCTATGCGCACCACGCCAGCCGCAGGAACTTCATTACACTCCTGTGCCATGTACCAGCAGCGCTGCAAATGGATGAAGTGCCGCCGAGAATGTCCTGATGCTCGGCAGCGGACTTTAACAGTTATAGCCGCAAACTCTGGCTATAGTGTGAGGGGGTAAGGCGTACCTACCGGTAATTCCTTTTCTTGTAGTCCGTAGTGGATACAAGGGAACTGTATTTTAGTACCATGGGGTATGGATCGGGTCCACTGGAGCCTGGCACTTTATAACCTTTAGTGTGTGTATGTGTGTGCTGGCTCCTCCCCTCTATGCCCATCCTACCAGACTCAGTCTAGGAAACTGTGCCCAGAGAAGACGGACATACCACGAGAGAAGAAAACAGATACAACAGCAGTGAGGCACTAAGCCAACACACAACCATAACCAGGGGCGGATTGGGAACAAAAAGCGGCCCTGGAAAAATTTGTACTAGTGGCCCCACATGGGCAGCACCAGAGGTGTAAGGTCTAGCTATGGGCCATGGCACCAGCACCTCCCCCCAAGACTTTCCAGATAGTGGGCATGTCCAGCATCAAGGGGGAAGTTAAAAGGAAATAAAATTAAATATTATGAGCACATTATATGATACACCTTTAGAATTTAGGAAACTATATAATTCTTTAGAAAGATATATTTTCTTGCTTATTACACCAACCGTATCCCAATCACTATTCACTCAATCTTATATGTCACCCAAGCAGGCAGACAGAGCACACACTAGATCATCTGCAATCACAGGCTAAGTGGCAAAGAAATTTTCATATAAGCAAATTATTTTGCATCTTATTCATTATGTCTATAAATAGGACCACATGTCCTCAAACAAAACAGGCCCCACGGGTGCGTCGGCCCACCGGGAATCTTCCCTGTGAGCCCTATGGCCAATCCGCCTCTGACCATAACCGAAAAGGAGGGCGCTAACCAGAACAGAGGATAGCAACACCAACCTTACCAGGATAGCAAAGCTATCCCAACAACATAAGGGGACTGCAGCGGCGGGCTAGCCAAACACTTAATCAGGTAAGCAGGAATCGAAACACTGAAGCTGGTGCCCAGTATCTACTATGGACTACAAGAAAAGGAATTACCGGTAGGTATTAAATTCAAATTTTCGTTTTTAGGTCATAGTGGATACTGGGGAACTGTACTTTAGTACCATGGGGAAGTCCCAAAGCTCCCAAACAGGTGGGAGAGTGTTGAGACCCCTGTAACACCACCTGACCAAACTGAAGGTCATCCTTGGATCCAATAGAACATAACAAAAGTGTTCTAACCGGACCAAGTAGCAGCTCGGCACAACTGTAAGGCCGAGACACCTCGGGCAGCCGCCCAGGAAGAGCTCACAGATCTCATCGAGTGGGCCTGAATAGACGTCGGCAAAGGCAGAGCCGCCGAAGCATGGGCATGTTGAATGGTCAACCTGAGCCAATGAGCAATTGATTGCTTCAAAGCCGGACGACCAATCTTGGTGGACAAAGATTGGTCAAACAGCGAAGCAGATTTCCAATGACGAGCAGTCCGTTTGACATAAACCTTCACAGCCCGCACCACATCCAAGGACTCTGGACCAACAGAAGCGTCAGACAACACTGGATACACAATGGGTTGATTCACATGAAAAGCTGACATCACTTTTGGCAAAAAATTAGGTTGGGTCCTGAGTGCCGCCCTGTCTTCATTAATAATCAAATAAGGCCTTTTACAGGATAAGGCCCCCAATTCAGAGACACGTCTGGCAGACGCCAATGCTAGTAACATCACCGTCTTCCAGGTAAGAAATTTCAATTCCACCCTATGGCCCTCATTCCGAGTTAATCGCTAGCTGCTTTCGTTCGCAGCGCAGCGATCAGGCAAAAAATCGGCACTTCTGTGCATGCGTATGATGCGCAGTGCGCACACGCAACGTACTTTCACAAAAGCCGAAGCAGTTTAACACAAGGTCTAGCGACGCTTTTCAGTCGCACTGCTGATCGTTGAGTGATTGACAGGAAGTGGGTGTTTCTGGGTGGTAACTGACAGTTTTCGGGGAGTGTGTGTAAGAACGCAGGCGTGCCAGATAAAAACCCAAGAGTGGCTGGGGTAACGGGGGAGTGGCTGGCCGAATGCAGGGCATGTTTGTGACGTCAAAACAGGAACTAAATAGTCTGAAGTGATCGCAAGGTAGGAGTAGGTCTGCAGCTACTCAAACTGCTTGAAAAAATGTAGTCGCCGTTCTGCAATCCTTTCGATCACACTTCTGCTAAGCTAAGATACACTCCCAGAGGGAGGCGGCTTAGCGTTTGCACTGCTGCTAAAAGCAGCTAGCGAGCGATCAACTCGGAATGAGTTCAAATCAGTCCGATTGAAGAAAGGACAAAACAGCATTGAGGTCCCACAGAGCCGTGGAAGTACGAAGGGCGGTTGCATATGAAGAACTCCTTTTAGGAAAGTCTGTACTCCGGCAACATAGCAAGTTGTTTCTGGAAGAAAATAGGAGAGTTTCTTGAATTGACCATCTTCCTTGGAAGCTTTCCCCTTGTGTGACTGCTCCCCAACCTCGGAGACTTGCATCCGTGGTCACCAGGATCCAGGCCTGAATCCCAAACCTGCGTCCCTTCAGGAGGTGAGAAGTTTGTAGCCACCACAGGAGCGAAATTCTGGATTTCGCTGACGAGATTATCCTTTGATGCATGTTGAGATGCCACCCGGACCACTTGTCCAGTAGGTCCCTCTGGAAAACCCTGGCATGGAATCGGGCCATATTGTAGTGCCTCGTAAGCTGCTACCATTTTCCCCAGCAGGCGAATGCACTGATTAATCGATACTCTTTGTGGTCTCAAAACTTATTTGACCAGGCTCTGGATCTCCTGAGCCTTTTCCACCGGTAGAAATACTCTCTGTACTTCTGTGTCCAGTATCATTCCCAGAAATGATAACCTCATCGTCGGTTCCAACTGTGATTTTGGAAAGTTGATGATCCAACCGTGCTGTTGAAGTACCGTCAGGAATAATGCTATGTTCTGGAGTAACTTGTCCCTGGATCTCGCTTTTATGAGGAGATCGTCCAAGTATGGAATTATGTTGACTCCTTGCTTGCGAAGGAGAACCATCATTTCCGCCATCACCTTGGTGAATATTCTCGGAGCTGTGGAGAGCCCGAACGGTAATGTTTGGAATTGGTAGGGGCAATCCTGAACCGCAAACCTCAGGTACAGATGGGTCCACATTTATCTTGACCTTTAATAGGATTAACGGAGACTGGCCAGTCGAACTTAATCCCCTGCTGTAATGACTTAATCCCCTGCTGTATTGTTCTCTGTATTGTATTGCAGCTGAGAACAATAGATGAATGGTTTATGCTAATAAGTCATGTTGTGCCTAGGCGCAGAAAACTAGTCAAGATAACCGTGGATCATCTGTATGCTTGATGTGGTGGAGTCCCAGAGAGCTGGAGATCACCGCTCTCAGGGACTCCATCTTGAATTTGAACCTTTTCAAGTAAAATTTCAGAGATTTTAGGTTTAAAATCGGTCTGACCGAGCCATCCGGCTTCAGCACCACAAACAGGCTTGAATAAAAGCCTTGGGTCTTTTGTTCGTCAGGAACCAAGGAAATTACTTTGTCTTGACATAATTTCTGTATTGCGTTCAGCACATTTGTGCTGTCCTGAACCGAAACTGGCAAGGCTGATTTGAAAAATCGGCATGGGGAAGGTCTTGATATTCCAACCTGTAACCTTGGGATACTATCTGTAATATCCAAGGATCCAGATCTGATTGCACCCAGACCTGGCTGAAAAACATTAGACGTGCCCCCACCCGATCGCACTCCCACAGGGGAGCCCCAGCGTCATGCTGAGGCTTTAGCGGAAGTAGTTGTTGACTTCTGCTCCTGCGAGCCTGATGGTGTTGCAGGTTTCCTACCTCTTCCTCTCCCTTTTCCTGTGAAAAAAGGGTTACCCTTAGCCTTTTTGTACTTGTTGGGTCGAAAGGACTGCATAGTATGAGAATGATATACTTTTATAGCCGGTGCAGCTGCCGACGGCAGAAATGCTGATTTGCCAGATGTAGTAGTTGATATCATGGCATCCAGCTTTTCTCCAAAGAGGGCCTCACCATTGTAGGGGAGCGCCTCAATATTTCTCTTGGATTCTGCGTCTGCATTCCATTGGCGGATCCAGAGTGCCCTGCGGGCTGAGATCGCCATAGGAGAGGCTCTTGAGCCCAGTAAGCCAACATCCTTCATAGCCTCAACTAAGTAACCTGCAGAATCTTTGATATGACCTAGAAATTAGAAGCATATCGTCTTTATCGACCGTGTTAATATTAACAATTAAGTTGTCTGCCCAATTTTCCACTTCGTTACCTACCCACGCAGAAGCAATTGTGGGCCTGAGTAACGTACCCATAGCGATATAGATGGACTTTAAAGTCGTCTCTAACTTGCGGTCAGCAGGTTCTTTTAAGCTGACCCCGGGGCAGGCAAAATTATTCTCTTCGACAACCTAGAGAGTGAAGTGTCTACCATTGGGGGCGACTCCCACTTACGCCTGTCCTCTTCAGGGAAAGGGTACGCCACCCGCAACCTTCTAGGAATAGCAAACTTCTTTTCCAGGTTAGCCCAGGATTCCTCGAAGAATGCATTTAAGTCCTTAGACGGAGGAATAGTCACCACCTGTTTTTTACTTAATTTAAAATAATCTTTTTCCTCAGGTGCAGGTGTTGTGTCAGTAAATTCTAACACCTCTTTTATAGCGACTATCATACATTGAATGCTCTTAGCTAGTTTGGGGTCTACCCCTCTCAAATTCCCAGTGTCGACCTCAGTGTCGGAATCTGTGTCAGTATCCCTTTGCATAATTTGGGCCAGAGACCTTTTGTGGGAGATGGAGGGGTCCCGAGTGGATGACGTGGAGGAATGAGCAAACAGTGCATCCTCCACAGACTGTCTCCAATACTTGGTCTGTTGTTCAGACTCAGAGAATTTCTTTGCCAGTTTAGATATATTACTCTGC
Organism: Pseudophryne corroboree; assembly: GCF_028390025.1. Classification (NCBI taxonomy): domain Eukaryota; kingdom Metazoa; phylum Chordata; class Amphibia; order Anura; family Myobatrachidae; genus Pseudophryne; species Pseudophryne corroboree. The sequence continues at coordinate 753,531,935 of NC_086448.1, forward strand.
AACTATCTCACCCACACCAGCTCAGAACACTCTTGTGCATCCAAAATGGGTTCCTCTGTGGAAGAGCTTTCTCTAGACATGGTACACACTTGTACAGTCACACCACTCACACACAGTGGAGCTATTGGGGACAGATCTATCCTAATGTCTGTCAGAGGGACCCAGAGGGAATTGCCAGCCCACACCACGCGCCCTATATGTATTGCATACAATATAAATATATATACAACCACAGCGCTTTTATTCAATATGAAGCCCGCAGACCTCTACACAATATGTGCTCCACTCCCCTTCTATAACACCCTGGTACTTGTAACAGCGATGTGTGAGGAGAAGCAGCGTTCAGGATCCGCACTCCGGCGACTCTGCAGGAGAAAATGGCGCCAATTGAGTGTTACTGGCAATTCTGAGGAGAAGCCCCGCCCCCCTGTAATGGCGCGATTCTACCTCAGTGAGTACAATATTTATACTGGCAGGGGTATGTACATCAGTGGCTCCCATGTACGTACTGTTATGCCGGTGAGTGTACGGATTTCATCATGTCCCCCCGAGCGCCCCCCCCCGCGTGCGCTCTGCACCCAGTGCTGAGAGACATGTTTGTACGCAGCGTCCCGCGCTGCGCTGGTACCTTTATGCTGCCATGATGACCGTAGAACCCCTCTCTGCAGGTCTCCGGTGAATACTCACCAGCCTTCTGGCTCTGTTAGGGGGTGGCGGCAGTGCTGTGGGAGTGAGCAGCAGCCAGGCAAGGGCTGTGTTCAGTACCCTTCAGGAGCTAATGGTGTCCTATCAGCGGAAGCAGAGCCATTGAACTAATTGAGAAGTTGGTTCCTACTTCCCCCCCAAAGTCCCACAAAGCAGGGAAGCTGTTGCCAGCAGCTTCCCTGTAAAATAAAAAACCTAACAAATCTTTTCCAGCAAAGCTCTGTAGAGCTCCACTCGTGTGCATCCAGTCTCCCGGGCAAATTTTCTAAACTGAGGCCTGGAGGAGGGGCATAGAGGGAGGAGCCAATTCACACTGTTAAAAAGTCTTTAAGTGCCGAAGGCTCCTGCAGAACCGTCTATACCCCATGGTACTAAAATGGACCCCAGCATCCTCTAGGACGTAAGAGAAATACACAGTACACACAATGCCTACTGACATTGAACATCAGGTAGAGCATAAAGCCCTAACTGGACACTTTTTTGTTATTTTCCCCTGAGCTCACTTTAAAGTTTTATAAAGGAGAACATTTTCTGAAAGCAATTACAGAGCAAGACCATTTTCCTTACTATGTAAGCTGCAGAACTAGGTTAGTTGCTTTCCTTTGTACCCTTGTATGCCTTAGTGCCATGTTTTGCTAATCGCGCAGTGTAACCTATGTAGTGCACCCAACATGGCTGCCTCGCCTGGTACTCTCTAGTGTAGAATAAACTATACATGGGCCCTCATTCCGAGTTGTTCGCTCGGTATTTTTCATCGCATCGCAGTGAAAATCCGCTTAGTACGCATGCGCAATGTTCGCACTGCGACTGCGCCAAGTAACTTTACTATGAAGAAAGTAATTTTACTCACGGCTTTTTCTTCGCTCCGGCGATCGTAATGTGATTGACAGGAAATGGGTGTTACTGGGCGGAAACACGGCGTTTCAGGGGCGTGTGGCTGAAAACGCTACCGTTTCCGGAAAAAACGCAGGAGTGGCCGGGGAAACGGTGGGAGTGCCTGGGCGAACGCTGGGTGTGTTTGTGACGTCAACCAGGAACGACAAGCACTGAAATGATCGCACAGGCAGAGTAAGTCTGGAGCTACTCAGAAACTGCTAAGTAGTTAGTAATCGCAATATTGCGAATACATCGGTCGCAATTTTAAGAAGCTAAGATTCACTCCCAGTAGGCGGCGGCTTAGCGTGTGTAACTCTGCTAAATTCGCAATGCGACCGATCAACTCGGAATGAGGGCCATGGTTCTGAACTCTCCTAATATTTTTGTATCCTCAAATATGTGTAATTTCTTCACCTTTTGAGAGGATTTATTAAAAAAATAAAGACAACGTCAATCAAAATATATTTAAAAAATAAATGTCTATTTTTATTTTAAGTAAAATGCTGCCTGTTTTTCTTCTTCTTCTTCATCTGCTTCTTTGTTTTATTATTACTATTATTATTATTTGTAATTATTATTATTTACTCTGCAATCTGCATTATAAAATATGGAATTTCAGACTTAGGGTGCATACACACGGTGAGATTCGGACTTATCCGATTCTCACCGTGCGACAGGGGGCCGTGTCGGCACTTAGCCAGTATCGCAAGCACATAATAACTGTGCTTGCGATGCTGGCTATGTGCGATTTCAATCCTGACTATCTCTTCTATAGAGATAGTCAGGATTGACTTGCCTGCACAGCCTATTTTTTCTTCCGATGCCGACCGCGCGGGGCCGCGCATCGGCATCGGATCGGGATCGCAAGGTGACTGTCACCTTGCGATCTGCACTATATTTTCTTCCGATTCTGACTATATAGTCAGAATCGGAAGAAAATATCTTACCGTGTGTACACACCTTAAGGGTGTGTACACACGGTGAGATCCTTGCTATGTTCGATTTTTACTTGCGATTTCCCTTGAACTCCCCGGAGCCCAGATAGGACAGATTTTGACTAACTTTTCTTGAGATATGGACTATGTGTGCTTACGATTTTGGCTTATGTGAGATTTTGGCTTATGTGAGATGTAATTGACATGTGAGATGAACTAGATAGTACACCGAACTAGCAAGGATTGACTTGCCTGCACAGTCTATCTTTTCTTGCGATGCCGACCTGGCGGGGCCGCGCATCGGGATCGCAAGGTGACTTTCACCTTGCGATTTGCACTAACTTTTCTTGCGATTTTGACTATATAGTCAAAATCTCAAGAAAAAATCTCACCGTGTGTACACACCCTTAGATTGGTCCAGTAATCTTACAAACTTGTCCTATAAGAGGAACAAGATAACGTAAGCCTCATGACTGATGATGAGTCATCCTTCAGCACTCAGGAGAGGAAAAACCCCCTTGTGGAGGAAACCTCTGGGGACCCATGGCTGAAGGACTGCCCGTCCCTCTAGGCATTAAGAGACTATGCAGAGTTTGCCCAGACTACCCACCCACTAACCTTGCCTAACCCAGTCATCCCTTCTGTCGCCTCAAATATGCTATTTTGACCTTTTACCCGGCCGCAGAAGAACGCACCTACACGTCAATGGTGAGAGAGTTAAAAAAGAAAGCAAGAGATGAATGGGAGTGAGGGGGGATGGGGACAGTCATAACCACCATAGCATTCATTTCTGATGCTAACAGGGATTACAACTGTACAAATGTAGCCATTCTAGTCGTGGCTACATCATATCGCGATTGCACCTTATTAGGCGTGACCACACCGCGTACGTCTGGACGTCTAAGATGTGTGTGTGCCCCATACGCATGGATGAGATCGGCACATCTAGGCACAGGTGCGCATAGCTGCGTTGAGCGTGCACGTTTACCTCAGATGTAGCCATGACCAGCGTGGCTACAACTCTATAGAGTATTGGATAAAAAAAAAAAAAATTCCTCTTACACCTCTGCACATTAATAAAAATGGATCAGCCTGCAATACTGGCATACTGGGATTTAGGCAGGCAGAGAGAGAGTAAAGGATTTCATTTGCAACATTATAGGCTCACCAAACAACTCCAAGGAGATGTCATAGGTGCGGCTGCACATAAAGGATTTACCTGTAATTAGGAACATTATAGGCCCATCTAGACAACACGCTTCAAATTTCTCCAATGGCCCATTTGCATGCGCTTGTGGATGTTAAGTAACGGTGCTGTCCTGCTAGGTGTGAAATTTTGATTTTATCTAATACTATGCTATCCCCAAGGTCATAAGTCATATATTATAGTAGTCATGCTAAAAGTCTGCCGACGATTCAAACTAAGCTGCCCTAATCTTTGTCCAGTCACTAACCTTCTGCCAGTGTGCTATGACGTCCCAGGCCTCTGGAGGAATATGTGAGAGACAGCAACAGTACAGCACTGATATAGGCAGTTGCCATTATGACATCAGCATGACCTCATACACCCCACCAGACCGACCAAGACTGGTTATTTCTGGTTTGAGGCCCCTATTATCCTTTACTTGACTGACCTAAGGGAAGTGTTTTGATTCATTATTAAACAATCATTGTATCACAATATTGGAATGGGAATGGTATCATTAATTTAGCGCCCTCAGATCTGTTTATATATATATATATATATATATACACACACACAGTGTCGGAGACTGGGGCATGAAGGGCTCACCAGGGAATGCCGTTATAGGGGCCTATGCATGGGTGTGTGGCCAGTCTTCAGAGGGGGCGTGGCCAGCTGCCACAAATGTTTGGCTGATCATTACAGTTAATAGTGTAGTAAAGTATAGTAAATACTGCTAGTGCATGCATGATAATGTACCAGATTAATAATGGCAATGCACTGTAGAAAACACACCATAGTCCTGTGCAATATGAGGGGTGTAGTATGGTATGCCGGCGCCTGGGCTCCCGGCGACCACCATACTGGCGCCGGGATTGCGACCGTCGGCATACCGACAGCGTGGCGAGCGCAAATGAGCCCCTTGCGGTCTCACTGCGCTCGCCATGCTGCGGGCACGTTGGCGCGCTAAGTGCGCCACGCTAATTATTCTCCCTCCAGGGGGTCGTGGACCCCCTCGAGGGAGAAAATCTGTCGGTATGCCGGCTGTCGAGATTCCAGCGCCGGTATACTGTGCACCGGGATCCCGACAGTCGGCAACCTGAAGACCACCCCAATATGAGGTAACATATGTATAATGTATTATACAAGTGCACAGTATGGAACCTGATCCCTAGAAGAGGAGGTGGGGACACAGGCAGTAGGGCTTACCGAGGGTTTCCCCTGTACCCCTGTGGGCCAGTCCAACACTGCTCTCGTATTCCATCAATGCAAATCTCCTCATCGCTGAATATAGCAGCAGCCAGCAGCTAATGAGCCGCAATTCTCACAACCATAACTTTGATGCATTATTAGTTTTCACCAATAACACATCAGATAAACAGATGTTTGTATACCATCACATCAATTTAGTCAGTTCAAAAAATAAAAATCATACATTCAAAGCACCAATGCCAATTGCTCAAGTCTTGATTTGAAACTTAAAGATACTGTAAATGCCAGTGCATGCCTGTATATTATTTTGACCATCTTAAGATAATGTCTTTTGCAGGGGCGTTTCTAGAGAGGAGGAGGCCCGTGTGCAGGCTCTGTCTGGGTACCCTCCTCTCTAGCCGGTGGCAGCGTTGTGACTAGGGGACCCCAGCGCTGTCCCAGAGTCTAGAGCGCATGCGCAGATCTCCGGGAAAATGGTGTGGCGGCCATTTTCCCAGTGATTTTCCCACTGCGCATGTGCAAAATGCTGGGAAGTGATTTATGCAGCGTTGCTGCTGCGCCACGCGACTCTGGAGGGTGAGTATTAGAAATAATGGGTGCAGGGTGTGCAGTGTGGGCTCCCCTGGACCCCGGGGGCACGTGTGCATTGCAAACACTGCACCCATTATAAATACTCCAGTGGTCTTTTGATCCGCTAACTAAGGGCCTAATTCAGAGCTGTACATAAGCCATCGGGTACATGTGTTTGATGATTTATGCATGGTCAGGATCTTTACTGCGCATGTGCACATCTATGTCTGTGACGATGGTAGCTGTGCCCGTTTTCTGGGCATGCAGAGGCTAGGGGCGGCACCCTTGGACACAGCTTCACTGGCCCTGGAAGCATGAATGACACTGCCATAGAAACGTAGAATGTGATGGCAGATAACCACTTGGCCCATCTAGTCTGCCGATGTACACGCACATATTAGGCATAACTTTTGTTTTGAGCCAATTAACCTAACAGTATATTTTTGGATTGTAGGGGGAAACCGGAGTACCGGGAGGAAACCAAAACAAGCACGGGGAGAATACGCAAAATCCACACAGAGCCATGGTTGGATCTGATCCCATGACCTCAGTGCTGTGAGGCAGAAATGCTAACCATTACACCATCCGTACTGCCCTAAAGGCTTACTCGGATGACTGATGTTCACGCAGATGTTCCACTGCAGCGGATTACAAAAGCTTGCAGTGGCCGTCCTTCTACTACAGACACCTCCTACTGTTTTTCCATACTTTCGCACAGAAGCTGCATCCAAAGACGCCCCTGCTGTGCATTTGGCCTCCATTTCTGAATCTGGCCATAAACCACTTCACACAAAACAGAATGGCCATGGTGCTGGCCAAAGGGGATCCGGACCTTAGGTCGACGCCAATTGGTCGACACACCTTAGGTCGACATGGCCAAAAGGTCGACAGGAACAAGGTCGACATGGAAAAAGGTCGACATGAGTTTTTTGTGTTTTTTTTTTAACCTTTTCATACTTTACGATCCACGTGGACTACGATTGGAACGGTAATCTGTGCCGAGCGGAGCGAAGGCACCATGCCCGAAGCATGGCGAACGAAGCGTGCCATGCGAGGGGACGCGGTGCACTAATTGGGGTTCCCGGTCACTCTACGAAGAAAACTACACCAAAAAAACATAAAAAACTCATGTCGACCTTTTTCCATGTCGACCTTGTTCCTGTCGACTTTTAGTCAATGTCGACCTTTGTCCACGTCGACCTAAGGTGTGTTGGCCAATTGGCGTCGACCTAAGGTTTGTCGACCTTTTTGTTGTCGACCCTCAGTCCCAGACCCGGCCAAAGAGATTACATATTCTGAGGTGATGAGCTTTAGAGACAAGCCTGAAAAAAATAACAATCTTTTTGGTAAATCAAAAGGAAAGTATTAGCATACTAGGAAAAGGGTTATCATATATTTCATTTGCAGGATTACTATAGCCCAGATGTTTGCAATAGAAGTCCACGAGTTCATCAATCAAATATTTCTTAGAGCACATATTCAGGCTTATGTTCCTGAGTCATTTATTAGGATTTCATTATTGTTCTATAAATAACATTTTGTCTAAGAAAAAGATATTCTGAAGCTTGAACGTTTGATAGTTTTGGCAGGTATTGTTATCACTAAATTCTGTTTGACACTCTGCAAGTTGGGAAACTAACTACAGTAGGAGGGCCATGTAATAGGGGTGCGTAGTCTACTGTTTCATGTACTCCCAGACAACCACCAAATTCAGTTATTCAGCCACTGTATTCAGCATATTTTTAACAGGCCAAGGAACTGTTGGGGCAGGACATAATGAAGTCCAAATTCAGCAGCCGTGCGGGATGCCAGCCGAACTCAGATGTTTTTTTTAAAGGGGCAATCATGTACAAGGCTAAACCATGCCTTGTACATTCAAAGGAAGAGAAGAATAACTAGCGCCCTAGTTGCAGCTTTGTACTATACTCTCAAGAGCACCACTTCTTGATACATATGCAAATACAAAAGAAATAGAGTAGGACACAAGCGCTACTACGCATTAAGAAGTTCCAGATGGATTTTCTCCCAAACAGTTCCTCTATCTGGGTGAAAATGTCTTCAATACTCTAGGATTTTTCTTTCCTCCACATTTAGATTCGCGCCTCTAAACTGACCTCGACTCAGTGCGAGATGTACATCAAAAGGTTTCTTTAGATTCTTTCACATCATTTCACATTACATCTGCTGGACATCGTCTCATCCATCATGGGAGACACTCACCTCTAGTAAGTTCCCTATGTTCCTTGAAAGGTTTCTTTCTCTGTGTCACCACCCTGGTCTCGTCAGAATTCCAGATGCCATCCACCACAGCAGTTATTGGAATAAACAATGCAAACCGGGTAGCGAGAGTATTTTTCCATTAGTGTTTTTTGTTAAAAAAAGGGATATTTTATTACAAGCCAAAAAAATTTTTTAACCCGTGTTTCTGTGCGGTCTGGAAGAACAACTCGGGTAGCTTGCAGGGTTAAATGTCGTGTTCAACCCGGCTCGCTGTGTTGTGTGAACGGGAAGCCGGGTCGCCTCGACCCGTTTCTCTTTCACTCTGTGTGGACGGGCGGCGCTTGCAAATCATGTGATCTCTAAGCACCGTTACCACTGATGTTACCACTGACGTCACCTCCACCGTTACCACTGACGTGTCAGGCTCCTGGGTGCAACCCTCCTCAGGAAGTCTAGAAGGGGTTTTATTGGCATTTCGGACAGATTTGGGGAAAAAAAAAGTTATTTCTGACGTAATATGTGATCTATCATGCAGGGAGAGCCGAGCAGGCTGGAAACAAGTTTGCTGGAAACAACACAATGAACTTTAACCAAAAAAACCCTGATTTCTCAGCATTCTAACGTAAGACATTGCCAACGCTGGTGAAGGGTAACACTCCTCCTTAAAGACATGCTGTTGTCTTTAAGGAGGAGTGTTACCCTTCACCAGCGTTGGCAAAGTCTTACTCTCACACTGTGCAAATCACATGTACAAATCTGTAGCTAAAGTGGAAACTAAGAAGATGTACATTATTCCATAGTAACTAATCAGTTTTTATCAACCTTATACAATCAATGAAACCAATGTCTGAGTCAGTGCTATTGAGTATGGCACATTTACTTAGCATACTTAATTTATATAGTACCACATGCTTACCTGCTTCATATTTCTCCTCTCCAGGAGAAGCCCGGAGAGGAAACGCGGCAGGGAACGTCGGGGGGCGGGGACGGACTCTGACATCAAGCCTCGCCGTCACACAGGGAAACGCATTTGTGGATCCGCAGGAAAGGGGCTAAAATAAGGCAAATTGGTTTAATAGGGTACGGGCAGGATGCAGGAGATCTGACTCCTCTTCTGGGGATGTGGGGGGCTTCCCCAAAAATCGGGGGCCTCCTGCAACTTCCAGGACAGTAGGCAGGTATGTAGTATCAACATATTCTGCAGTGCTTTATACTCAGATACTGCAGTCTTTTCCAGGCATTCTTTGCTTTCCCTACCAGTAGCTATAATTATTATTCCACTATAACAAGCAGTGCCGAAGAAGGTACTTTACTCTGAAGGGGCTTGGCCACCAGCACCAGGAAGTACAGCACTGTCCAGGAATTACTTAGGATGCTCCAGGTGACTGTACAGGCTTCAGGGTGCGAGCTCAGAGCATCCAATAAATGCTACGGGTTGGAGGGTACTGTTCCAGGTAGTCTGCAAGCCAAGTACATGGGCTGAGGGTCGGCAACGGTGCCACCCTCAGGGCCCTGCACCGTGGTTGAAGTCAACCCTCGCATACCCCTGGTTACAGCCCTGACCTCATGTATAAATTGTTCCCCACCAAGCCACACCTCCTCCTATACCAGGCAGAAGTGATGGCGGAGATCCTCAGGAATGCCCATACTATTGGCTTCTCTTCTTGCAGGACTGTTACTGTATGTCCACAAGAAGTGTATGTGAGGAGTCAGTTTTATACAGTAAAACATTAGCCAGTTAATATTAGCCAGTTACAGTAAGTGTACAGCACTATGTAATATGTTGGTGCTTTAAAAATAACTAGTTACACTAATTCTAATAATCGCTCTTTAACACTGAGTAGCTGTGTAATCTCCCCACTAGAGCCACAGCAACAAACAACAGTGACAATTCAACTAAGACATATGATACATTAACTTGCAAGTCATTTTATTTATTTATTACCAGTTATTTATATAGCGTACACATATTCCGCAGCACTTTACAGGGAATACTTGTCCATTCACATCAGTCCCTGCCCCAGTGGAGCTTACAATCTATATTTCCTACCACATGTACACACAGACACATTCATGCTAAGGTTAATTTTGTTGGGAGCCAATTAACCTACCAGTATATTTTTGGATTGCGGGAGGAAACCGGAGTACCTGGAGGAAACCCACGCAAGTACGGAGAGTATATACAAACTCCACACAGTTAGGGCCATGGTGGGAATTGCACCCATGACCTCAGTGCTGTGAGGCAGTAATGCTAACCATTACACCATCCGTACTGCCAAAGTCATGTAAGAACAGTTACACATCAGTACAGGAGTATGGGTGGGATGCAGTGGCGGAACTAGCGAGCGGTGGGCCCAGGTACAACAAAATTCTTCCCCCCCCCCCCCCCCATCCTATCCAAGTCTACCCCCTCACCCCTGGAGAGGATCTGGTGAGGGGGACCTGCTCAGGGCCAGAGAAATGGATACCTAGCAACAGTGCCGTAACTAGACATTTTAGCAGTGTGCAAGAAACGGCATCGGAGCCCCACCCCTGCATGCAAAACAGGGTGGCGTGGCTTCGTGGGGAAGGGGTGTGGCCACAAAATAATACCAATTCATAAAACAGTGCACAGTAGTCTCCGTTATTGAAATTACGCCGCACAGTAGTACCACTACACCAGGTAGAGACCCTTTTACACCTTACGGCGGACAGATTCCTCTTTTTACACATTACAGCAGACAGCGTCCCCCTTTTTACACATAACGGCAGACAGCGTGCCCTTTTTACACATAGCGGCAGACAGCGTGCACTTTTTACACATAACGGCAGACAGCGTCCCCTTTTTACACATAACGGCAGACAGCGTGCCCTTGTTACACATTACGTCAGGCAGATTCCCCCTTTTTACACATCGCGGCAGGCAGATTCCCCCTTTTTACACATCACGTCAGGCAGATTCCCCCTTTTTACACATTGCGGCAAAGATTCCCCCTTTTTACACATTACGGCAGGCAGATTCCTCCTTTTTACACATTGCGGCAGGCAGATTCCCCCTTTTTACACATCGCGGCAGGCAGATTCCCCCTTTTTACACTTTGCGGCAGGCAGATTCCCCCTTTTTACACATTGCGGCAGACAGTCCCCCTTTTTGCACATGTAAAGAAAGAAAGACAGAAAGAAAGAAAAAAGAAAGAAAGAAAGAAAGAAAGAAAGAAAGAAAGAAAGAAAGAAAGAAAGAAAGAAAGAAAGAAAGAAAGAAAGAAATAATGAATTATACAGTCCCTCTCCGCTGGCTCAGGCTCCTTGGTGCAGCTTCTGATCACGATTCCCGGGCAGGAGAGAAGGAGGAGGAGGGAGGTGAAGGAGGGAGCCGCAGCAGCGCTATGTTATTGGTTGAGGTGCTGCAGCTGCTGTCCCTCTGCTTCACTATAGGCTGTTCTCGGAAGACAGCCTATAGTGAAGCAGAGGGACAGCAGCAGCAGCAGCGCCTCAACCATTAGCAAAGCGCTGCTGCGGCTCCCTCCTCCACCTCCATCCTCCTCCTTCCCCCGTACCGCTGCGCTCTTCTCCTCTCCGGGCGGCTGTGTGCTGCGGGCAGCGATTGCCCGTAGCATACAGCGGCATGTAATGAGTCAGTTTGACTCATTACATGCTTTGGGCCCCTGGACAGTGGCGGGCCCCAGTGCAACGCACTGGTTGCACTAGCGGTAGTTCCGCCTCTGGTGGGATGTACTAAAGGTAGAATACTGCGCATGCACAGAGGGACTCCCAGGTCCTAAACCCGGAAGTCCTAACATCGCAAAGGGCGGCTCTTATAAGGAAAGTTGTCCTTTGCGATACTAATCGCATATGTAAGTATACATGCGATAAGTATTAGAGATGCGCGCCTGCCCATTTTTAGGGTTTTGTTTTTGTTTTCGTGTTTTGGTTTTGTATTGGTTTTGCCCAAACTGCCCTTGTGTGTTTTGGTTCTAATTAAAAAAATAAATAAATAAATCATAACAACTAAAATCACATAATTTAAGGGTGTTTTTGTTCCTACGGTATTATTAATCTCAATAACATTCATTTCCACTCATTTCCAGTCTATTCTGAACACCTCACAATATTGTTTTTATCCAGTTTAGGCCAAAAGGTTGCATCGAGGTCGCTGGATGACTAAGATAAGCGACACATGTGGGTGGCACAAACACCTGGTATATCTAGGAGTGGCACTGCAGTGGCAGACAGGATGGCAGTTTTATAAACTATGCCCAAAAAAATGCTCCAAAGAGAACATAATGCAAAGAAATAAGGTGCAAGATGGAATTGTCCCACATGCCCTGGCCTAACCCCTTTATGCCCCTAGGTATCTGCCTTAGCAGATTACATTGATGGATTGCATTTGTGCATCACCAACAGCTTTGCACAAATGAGTCAGAAATATTTATAATAAATAATTACACACTGCGGTTGACTTCACCGCTGGCATCGCACAATACAGATGGAGCCGTGCTCATCTGAGGCGGCTTCATCGCAGGTGTGCACTCCCGTCGTGACTAGGCCGTCTGCCTAGTCACGCCGGGAGTGCACGGAGACGCTCTCCATTCAAGTGAATGGGGCGCGTCTCCGTCGCGAGCGAGCACGCGCGCCCGGCCGGCCGGAGACGCTTTCTGCGTTAGATGTGCCCCCCCTAGACGGAGCCATGACTACCGTGGCTCCATCTGTACGTGTATGAGTAGGAAATACTATACTGCGGTCTGACTGCCAGTGTCACAGTACTTATGAAAATAAACTAAAAATTGTATAGTACACTGGGGTACAGCACAAACCACACAAAAAATATATGTTTTTTATCATTAAAATTTTTGTTTTTTTTTGTTTTTACTTTTATTATAATTTTACACTGGGGCAGAGCCACTGGATGGACGGACAGATCACCCCTTGCAGACACAGCAGTTAGAACACTCCTTTTTCAGATACAGTACAGCTGACAGAGAGAGAACATCCCTTTTTCAGATACAGCTCACAGAGAGAGCACCCCTTTCAGATACAGCTGACAGAGAGCACCCTTTTCAGATACAGCTGACAGAGAGAGAGAGTACCCCTTTTTCAGATACTGCTGACAGAGAGAGAACACTCCTTTTTCAGATACAGATGACGGAGAGAGAACATCCCTTTTTCAGATACAGCTGACAGAGAGGGCACCCCTTTCAGATACAGCTGACAGAGAGCACCCCTTTTTCAGATACAGCACCCCTTTCAAATACAGCAGACAGAAAGCACCTCTTTTTCAGATACCGCAGACAGAGCGAACCCCTTTTTTTCAGATACAGCTGACAGAGAGAGCACCCCTTTCAGATACAGCTGACAGAGAGAGAGAGAGCACCCATTTCAGATACAGCTGATAGAGAGAACACCCCTATCAGATACAGCTGACAGAGAGAGCACCCCTTTACAAATACAGCTGACAGAGAGAGCACCCTTTACAGATACAGCTGACAGAGAGAGAGAGCACCCCTTTACAGATACAGCTGACAGAGAGAGAGCACCCCTTTTTCAGTTACAGCTGACAGAGAGAGAGAGCACCCCTTTCAGATACAGCTGACAGAGAGCAACCCTTTTAGATACAGCTGACAGAGAGAGCACCCCTTTACAGATACAGCTGACAGAGAGAGCACCCCTTTCAGATACAGCAGACAGAGAGCACCCCTTTCAGATACAGCTGACAGAGAGAGCACCCCTCTCAGATACAGCTGACAGATAGAGCATCCCTTTTTCAGATACAGCTGACAGAGAGAGAGCACCCCTTTCAGATACAGCTAACAGAGAGAGCAACCCTTTCAGATACAGCTGACAGAGAGCACCCCTTTCAGATACAGCTGACAGAGAGAGCACCCCTTTACAGATACAGCTGACAGAGAGAGCACCCCTTTCAGATACAGCTGACAGATAGAGCATCCCTTTACAGATACAGCTGACAGAGAGAGCACCTCTTTACAGATACAGCTGACAGAGAGAGAGAGCGGGATCCGGTCTGAAGATCGACAGTGTCTAAGTCGACAATGTTTGGGTCGACCACTATTGGTCGACAGTCACTAGGTCGACGTGTTTTCAAGGTCGACGGGGTTTCTAGTAGTGATGAGCGGATTCGGTTTTACTCGGTTTTACTCGGTTTTACTCGGTTCTCAAAACGGCATCTTATTGGCTCACGGATGTCACGTGTTTTGGATAGCCAATAAGATGCCGTTTTGAGAACCGAGTAAAACCGAGTAAAACCGAGTAAAACCGAACCTCGCTCATCACTAGTTTCTAGGTCGACAGATCAAAAGGTCTACATGAGTTTTTTTTTACATTTTTTTTCTTTTTTTGAACTTTTTCATACTTAACGATCCACGCGGACTACGATTGGGAATTGTAAGCTTTGCTGAGCGCAGCAGTAGCGGAGCGAGGCATCTTGCCTGAAGCATGGCGAGTGAAGCGAGCCATGCGAGGGGACATGGTGCACTAATTGGGCTTCCCGGTCACTGTACGGAGAAAACGACACTAAAAAAACATGAAAAACTCATGTCGACCTTTTGACCTGTCGACCTAGAACATGTTGACCTAGAAACTCTGTCGACCTAGTGACTGTCGACCTATAGTGGTCGACCCAAACATTGTCGACCTAGACACTGTCGATCCAATGATCCACACCCAGAGAGACCACCCCTTTCAGATACAGCAGACAGAGAGAGCACCCCTTTACAGATACAGCTGACAGAGAGGGCACCCCTTTACAGATACAGCTGACAGAGAGAGCACCCCTTTACAGATACAGCTGACAGAGAGGGCACCCCTTTACAGATACAGCTGACAGAGAGGGCCCCCCTTTACAGATACAGCTGACAGAGAGGGCACCCCTTTACAGATACAGCTGACAAAGAGAGCACCCCTTTACAGATACAGCTGACAGAGAGCACCCTTTACAGATACAGCTGACAGAGAGGGCACCCCTTTACAGATACAGCTGACAGAGAGAGCACCCCTTTACAGATACAGCTGACAGAGAGAGCACCTCTTTACAGATACAGCTGACTGAGAGAGCACCCCTTTACAGATACAGCTGACAGAGAGGGCACCCCTTTACAGATACAGCTGACAGAGAGAGCACCCCTTTACAGATACAGCTGACAGAGAGAGCAACGCTTTACAGATACAGCTCACAGAGAGAGCACCCCTTTACAGATACAGCTGACAGAGAGCACCCCTTTTTCAAATACAGCAGACAGAGAGAGCACCCCTTTACAGATACAGCTGACAGAGAGCACCCTTTACAGATACAGCTGACAGAGAGGGCACCCCTTTACAGATACAGCTGACAGAGAGAGCACCCCTTTACAGATACCGCAGACAGAGAGCACCCCTTTTTCAAATACAGCAGACAGAGAGAGCACCCCTTTACGGGTGTGGTATGTTAGATAGACTAGACTTAGGTCGACAGTGTCTAGAGCGACCACTATTGGTCGACAGTAAGTAGGTCGACATGGTTTCTAGGTCGACAGGGACTCTAGGTTGAAATGTACTAGGTCGACATTAAAAAGGTCGATATGAGTTTTTTAATTTTTTTGGTGGTGTTTTCTTCGTAGAGTGACCAGGAACCCCAATTAGTGCCACGTGTCGCCTCGCATGGCTCGCTTCTCTTGCCATGCTTCCGGCAAGGTTACCATTCACAATTGTAGTCCACGTGGATCGAAAAGTACGAAAAAGATAAAAAAATTAAAACATTTGAAAAACTCATGCCGACCTTTTGTCATGTCGACCTAGTACATGTCGACATACAGTCCCTGTCGACCTAGAAATCATGTCAACCTACTTACTGTCGACCAATAGTGGTCGACCTAGGCATTGTCGACCAAAGTCTTAATGACCTAGAGACCGGATCCCACCCTTTACATATACAGCTGACAGAGAGAGCCCCTTTCAAATACAGCTGACAGAGAGAAAGCACCCCTTTTTCAGATACAGCTGACAGAGAGAAAGCACCCCTTTTTCAGATACAGCTGACAGAGAGAAAGCACCCCTTTTTCAGATACAGCTGACAGAGAGAAAGCACCCCTTTTTCAGATACAGCTGACAGAGAGAAAGCACCCCTTTTTCAGATACAGCTGACAGAGAGAAAGCTCTCCTTTCAGATACAGCGTACAGAGATAGAGCACCCTTTCAAATACAGCAGACAGAGCACCCCTTTTTCAGATACAGCACATAGGGCACCCCCACCCACCGCACGCTATGCCACGCAGTACTGAGACGGACATGTCCGTCCAGTACACTCTCCAATGCCGGAGTGAAGATGGCGCCGATGCACGGGGTCTTATATAGAATCCAAAACCCGCGAGAATCCGACAGCGGGATGATGACGTTTTGCTTCGATGATGTCTTTTTACACATTACGGCAGGCAGATTCCTCCTTTTTACACATTGCGGCAGGCAGATTCCCCCTTTTTACACATCGCGGCAGGCAGATTCCCCCTTTTTACACTTTGCGGCAGGCAGATTCCCCCTTTTTACACATTGCGGCAGACAGTCCCCCTTTTTGCACATGTAAAGAAAGAAAGACAGAAAGAAAGAAAAAAGAAAGAAAGAAAGAAAGAAAGAAAGAAAGAAAGAAAGAAAGAAAGAAAGAAAGAAAGAAAGAAAGAAAGAAATAATGAATTATACAGTCCCTCTCCGCTGGCTCAGGCTCCTTGGTGCAGCTTCTGATCACGATTCCCGGGCAGGAGAGAAGGAGGAGGAGGGAGGTGAAGGAGGGAGCCGCAGCAGCGCTATGTTATTGGTTGAGGTGCTGCAGCTGCTGTCCCTCTGCTTCACTATAGGCTGTTCTCGGAAGACAGCCTATAGTGAAGCAGAGGGACAGCAGCAGCAGCAGCGCCTCAACCATTAGCAAAGCGCTGCTGCGGCTCCCTCCTCCACCTCCATCCTCCTCCTTCCCCCGTACCGCTGCGCTCTTCTCCTCTCCGGGCGGCTGTGTGCTGCGGGCAGCGATTGCCCGTAGCATACAGCGGCATGTAATGAGTCAGTTTGACTCATTACATGCTTTGGGCCCCTGGACAGTGGCGGGCCCCAGTGCAACGCACTGGTTGCACTAGCGGTAGTTCCGCCTCTGGTGGGATGTACTAAAGGTAGAATACTGCGCATGCACAGAGGGACTCCCAGGTCCTAAACCCGGAAGTCCTAACATCGCAAAGGGCGGCTCTTATAAGGAAAGTTGTCCTTTGCGATACTAATCGCATATGTAAGTATACATGCGATAAGTATTAGAGATGCGCGCCTGCCCATTTTTAGGGTTTTGTTTTTGTTTTCGTGTTTTGGTTTTGTATTGGTTTTGCCCAAACTGCCCTTGTGTGTTTTGGTTCTAATTAAAAAAATAAATAAATAAATCATAACAACTAAAATCACATAATTTAAGGGTGTTTTTGTTCCTACGGTATTATTAATCTCAATAACATTCATTTCCACTCATTTCCAGTCTATTCTGAACACCTCACAATATTGTTTTTATCCAGTTTAGGCCAAAAGGTTGCATCGAGGTCGCTGGATGACTAAGATAAGCGACACATGTGGGTGGCACAAACACCTGGTATATCTAGGAGTGGCACTGCAGTGGCAGACAGGATGGCAGTTTTATAAACTATGCCCAAAAAAATGCTCCAAAGAGAACATAATGCAAAGAAATAAGGTGCAAGATGGAATTGTCCCACATGCCCTGGCCTAACCCCTTTATGCCCCTAGGTATCTGCCTTAGCAGATTACATTGATGGATTGCATTTGTGCATCACCAACAGCTTTGCACAAATGAGTCAGAAATATTTATAATAAATAATTACACACTGCGGTTGACTTCACCGCTGGCATCGCACAATACAGATGGAGCCGTGCTCATCTGAGGCGGCTTCATCGCAGGTGTGCACTCCCGTCGTGACTAGGCCGTCCGCCTAGTCACGCCGGGAGTGCACGGAGACGCTCTCCATTCAAGTGAATGGGGCGCGTCTCCGTCGCGAGCGAGCACGCGCGCCCGGCCGGCCGGAGACGCTTTCTGCGTTAGATGTGCCCCCCCTAGACGGAGCCATGACTACCGTGGCTCCATCTGTACGTGTATGAGTAGGAAATACTATACTGCGGTCTGACTGCCAGTGTCACAGTACTTATGAAAATAAACTAAAAATTGTATAGTACACTGGGGTACAGCACAAACCACACAAAAAATATATGTTTTTTATCATTAAAATTTTTGTTTTTTTTTGTTTTTACTTTTATTATAATTTTACACTGGGGCAGAGCCACTGGATGGACGGACAGATCACCCCTTGCAGACACAGCAGTTAGAACACTCCTTTTTCAGATACAGTACAGCTGACAGAGAGAGAACATCCCTTTTTCAGATACAGCTCACAGAGAGAGCACCCCTTTCAGATACAGCTGACAGAGAGCACCCTTTTCAGATACAGCTGACAGAGAGAGAGAGTACCCCTTTTTCAGATACTGCTGACAGAGAGAGAACACTCCTTTTTCAGATACAGATGACGGAGAGAGAACATCCCTTTTTCAGATACAGCTGACAGAGAGGGCACCCCTTTCAGATACAGCTGACAGAGAGCACCCCTTTTTCAGATACAGCACCCCTTTCAAATACAGCAGACAGAAAGCACCTCTTTTTCAGATACCGCAGACAGAGCGAACCCCTTTTTTTCAGATACAGCTGACAGAGAGAGCACCCCTTTCAGATACAGCTGACAGAGAGAGAGAGAGCACCCATTTCAGATACAGCTGATAGAGAGAACACCCCTATCAGATACAGCTGACAGAGAGAGCACCCCTTTACAAATACAGCTGACAGAGAGAGCACCCTTTACAGATACAGCTGACAGAGAGAGAGAGCACCCCTTTACAGATACAGCTGACAGAGAGAGAGCACCCCTTTTTCAGTTACAGCTGACAGAGAGAGAGAGCACCCCTTTCAGATACAGCTGACAGAGAGCAACCCTTTTAGATACAGCTGACAGAGAGAGCACCCCTTTACAGATACAGCTGACAGAGAGAGCACCCCTTTCAGATACAGCAGACAGAGAGCACCCCTTTCAGATACAGCTGACAGAGAGAGCACCCCTCTCAGATACAGCTGACAGATAGAGCATCCCTTTTTCAGATACAGCTGACAGAGAGAGAGCACCCCTTTCAGATACAGCTAACAGAGAGAGCAACCCTTTCAGATACAGCTGACAGAGAGCACCCCTTTCAGATACAGCTGACAGAGAGAGCACCCCTTTACAGATACAGCTGACAGAGAGAGCACCCCTTTCAGATACAGCTGACAGATAGAGCATCCCTTTACAGATACAGCTGACAGAGAGAGCACCTCTTTACAGATACAGCTGACAGAGAGAGAGAGCGGGATCCGGTCTGAAGATCGACAGTGTCTAAGTCGACAATGTTTGGGTCGACCACTATTGGTCGACAGTCACTAGGTCGACGTGTTTTCAAGGTCGACGGGGTTTCTAGTAGTGATGAGCGGATTCGGTTTTACTCGGTTTTACTCGGTTTTCAAAACGGCATCTTATTGGCTCACGGATGTCACGTGTTTTGGATAGCCAATAAGATGCCGTTTTGAGAACCGAGTAAAACCGAGTAAAACCGAGTAAAACCGAACCTCGCTCATCACTAGTTTCTAGGTCGACAGATCAAAAGGTCTACATGAGTTTTTTTTTACATTTTTTTTCTTTTTTTGAACTTTTTCATACTTAACGATCCACGCGGACTACGATTGGGAATTGTAAGCTTTGCTGAGCGCAGCAGTAGCGGAGCGAGGCATCTTGCCTGAAGCATGGCGAGTGAAGCGAGCCATGCGAGGGGACATGGTGCACTAATTGGGCTTCCCGGTCACTGTACGGAGAAAACGACACTAAAAAAACATGAAAAACTCATGTCGACCTTTTGACCTGTCGACCTAGAACATGTTGACCTAGAAACTCTGTCGACCTAGTGACTGTCGACCTATAGTGGTCGACCCAAACATTGTCGACCTAGACACTGTCGATCCAATGATCCACACCCAGAGAGACCACCCCTTTCAGATACAGCAGACAGAGAGAGCACCCCTTTACAGATACAGCTGACAGAGAGGGCACCCCTTTACAGATACAGCTGACAGAGAGAGCACCCCTTTACAGATACAGCTGACAGAGAGGGCACCCCTTTACAGATACAGCTGACAGAGAGGGCCCCCCTTTACAGATACAGCTGACAGAGAGGGCACCCCTTTACAGATACAGCTGACAAAGAGAGCACCCCTTTACAGATACAGCTGACAGAGAGCACCCTTTACAGATACAGCTGACAGAGAGGGCACCCCTTTACAGATACAGCTGACAGAGAGAGCACCCCTTTACAGATACAGCTGACAGAGAGAGCACCTCTTTACAGATACAGCTGACTGAGAGAGCACCCCTTTACAGATACAGCTGACAGAGAGGGCACCCCTTTACAGATACAGCTGACAGAGAGAGCACCCCTTTACAGATACAGCTGACAGAGAGAGCAACGCTTTACAGATACAGCTCACAGAGAGAGCACCCCTTTACAGATACAGCTGACAGAGAGCACCCCTTTTTCAAATACAGCAGACAGAGAGAGCACCCCTTTACAGATACAGCTGACAGAGAGCACCCTTTACAGATACAGCTGACAGAGAGGGCACCCCTTTACAGATACAGCTGACAGAGAGAGCACCCCTTTACAGATACCGCAGACAGAGAGCACCCCTTTTTCAAATACAGCAGACAGAGAGAGCACCCCTTTACGGGTGTGGTATGTTAGATAGACTAGACTTAGGTCGACAGTGTCTAGAGCGACCACTATTGGTCGACAGTAAGTAGGTCGACATGGTTTCTAGGTCGACAGGGACTCTAGGTTGAAATGTACTAGGTCGACATTAAAAAGGTCGATATGAGTTTTTTAATTTTTTTGGTGGTGTTTTCTTCGTAGAGTGACCAGGAACCCCAATTAGTGCCACGTGTCGCCTCGCATGGCTCGCTTCTCTTGCCATGCTTCCGGCAAGGTTACCATTCACAATTGTAGTCCACGTGGATCGAAAAGTACGAAAAAGATAAAAAAATTAAAACATTTGAAAAACTCATGCCGACCTTTTGTCATGTCGACCTAGTACATGTCGACATACAGTCCCTGTCGACCTAGAAATCATGTCAACCTACTTACTGTCGACCAATAGTGGTCGACCTAGGCATTGTCGACCAAAGTCTTAATGACCTAGAGACCGGATCCCACCCTTTACATATACAGCTGACAGAGAGAGCCCCTTTCAAATACAGCTGACAGAGAGAAAGCACCCCTTTTTCAGATACAGCTGACAGAGAGAAAGCACCCCTTTTTCAGATACAGCTGACAGAGAGAAAGCACCCCTTTTTCAGATACAGCTGACAGAGAGAAAGCACCCCTTTTTCAGATACAGCTGACAGAGAGAAAGCACCCCTTTTTCAGATACAGCTGACAGAGAGAAAGCTCTCCTTTCAGATACAGCGTACAGAGATAGAGCACCCTTTCAAATACAGCAGACAGAGCACCCCTTTTTCAGATACAGCACATAGGGCACCCCCACCCACCGCACGCTATGCCACGCAGTACTGAGACGGACATGTCCGTCCAGTACACTCTCCAATGCCGGAGTGAAGATGGCGCCGATGCACGGGGTCTTATATAGAATCCAAAACCCGCGAGAATCCGACAGCGGGATGATGACGTTTTGCTTCGATGATGTCTTTTTACACATTACGGCAGGCAGATTCCTCCTTTTTACACATTGCGGCAGGCAGATTCCCCCTTTTTACACATCGCGGCAGGCAGATTCCCCCTTTTTACACTTTGCGGCAGGCAGATTCCCCCTTTTTACACATTGCGGCAGACAGTCCCCCTTTTTGCACATGTAAAGAAAGAAAGACAGAAAGAAAGAAAAAAGAAAGAAAGAAAGAAAGAAAGAAAGAAAGAAAGAAAGAAAGAAAGAAAGAAAGAAAGAAAGAAAGAAAGAAAGAAAGAAAGAAATAATGAATTATACAGTCCCTCTCCGCTGGCTCAGGCTCCTTGGTGCAGCTTCTGATCACGATTCCCGGGCAGGAGAGAAGGAGGAGGAGGGAGGTGAAGGAGGGAGCCGCAGCAGCGCTATGTTATTGGTTGAGGTGCTGCAGCTGCTGTCCCTCTGCTTCACTATAGGCTGTTCTCGGAAGACAGCCTATAGTGAAGCAGAGGGACAGCAGCAGCAGCAGCGCCTCAACCATTAGCAAAGCGCTGCTGCGGCTCCCTCCTCCACCTCCATCCTCCTCCTTCCCCCGTACCGCTGCGCTCTTCTCCTCTCCGGGCGGCTGTGTGCTGCGGGCAGCGATTGCCCGTAGCATACAGCGGCATGTAATGAGTCAGTTTGACTCATTACATGCTTTGGGCCCCTGGACAGTGGCGGGCCCCAGTGCAACGCACTGGTTGCACTAGCGGTAGTTCCGCCTCTGGTGGGATGTACTAAAGGTAGAATACTGCGCATGCACAGAGGGACTCCCAGGTCCTAAACCCGGAAGTCCTAACATCGCAAAGGGCGGCTCTTATAAGGAAAGTTGTCCTTTGCGATACTAATCGCATATGTAAGTATACATGCGATAAGTATTAGAGATGCGCGCCTGCCCATTTTTAGGGTTTTGTTTTTGTTTTCGTGTTTTGGTTTTGTATTGGTTTTGCCCAAACTGCCCTTGTGTGTTTTGGTTCTAATTAAAAAAATAAATAAATAAATCATAACAACTAAAATCACATAATTTAAGGGTGTTTTTGTTCCTACGGTATTATTAATCTCAATAACATTCATTTCCACTCATTTCCAGTCTATTCTGAACACCTCACAATATTGTTTTTATCCAGTTTAGGCCAAAAGGTTGCATCGAGGTCGCTGGATGACTAAGATAAGCGACACATGTGGGTGGCACAAACACCTGGTATATCTAGGAGTGGCACTGCAGTGGCAGACAGGATGGCAGTTTTATAAACTATGCCCAAAAAAATGCTCCAAAGAGAACATAATGCAAAGAAATAAGGTGCAAGATGGAATTGTCCCACATGCCCTGGCCTAACCCCTTTATGCCCCTAGGTATCTGCCTTAGCAGATTACATTGATGGATTGCATTTGTGCATCACCAACAGCTTTGCACAAATGAGTCAGAAATATTTATAATAAATAATTACACACTGCGGTTGACTTCACCGCTGGCATCGCACAATACAGATGGAGCCGTGCTCATCTGAGGCGGCTTCATCGCAGGTGTGCACTCCCGTCGTGACTAGGCCGTCCGCCTAGTCACGCCGGGAGTGCACGGAGACGCTCTCCATTCAAGTGAATGGGGCGCGTCTCCGTCGCGAGCGAGCACGCGCGCCCGGCCGGCCGGAGACGCTTTCTGCGTTAGATGTGCCCCCCCTAGACGGAGCCATGACTACCGTGGCTCCATCTGTACGTGTATGAGTAGGAAATACTATACTGCGGTCTGACTGCCAGTGTCACAGTACTTATGAAAATAAACTAAAAATTGTATAGTACACTGGGGTACAGCACAAACCACACAAAAAATATATGTTTTTTATCATTAAAATTTTTGTTTTTTTTTGTTTTTACTTTTATTATAATTTTACACTGGGGCAGAGCCACTGGATGGACGGACAGATCACCCCTTGCAGACACAGCAGTTAGAACACTCCTTTTTCAGATACAGTACAGCTGACAGAGAGAGAACATCCCTTTTTCAGATACAGCTCACAGAGAGAGCACCCCTTTCAGATACAGCTGACAGAGAGCACCCTTTTCAGATACAGCTGACAGAGAGAGAGAGTACCCCTTTTTCAGATACTGCTGACAGAGAGAGAACACTCCTTTTTCAGATACAGATGACGGAGAGAGAACATCCCTTTTTCAGATACAGCTGACAGAGAGGGCACCCCTTTCAGATACAGCTGACAGAGAGCACCCCTTTTTCAGATACAGCACCCCTTTCAAATACAGCAGACAGAAAGCACCTCTTTTTCAGATACCGCAGACAGAGCGAACCCCTTTTTTTCAGATACAGCTGACAGAGAGAGCACCCCTTTCAGATACAGCTGACAGAGAGAGAGAGAGCACCCATTTCAGATACAGCTGATAGAGAGAACACCCCTATCAGATACAGCTGACAGAGAGAGCACCCCTTTACAAATACAGCTGACAGAGAGAGCACCCTTTACAGATACAGCTGACAGAGAGAGAGAGCACCCCTTTACAGATACAGCTGACAGAGAGAGAGCACCCCTTTTTCAGTTACAGCTGACAGAGAGAGAGAGCACCCCTTTCAGATACAGCTGACAGAGAGCAACCCTTTTAGATACAGCTGACAGAGAGAGCACCCCTTTACAGATACAGCTGACAGAGAGAGCACCCCTTTCAGATACAGCAGACAGAGAGCACCCCTTTCAGATACAGCTGACAGAGAGAGCACCCCTCTCAGATACAGCTGACAGATAGAGCATCCCTTTTTCAGATACAGCTGACAGAGAGAGAGCACCCCTTTCAGATACAGCTAACAGAGAGAGCAACCCTTTCAGATACAGCTGACAGAGAGCACCCCTTTCAGATACAGCTGACAGAGAGAGCACCCCTTTACAGATACAGCTGACAGAGAGAGCACCCCTTTCAGATACAGCTGACAGATAGAGCATCCCTTTACAGATACAGCTGACAGAGAGAGCACCTCTTTACAGATACAGCTGACAGAGAGAGAGAGCGGGATCCGGTCTGAAGATCGACAGTGTCTAAGTCGACAATGTTTGGGTCGACCACTATTGGTCGACAGTCACTAGGTCGACGTGTTTTCAAGGTCGACGGGGTTTCTAGTAGTGATGAGCGGATTCGGTTTTACTCGGTTTTACTCGGTTTTACTCGGTTCTCAAAACGGCATCTTATTGGCTCACGGATGTCACGTGTTTTGGATAGCCAATAAGATGCCGTTTTGAGAACCGAGTAAAACCGAGTAAAACCGAGTAAAACCGAACCTCGCTCATCACTAGTTTCTAGGTCGACAGATCAAAAGGTCTACATGAGTTTTTTTTTACATTTTTTTTCTTTTTTTGAACTTTTTCATACTTAACGATCCACGCGGACTACGATTGGGAATTGTAAGCTTTGCTGAGCGCAGCAGTAGCGGAGCGAGGCATCTTGCCTGAAGCATGGCGAGTGAAGCGAGCCATGCGAGGGGACATGGTGCACTAATTGGGCTTCCCGGTCACTGTACGGAGAAAACGACACTAAAAAAACATGAAAAACTCATGTCGACCTTTTGACCTGTCGACCTAGAACATGTTGACCTAGAAACTCTGTCGACCTAGTGACTGTCGACCTATAGTGGTCGACCCAAACATTGTCGACCTAGACACTGTCGATCCAATGATCCACACCCAGAGAGACCACCCCTTTCAGATACAGCAGACAGAGAGAGCACCCCTTTACAGATACAGCTGACAGAGAGGGCACCCCTTTACAGATACAGCTGACAGAGAGAGCACCCCTTTACAGATACAGCTGACAGAGAGGGCACCCCTTTACAGATACAGCTGACAGAGAGGGCCCCCCTTTACAGATACAGCTGACAGAGAGGGCACCCCTTTACAGATACAGCTGACAAAGAGAGCACCCCTTTACAGATACAGCTGACAGAGAGCACCCTTTACAGATACAGCTGACAGAGAGGGCACCCCTTTACAGATACAGCTGACAGAGAGAGCACCCCTTTACAGATACAGCTGACAGAGAGAGCACCTCTTTACAGATACAGCTGACTGAGAGAGCACCCCTTTACAGATACAGCTGACAGAGAGGGCACCCCTTTACAGATACAGCTGACAGAGAGAGCACCCCTTTACAGATACAGCTGACAGAGAGAGCAACGCTTTACAGATACAGCTCACAGAGAGAGCACCCCTTTACAGATACAGCTGACAGAGAGCACCCCTTTTTCAAATACAGCAGACAGAGAGAGCACCCCTTTACAGATACAGCTGACAGAGAGCACCCTTTACAGATACAGCTGACAGAGAGGGCACCCCTTTACAGATACAGCTGACAGAGAGAGCACCCCTTTACAGATACCGCAGACAGAGAGCACCCCTTTTTCAAATACAGCAGACAGAGAGAGCACCCCTTTACGGGTGTGGTATGTTAGATAGACTAGACTTAGGTCGACAGTGTCTAGAGCGACCACTATTGGTCGACAGTAAGTAGGTCGACATGGTTTCTAGGTCGACAGGGACTCTAGGTTGAAATGTACTAGGTCGACATTAAAAAGGTCGATATGAGTTTTTTAATTTTTTTGGTGGTGTTTTCTTCGTAGAGTGACCAGGAACCCCAATTAGTGCCACGTGTCGCCTCGCATGGCTCGCTTCTCTTGCCATGCTTCCGGCAAGGTTACCATTCACAATTGTAGTCCACGTGGATCGAAAAGTACGAAAAAGATAAAAAAATTAAAACATTTGAAAAACTCATGCCGACCTTTTGTCATGTCGACCTAGTACATGTCGACATACAGTCCCTGTCGACCTAGAAATCATGTCAACCTACTTACTGTCGACCAATAGTGGTCGACCTAGGCATTGTCGACCAAAGTCTTAATGACCTAGAGACCGGATCCCACCCTTTACATATACAGCTGACAGAGAGAGCCCCTTTCAAATACAGCTGACAGAGAGAAAGCACCCCTTTTTCAGATACAGCTGACAGAGAGAAAGCACCCCTTTTTCAGATACAGCTGACAGAGAGAAAGCACCCCTTTTTCAGATACAGCTGACAGAGAGAAAGCACCCCTTTTTCAGATACAGCTGACAGAGAGAAAGCACCCCTTTTTCAGATACAGCTGACAGAGAGAAAGCTCTCCTTTCAGATACAGCGTACAGAGATAGAGCACCCTTTCAAATACAGCAGACAGAGCACCCCTTTTTCAGATACAGCACATAGGGCACCCCCACCCACCGCACGCTATGCCACGCAGTACTGAGACGGACATGTCCGTCCAGTACACTCTCCAATGCCGGAGTGAAGATGGCGCCGATGCACGGGGTCTTATATAGAATCCAAAACCCGCGAGAATCCGACAGCGGGATGATGACGTTTTGCTTCGATGATGTCATTGAGGCGGGCGGGAAAACCCAAGCCAGACTCGGATCCCAAAGTTTGGGGGGGTTCGGTTCTCAGGGAACCGAACCCGCTCATCTCTAATAAGTATATACAGATGGATCCACGGTTATCTTGACAAGTTTTCTGCGCCTAGGCACAGCATGACTTATTAGCATAAACCCTTCATCTATTGTTCTTAGCTGCAATACAATACAGAGAACAATACAGCAGGGGATTAAGTCCGACTGGCCAGTCTCAGTTAATCCCATCTGTAGGTGGTAAGTGGCAGGATGTGCCACATTGCGCATGCGATGCTTAGTACACCCCGCCCTAGGTGTGAGATATCAGAACAGGTATACTGTTCATACAGGTGCAAATCATACAAATCTTGTGACTGTCATACAGTGAGAGATGTCACAAGGGATGGATAGTGTGCGAGTGGGTTCAACAGACCTCAGACACAAGGTTCAGAGAGCCCTGCTTTGAGAACTTCTAGAACGTCAGAACGTCTACAGTGGATCTCCTGCAACATCCCTGCAATGCCACCACAAGGATTTCACAAGAGTACAACACACAAGAGACCTGGATACAAACCAGGCTCTTTAATATTGCAGACATCTGGTAGTATGAGATAAATGTTTAGATGAAGATCAGGACCAAGTTCTACTCTTAAAGGGGAAAAGCAGCTGTACTACGAGAACTAACATTGCCACTTTTGCTGCTAATACAGGTTGAGTATCCCTCATCCTAGTATCCCTTATCCGAATTATTCCGAAAACCGTAGTTTTCGGTATGCCGATTTTTTTAAATATTTTTTACTTAAGCTGCACTTGCCAGTCCCTGGTCCCAATAATGCATTGTGCGGGTCCAATAATGCATTGCGCGGTTGCACGCCCCCCGCCATTACCCGTGATGAAGCCATGACGCACCAGCTGAGACCTGCAAAGAGAGCAGCCTGCGGCGGTGGGAGGCATCCAGACAGGACTCACGAAGTGAGCAGCCCGCGGCGGTGGGAAGCATCCAGGCAGGACCCGCGAAGTAAGAGCCCGCGGCGGTGGGAGGCATCCAGACAGGACTCGCGAAGTGAGCAGCCCGCGGCAGTGGGAAGCATCCAGCAAGTACACGCGAAGTAAGAGCCCGCGGCGGTGGGAAGCATCCAGCCAGGACCCGCAAAGTAAGAGCCCACAGCGGTGGGAAGCATCCAGCCAGGACCCGCGAAGTGAGCAGCCCACGGTGATGGGAAGCATCCAGCTGAGACCCGCGATGTGAGCAGCCAGTGGCGGTGGGAAAATTACACTCGGAGCCCCGACAACCTCAAATTCAGTACGTACACAAACTTCATTTCATGTTGTCATGTTCTGAAACTGTTTCATGCACAAATAAATTATATTTGTGTGTATTTTATGTGTTTGAGGTCTATTTACAGCATAAATGCATTTTGTGTTCACAACAGAGTCCCATCCTCGAGATAACTCATTAAAATATAAAAATATTATTCCGAAATACGGAATAATCCGTTATCCAAAATGCTTCTGGTCCCAAGCATTTCGAATAAGGGATACTCAACCTGTAAATAGTTTCACAAGCTTACTGTATGTAAATCACCAGAGAAAGTGCCCATGCGTGGACTGGGTACACACAGAGAGGGCCAGAGAAGGTGCAGGGATCCGAATGATGCAATCTGGGACTTCCAATAGGAAAGAGCAGGTCTCTGCAAACTGTGAAAACTTTCAGTTTTATGAGGTTAATGAAAATCCGGCAGCCATAAAAGAAAAATGGGCCCGTTACTTAAAACACGTGGAAACCAGTGGGACCAATCACCTTAATTTATAGGGTGCTAACACACAAAACCATACATATCATTGCTGCATATGTATAAATAATGTGCTGTCAAAGCATGTACTGTAGTAGTTACATAGGTCCTGATACAGAGGTGGTTGGTTATGCAAATTTATGCTAATGCCGCAGCAGATGTGATAGCTACCAAAACGCCAACTGGCTGCTGCTCTAATTTGCCATGGTGGGGTCATTCAGAGTTGATCGTAGCTGTGCTAAGTTTAGTACAGCTACAATCGTTAACTCAGACATTCGGGGTGGACGCCCAGCACAGGGCTAGTCCGCCCCGCATGTCAGTGCCGGCCCCCCTGCACAAATACAAAAGCATCGCACAGAGGTGATGCCTTTGTATTTGAGGAGTAACACCCGGCCAGCGCAGCCCCCCCCAATGGTCCGGGCCACGCCTGCGTTGGCCGGACCGCTCCCCCTAAACGGCGGCTTAACGCCACCGTTCAGCCCCCTCCCGCCTAGCGACCGCCTCTGTCTCAGAGGCGATCGCTAGGTAACGAAAGCTGCCATGCGCCGGCACACTGCGGCACCGGCGCATGCGCAGTTCCGACCCGATCGCTGCGACAATCTGCAGTGAGCGATCGGATCGGAATGACCTCCATGGTGCGCAAAATGTCACACAATCGGCCGGACATCAGCTACATCATCGGACCCAATAGTTGCTCAGAATGTACGAGGGAATTTGGCCACAGGTGTCCGTGGAACTGTGTCTTTTGATGCAGTACCTGGCACCCACCCCCTGCATCAGCCACCCCTTCCCGTTAGATGCATGCGCAGACTGAATGACTCAGTGGCAGCCAAATAAATGGAACTCGTATAAATACATTCATGGTGTCTTGTGCAATGGATGAGAATCGCGCTACTTACGCTTGCTCCTCAGGCAGCAGAATGGCTGGGCACACCTCTGGATATTACCGCCAGATGTGATAGAGAAAGGTAGAGACAAGGAATGGCACTGGATGGTTGCATCGGTTTTTGAGATCAACGGCAGAAAACAGTTGATGGTAACCCATCAATGGTTTGCACACAGATGACCATCACCCACACGGCTTTAAATGAGTTTGAGGGACACAAGGGTGGCAGGTCAACCAGAGTAGAAGGCAGGGCCATGCGGGCATTCCTGGCGGTTGAGCTTAGCAATTTTGAAGTTGGAGCTCCACCATCATTAGAAAAATTATTAATAGTTGCTAAACATTTATAGTCGATGGCCCTCCCTAGTAGAGAGGGAGCACAACTAAGTATTCTTCTAGGAGTAAGGTGTGGCTGCCACCTACAGTATAATAAATAACCTACCTCCTAGCACTTTGGACAGGACAGATATCGGAATTATAGCTCCCTCCCCATGCTAACCAATCCCTAATAAGCCTCCTACAACAAGGATGTGCTCTAGCTAATTGTTTAAGTGTGTAATTCTACTGTATTTGTCTGAATTCTGATAAGGAGCAAGAAGCCATACCCTTCAGACATGGCCGGCAAGTCAATATTTGATCAAACACACCTAAAGTTCATAAAGGAGCATCACCATAATGAATTAACCACACACAGCATAAGTTATACTTATCTGTATTCACGGCGTATAAAGAGAGGAGGCGGCTCAGGTACAGCATCTGTCCAGACGTCCTCCTCTCTCTCTAGCCGGCAGCGTAGTCTCTGTGATGACGGCTCTAGTAGACTCTAGTGCTGTGCTAGAGTCCACTGTGCATGCGCAGGACTCCGGGAAAATGGCGGTGCAGCCATTTCTTTTCCAGGCTATTCCCCTACTGCACATTGGCAAAAAGCCGGGGTTGCTGCAGTGGGTATGGGCCTCCCAGAGAAGTAAGTACTAAAGAAATGGATGCAGCGTCTGCGGGTGTGGCTCCACCTGGACCCGGGGGGGCAGATGTGCAGCGCACCCATTATAGATAGGCCACTGTCTGTACTGCTATTTTTACATAGGAAACACAGTGAACTGAGTCTAGTAGATATACTGTAGATAGCTTAGATCTATCTCTAAATATATTTAGATTTTCACATTTTCTTATATGCGGATTTGCCATGCCCGTATACAGCCAAAGAATTTTGTTTCTATCCTTTAAAACCAAAGAAAACACTTCCATGAAAAAAATGAGCATTATACACAGTGCAGTCCTTCATGAGCGCTGAATGGACCATCTGTTTTTATTTAGTTTGTGCACAGCAGAGAACAACAAGTGGCACATGATGTGGAATCTTTATGACATATGGTATGTTTTTATAGTGCAGTTATATGGCACAAACAGGTTCCTTTTTCATTATTAAAACAATGTAATGTTTCCTCATTACTAAATCAAATCCTTAATTGCTATGCAACAAAACCCGCTGTATATAAATGAATTATACGATTGCAAAATTCCTGCTTACCACTATATTCTTGGAAACCAATCTGGTAAGGAATTATAACCTTGTTAAAACGATTTCAATTATTTTCCATCATTTTTTAAAAAGAGAGTGGAACATATTGTAATTTTTTATTATGTTCAGAGCAAAAGTGTCCACTCTGTATCAGTGGTGTTGAGAGAGGGGGGAGAAGGTACAAATTGTCCGGGCCCAGGTCTGATGGAGGGGCCCAGTGAGGGGCCAGTAGGGGCCCAAGCCCCCTCCCCCTTACCTGGCAGCAGCAGCTGCAGCTCTTCTCCTCAGCCCAGCACACGCTGCTGTGTATTGGGCTGCAGTGTGGCCATGGAATTGCTTAAAATACAATTTCTTTCAGTATTTTTTTCTAAAAGTACATGACCTCCTGTGATAGGCCATGCCCCTTGAAAAGTACCCGGGCCCAGCCCAGGTCACGACTGCCCTGCTCTGTATACATACTGTATCCCGCATCAGTCCTACGTTTGCAGTACAGTCGTTATTTTCGAGAAAGGCCAGCAGCTGTAAATGAGAGTGACTGGAGCAGACCAGCAGTCCCAGGAATCGGGAGTATTGTGAGGCATACAGTATATGAAATTATTGTTTCTCTGAGGAGAGTCTCATAACTAGCTGACTTGAATTGATCAAGAAATATTGTAAAGTCATCACGTGACATAAGTATATGAGTCTCATTTGCTCATGCAATTGACTGACAAGACAGATAAGCGCCAACAATTAACCTTGACTTTCAAAAAATATACTATGTACTCTAATCAGCCATAACATTAAAACGACGGACAAGTAAAGTAAATAATATTGGGGGTCATTCCGAGTTGTTCGCTCGCAAGTGGATTTTAGCAGATTTGCTCATGCTAAGCCGCCGCCTACTGGGAGTGAATCTTAGCATCTTAAAATTGCGAACGATGTATTCGCAATATTGCGATTACACACCTCGTAGCAGTTTCTGAGTAGCTCCAGACTTACTCGGCATCTGCGATCATTTCACTGCTTGTCGTTCCTGGTTTGACGTCACAAACACACCCAGCGTTCGCCCAGACACTCCCCCGTTTCTCCAGCCACTCCTGCGTTTTTTCCGGAAACGGTAGCGTTTTTTCCCACACGCCCATAAAACGGCCTGTTTCCGCCCAGTAACACCCATTTCCTGTCAATCACATTACGATCGCCAGAACGATGAAAATGCCGTGAGTAAAATTCCTAAGTGCATAGCAAATTTACTTGTCGCAGTGCGGACATTGGCCCTCATTCCGAGTTGATCGCTAAGAGTCATCGCATCGCAAATGTCCGAAATGTAAGTATCTGCGCATGCGCAAATGCGTGATTACGCATGCGCGAAGACATACGTACGACAACTGTGCAAAATTACTTTGAACAAAAAAAGCCGTAACTGCCAAACGAAAACAAGGAGTGGCGTGGGCGTGGCGGAGGCGAGACTTCGCAATGCTCCGACATGGGCGTGAAAGTGGGCGTACTGTGTGGGAGTATGCAACTTGCAATGGGCGTGTTTTTCGCACATAAACTTTGTCGCTGTTAAAACTAACATAGGAAACCGTAGCAACATTCACGCAGCAGCAGAGTAGGTCTGCAGTTACTCTACATTTGCGAAGTACTGGTACAAGTGTGTATGCAGTAATTAGCAGTTAATTGGAGAGCACATTCATCTGATGTTCAATTACTTGTTAATTACTGAGCCCATGAAAGTTACCAACCAGCAATTGACTGAACACACATTACATGTTTATTCTACTCACATATTAATCTCACACACTGCTAAATAAGGTTGTTATTTGTGTTTAACTTGGTGTGTAAGCATTGTGCCGAAATGTTTGAATGTGTGTTAGACTACTAAATACAAACAAGTTACATTTGTATTTAAAGTTAGATAATTCTGCAACATTCTGATCAATTAACCAGCACCCACATAATGCCGCATACACTGATTTATTTTTCAAAGTCACAATAATATAGGTTTTTAACATCTGTCAATGTTTTCAATGATGTCATGTTGTCCAAAGATATTTTATCAAGTTGTCGTGTCTGTTTTATTAATATGGACCTTAAAGTGTGGTGCAAAACAAACATTTTTTTTTTTATTAAAAATTTTTTAAGGAGAATTAGCAGATTGGTCACCAAGTGTCTATATGTTGACAGAATATTTTTGTAAGTAAGATTTTGCTAATGCATTACCTTCAAGAAATTGCACACATTTTGAAATTATATTTTTTATTTCAGAAATAATATGATCCAACATTTAAACATGGCTCCACATGAGTCTCACAGGCAGAGATAGACCAAGCACCAAGCAGATGGCACTGACAAAAATTATATTGCAGAACTCAGTACTCTGCAAATTTCTGCTTCTGACAAAAGTATCTTATAAATTCAACATATTTCACACCCTGCCACACAAAAATGTGACACAAACTGAGAAATAATTAGTATCCACCACACAAACACAACAATACACAGCACACTAGTGAGAGGAAGATGGCTCTGTTGTTTTTTAAAAGAAACTCACAGGCTACAATTCCTCCAAACAGAAAAAAAGACATTTCACTAAGAGGGAGTGATCCATTCTGGCCACACAAGCCAAGTCCAAAATAACATAGAGGCAACTACAAAAACATGGGTGCTGCCCATCTGGAGAGACATCACTTTCTTCTTTTTGGCCCCGCCTGAGGCTGATCTTCTTTGCTTGGTCTGCGGAGTGACCTTCGTTGGGCCTGCCCAGTGTCCTGTTCTTCCTGGGCAGGGGCAGGGGAGGGAGCCGATGTGGTTGGCTCTCTGCCACTGTGGGCAAGGGAGACAGCGATGGCCTGGAGCCCTTGCAAGATGTTAGTTGCAAGGCTTTGGTTTGAGGAGGCCAGTTGTTCTTGGGCCTGCCTGATCTCTGCCAGACTTTGGCAGAGTTGAGCAACACCTTGCTCAACACAGGTTCGGATCTCAGTGAGCCGGACAGTTATCTGGCTTACCTCCCGGATGACCCCGTCTTGAAATGTGTTTAGGCTCTCACCATACCTAGCAATTTCAAGCAGGATCTCCGGGATAGCAGAGGGTTGGGTGGGGGGGCCAGTAGGAACCTGCATAGGTGGGTTTTGTTGGCCCACACTGGCAGACCCACTAGGTCCCTCCACCTCAGCCTCAACCACATAACCGGCCTGTGACTCAAACTGTTCACCCCCCTGTGCTGTGTTTTGTGGCAAGCAAATAGAAGAATGTGTGGGGGAAAAGTTGGAGTCAAAATTAGTTTAAGATTATTAATACAGTTCAAATTTCAGACAAATACATGTGTAAACTTACCTTCCAAGTCATGTCCCGTCACAATCTCAGGCAGGTCCGTGTCCATATGAGACACCCCTTGGCCCTCCTCAGAACTCACACAGGCCATCGCCATCTCCTCCAAGTCAGTATACTCCACAGCGACAGGTGGTCCCCCCCCTGTTGCCCTTGAGGCATTCCACTCCGCAGCCCTCTTTGCCTTCAGGCGGGATTTGAAGTCGGCCCACCTACATAAATATTGTGAAAGAGGGAAAAAGTTGAGTCTTCTTATTGTTCAAAGTAAATATCTAGCACACATGTTCTGCTTGTGTTTGCTAGACATAACATGACATGTAACTACATTTTTTAGGCAACTTAGCACAGAAAATGGATTCTCAAGATGCACTTACCGTCGTCTCACTTCCTGTGATGTTCTGACGACAGAGCCAACTTCATTCACAGATTTTGTGATGTCTCTCCAGATGCGTTCTTTGGAAGCAGCCCCCATGTTTTTGGGGCCCCTATGTATTTTGGACATGGCCTGCGTGACCAAGACACGCAACTCCCTCTTAGTGAATGCAGGCTGTCTTTTTTTCCGTCTGGAGGTAGCCTGTGAGGTTTCTTCAGGTTGGTCATCTCCATCTTCCTCCTCACTAGCAGCTTCTGTCTGCTGTGTTTGTGTGGCTAAAGTCAATTCTCCCTCAGTTTGCTCACTATGTGTGTGTGGCAGGGTATCCACACTCAATTCTTGAGGTTCAGAAGCAGAAATTTGCAGAGTACTAGGTCCTGCCTCAACATCCGCAGAGGCGGATTCTAACAAGCGCCTTTGCCACTCTAAGCGTTGTTTCTGCAATGCCATCTGCTGCTCTGCAATGCGGTCTATCTCTGCTGCGATTTGCTCACGAGAAGCCATGTTTGTGATGACGTGTACGCCGAGGTGTGTGCGCTTATATACCTACGTGCGAATCGTTAATTCACACAGGTGTACACTATTAATCTGGTGAATGATTGCACTGCTTATTTAAGGGCCGAGTTTGCACGCTGTGAGTGTAGGTAGTTTGGAGTTTCATTTGTTTGTTGGCTTGTGCGTGAAGGTGCTAGTGGAATTTGCAGAGTGAGTAATTGTCAAGCATACCTTTGTCCTTTTCTTTGCGTTTTGAATATAGGCAGTCATTTTTTGTGTGTATTTTCGTTTGTGAGTATTGTGTTTTTTTTTTTTTTTTTTTGTGTTTGCAAGTTTTTGTAATACATTTTAATGTTTTAATTTTTATAACACATATATATTTTGCAAGTCCATTTGTGAAAATATTCCCGTGCTTCTTTGTTTTGACTGTCATTAGTGTTCTCTTCTAGGAATCTACTTTTTGGTGAAAAAAACCAATTTTGACTTTATTTTTGGGTGTGGTCCACAAAAACAAGACTTTATTTCTTTAGGAGCAGGTAAGTGTCGTTGGCCTGTGTTGGAGTTTGTTTGTTGGAAGTGTCTGTATGCTGTTTTTGACTGTCATTTGTGTTCTCTTGTAGGTTTTGTTTTTTTGGTGAAAAAAACCAATTTTGACTTTATTTTTGGGTGTGGTCCACAAAAACAAGACTTTATTTCTTTAGGAGCAGGTAAGTGTCGTTGGCCTGTGTTGGAGTTTGTTTGTTGGAAGTGTCTGTATGCTGTTTTTGACTGTCATTTGTGTTCTCTTGTAGGTTTTGTTTTTTTGGTGAAAAAAACCAATTTTGACTTTAATTTTGGGTGTGGTCCACAAAAACAAGACTTTATTTCTTTAGGAGCAGGTAAGTGTCGTTGGCCTGTGTTGGTGCTTGTTTTTTTTTTTAATTTTTAATTAATTTTTGTGTAAAGTTTGCTAAACAAAGTGTTTGGGGTTTCCAGGATTGATCTGCAAAGTAGTGTTTGTCTTTCCTGGACTAGGTACTAAATTTTTTTTTTTATTTTTTTTTTGTTTTTCAAAAGATTTTTTGCATTAATATATGTTTTTTATATCCAAATATTAAATTTAGTTTTATTTGCTTTTTATTTTTGTATTTTTTACATGAATTCAACACAGAAAAAATGTACGCTCCTGCAGTAAGTTGACACCACAATTGTAAAAACAGTTATTGTGTTAAATTTAGTAAAACTTTGATTTTTTTAAAATTGACATTTCTTAACATTCTCTCCAAAAAGTGTGTGATGTCAATACATATTGCGGCAGAAGCCCTACCTCCCCAACCCACGCCAGCACTCCCACCCCAACCGCCAGCCCCACAACCACAGCCGGCTCCTCATCAACCAAGGCAACGGAGGCGTGCTAGGCCACCAATTTTCAGAACCCGTGTCATACTTTTTGGGATGCCAGATGATGTGGTGGTGCGTAGATACCGGCTGCCACCACATCTAATCCTAGACACTCTCTCCATAATAGAGAGTGATCTGGAGTCTGAAATTCGGTATCCTACAGCAATACCACCATTGACACAATTCCTTGCAGTGTTACATTTTTTGGCCACAGGATCATTCCAGCATGTTGTTGGAGACCTGGTTGGCATGTCGCAGGGCCAGTTCAGTAAGGTCCTGCGACGTGTCTGCCAGGCTTTCATCAAGCGTGTTAAGCAATTTATTGCTATGCCTTTGGATGTTGGTGCCCTAGATGTGGTGAAGCGGCAATTTGCGGAAGGTGGTAGTCGCTTTCCACATGTTATTGGGGTTGTGGATGGCACACATGTTGCTATTCAGCCACCAAGACATAATGAAGAAATTTATAGAAACAGGAAAGTGTTTCATTCTCTGAATGTAATGGTTGTTTGTGGGCCATCCCTCCAGATCCTTTCCCTGAACGCAAAGTTTACAGGGAGTTCCCATGATGCGTATGTCATTAGACAATCAGGGATATGGCAGAGATTAAGATCAAGTCAACGACCAGACATGTGGTTATTGGGTGAGTTGTTGCTCAAATTTTTTAGTTAAAAAGTAACAACAATATATGAAATTTGAGATCTAAAATGTGGCTCTTATTCCAACAGGAGACCGTGGATATCCTTGCACCCCCTGGCTCATGACTCCTTACCGTAATCCCAGGCCAGGACCACAGATGGCATTTAACTCCGCGCTTACTGCCACTAGGCAGCTGGTGGAGCGCACAATTGGTGTCCTGAAAGGGCGCTTTCGTGTGCTCCACCGCACGGGTGGCGACATCATGTATTCGCCGGAGATGGCAAGTAAAATAGTGGTCCTGTGCGCAATACTCCATAATATCGCGGTAAGGAGTAGTGTTGAGCTTCCTCAGGCAGAGGAATTGCCTGATGAGGAGCCAGGGGTTGTGCCACGCTTCGGTGGGGGGAGTGTGACACGGAGGGGGAGCCAAGTGAGGGCAAGAATCGTAGCAGAACATTTCAGGTATAGTGTTTTTCCCATTTATATTTGCACAAATAATACAACCCAGTATGCTTATGTATTTTTAAACATGATTGCATTTAGTATGTTCTTGTAAAGTGATTGGGGAATGCTGTTGTTGTGTTTGAATGGTTTTTTCTTTTTAAACATAAAAAACAAAAACACGTTAAGCTGACAATGTTTATGTAATAATTTAAATACTGTAATGTTAATAAATAGTGTCCTTATTTATTTTATATCCTCAAATCCTGATTATGTAAACAAACACACAAACAAATGATACTCAATGTTTGACACTTTGTGACTGTCCAGCTGAATGATCACACGACCTGTGGTGAGTACACAGATATGTTTAGTAATTTTCAGTAAAGTCTGTCTCTGTGTGTTTTATCTAATTGTTTCTAACAAACATTTTCGCTTCTGCTAATGCGAATTTCCGCTCGTGCAAAATAACACTCTGCTCTTCACAGCATTGCAAAGATCAATAAAGTTATTAGAAATGACATATTTTTGGCCAATCACATGCTACCAGACACTATAAATATATGCCCAAATAAGGAAAACGCCATTGCCATGATGCGTGCAGCACCGTTCTCCAGGCGGGAGCTCCGCGTGCTGGTGGCGGTGATGGACCGCCGCGTAGGCCGCGTTGGGCGCTTCATCCCCAATCGGGTGAAGCGCGAGGCCTACGCGGAGGTCCGCCGCCTGCTGCGGACTCGCGTCCGCAGCAGGCGGACAATCATCCAGCTGGAGAGGCGCTGGAGTGATCTCCGCAGGCGGACTCCAGATCTGTTGGCGGAGATCCGCCAGCAAATCCGTGCTCTCCATACACGAAGTAAGTTACATTACATACGATTTTTAACTTAAAATGTGCTAATGTTTGCTTGTTTTTCTTTGTTTCCGACGCATTGTTGAAAACCATTGTGCAAAACCATGTGCACTGCAGGGGAAGCATATGTAACATGTGCAGAGTGTGTAAGATTGTGGTGGTGTGTGTTAAAGCATTTTTTAAATTTGCAGTGTTAAAATAAAACAGGCTGGATTTTCCATGGCCATAATTTCTAAACACACCCAAATCTAACTCTCTCTGCACATGTTATATATGCAACCCCTGCAGAGCACATGCTTTTGGCCAAATGCAAAATAAATTCATGCTGTAATCCCCTTGGAATTACCAAGATTTTACAGTAAGTGGTAGGCTAATTGCATCCTTCAGTGTATTTTTTAGGAAATTAGGACAGTGTGTGTGGTTAGGGAAAACAGTACTGACTGTAGTAAAGTGACACGAAACAAGTGCATGTTTTCAAGAAATAAGAAGCAGCCTGGAAACTGCTCCAAAATACTGGATCAGTGCTGGCTATATAATAAGGTGCCTTGAATACTAATCTGGTGATGGTGCCTAGACCAATCACTATGACTCAATGGACTAGATTAAGGAATGAGCTTCAAAGTTCACGTTTTGAAACATTTTATTTGCTGTGGCCAACATGAAGAGGATCTTAACATGTTTGAGTTTCAAAAAAAAATATATTAAAAAAAAAATATGTAACAGAACATTGATATGAACAAATGAATACTATGCAATTTTGCATAATTTAACAATGTTTACAATATTTACATTCTAGGACAACAACAACGGCACAACTCCCCACCCCCTTCCCCTTCCCACTCACCCTCCCCTTCTCACTCCCCCTCCCCTTCTCATTCCCCCTCCCCTTCTCACTCCCCCTCCCCTTCACAGTCCCCCTCCCCTTCTCACTCCCCCTCCCCTTCACAGTCCCCCTCAGCTTCCCAGTCCCCATCATCTTCCCAGTCCACCTCATCTTCCAAGGCCCCCTCATCTTCCCTGGCCCACTCCACTTTCCATTCCCCTTCTCACCACACCTCTCCATCTCTTTCTGGGACCCCTTCTCCTCCTTCCCATACCCCTTCTCCTTCATCTTCGTCATCCCCATCTGAACCCCCCTCACCCTCTATTGCCTTACATTTCTCTCCACCCCCCTCGCCCTCGCAATCAGACCCCCCCTCTGAAATTGTTGCTCCAATCCAGCCTCCTTCCCCAATCCCTCCTCCTTCCCCAATCCCTCCTCCTTCCCCAATCCAGCCTCCTTCCCCAATCCCTCCTCCTTCCCCAATCCCTCCTCCTTCCCCAATCCATCCTCCTTCCCCAATCCCTCCTCCTTCCCCAATCCCTCCTCCTTTCACCATCCCTCAGCCGGCTTCACCGATCATGCCAAGCTCACCACCCAGTGAATGGGCACAGGAAGCCCCTGACGAACCATCCGGGAGTCAGGATGTTGCCGTGGAAAGTAAGTTTGGTTTTGGTGTCGAAATGATTACCCACTTACACTTACAATGCCAAAACATGCAGGGTTGTACTGTTTGAATTCTTGTCCCCAGGACAAAATTTGGATATTTTCCTCATGGTGTACATGTTGCCTTTACATATTTGTGAGTGTCATTATATGTACAGTGTGTATGTGTGCAATATTTTGTGTGTCCACTCTAGGTTGACACTCATTAGGTAGCCAGGGTTGGCAGGACAACAGGGTTTATATGTGTTAGTTTTGAAGGCCAACAGTTAGACCTGAGTGGAGTTTAGTATGTTGTTGTCGATTTACACTTGGGCCTGTGTAGTCAGAAAATTTAAACTTACAAAACACATGCTTCACTTTGTTATGTAGACTAATGACACACTGATTTGTGGTGGGAAAGTTACATTCACAAAATGAAAAAAAAATAAAATAAACCCTGTTTGCACTTATTTAGTAAGGGCAGCTTTCAGGGAGTGTGGGAATGCTATGATATGGTGGCCTTCGGAAGATATTGATATGCAGTGTGAGGAGGCAGGACCAAACCCCTTTTAAATCATGCCACAAATAAAGGATGTGAATGAATGGCAACATGGTGTAACAGTGTTGAAGATGGAACATAGGGGGAAAAACCAAGATGTTTGCATGCCGGACAAATTTAAGCAGTTGGGCCAAACCATGTGCACTGCAGGGGAGGCAGATATAACATGTGCAGAGAGACTTCGATGTGATTGGGTAATTTTGATTCTGTGCAGGGTAAATACTGGCTGCTTTATTTTTAATGTGCTAATTAGATAGAAGATTGAACACATCACACCCAAATCTAACTCTCTCTGCACATGTTATATCTGCCTCCCCTGCAGTGCAAATGGTTTTGAGCAACTACTTAAATTTTTAAAGCTGCAATCAACTTGGAATTACCACCATAACTTTAACATGGGATGTTGCCCAGAACAAACAATACAATTAATCTTGACTATTGGGGAACAACTTCTACAAGTTATTAAATTTATTTAGCCTTGTTTGCTATGGCCAACGCTACATCTTACAATGAAATCACATAGGAGCAAATGTAGGCCATGCTCTTTACAATTGGAATAAGTCACACAAAAAAACTGAGCATGCTGGCTTTTTTTAAGGCTAATGATTGAACCCTAAAACAGTCATGAGGTATCAACTTTGCCATTAAGCAGGCCTGTCCAAACTGCGCAACTGCAACTGTAGAAAAACTACACATCCCAGCATGCCCTTACACAGGTTTTTCATTCCCTGGCACCAAAACTGAGTCAACGACTGCTGGTATATGTAGTTTCACACAAGCAGGAGGAATGCAGTTTGGACCTGCATGCATTAAAGTGTGCTTTGTGCCTTGCTAGGCTAATAAGCAATGTGAGTAAGTTAGTAATGTTTGTTATCTCTTAATTACAGATGTTGCCGTTGGAGATCCAACATCCTTGCAGGATATAGTTGGCAGTATGAGGCGCCATCTCCAGGCCTTGGTGGGGCTTTTGGACGCCATGCAAAAATTTTGTTAATTTTATTATTATAATTTTATATATTATAAAAAAGGATAATATCAGTATTCCACTTTTAAAAAAAAATAAACTAATAAATTTAAAAACTTCAGCGGCTCTTTATTATTTAGTCATGCAATAAAGGAACAGCAGATTGCAGAACAAACATTTCTTACCTTAAACATTTCAAACATCTAACGTAAGTTTTTTAAAATCAACAACTAAAACATGTTATTGGCTTTTTAAACATGCATACACCTTCATTCACATACAAAAACTGTACTTTAATAAATTCTAAAAACACATTAGACCAAGCACATTGCAAACATCTATATTTATATTAAACATGTAAATAAAAGGAGGTTATTTTATGGCTACAAAGTGTTTTTCTGGGATTTCAACAAATACTTAATTGATCATGACCATTTCAATTAATTCACTAATTGGATTTGTTATTGAGGAGGGCTTGTGGACTTTGATTTGGAAGGTGTTAGTCCACTTAATAGTATAAAAACAAATTGTGGTGCGTTTTTCAGCAAAAGTGATCACTTTAACTGAAAAATGTGTAAATATACTACAACTTAGTATTTGTACGAAGAAGTATGTGTTTATGCGATGGGTTCGCATTGCTGCGAGGATTTCGCATTGTTGCGATGTCATTTGCCGTACGCCCACTTTGTGTAATAATGCGTGCGAATGTGCTAAAATACGTTGGGGGCGGATGTTCGCAAATTTACTACATTAACGCAACTTTACTAATAGGCTGTGCGAACGAAAAACTTAGCGATCAACTCGGAATGAGGGCCATTGTGCATGCGCATTAAGCGGAAAATCGCTGCGATGCGAAGATTTTTACCGAGCGAACAACTCGGAATGACCCCCATTGTTTAATTCGCTACAATGGCAACTGTCAAGGGGCAGGATATATAAGGCAGCAAGTGAAAACTCAGTTCTTGAAATTGATGTGAAATTGATGTGAAAAAATGGGCAAGCATAAAGCTCTGAGCAATTATGGTAAGGGACAAACTGTGATGGCTAGACGACTGGGTCAGAGCATCTCCAAATATGGCAGGTGTTGTGGGGTGGTCACGGTATGCAATGGTTAGCACCTACCAAAGGATGTCAAGGAACTCAACTGGTGATCCAGCGACAGGGTGATCGGCACCCAAGACTAACTGAAGCACTGGTGCGATCCCACAGAGGAGCTACTGTAGCACAAAGTACATCGTAGCTTGCTGTGTATGGGACTGCATACCTGCAAACCGGTTACAGTGCCCAAGCTGACCCCTGTCCATCTCCGAAAGCACCTACAATGAGCGGGTGAGCTTCAGAACTGGGCCATGGATCAATGGAAGAAGATGGCCAGGTCTTATGAGTCACATTTTCTTTTACTGTACATCATGTGGATCGTTTGGTGCTGGGGAAGAGATGGAACCAGGATGCATTATTGGAAGAAGGCAAGCCCTCAGAGGCAGAGTGGTGCTCTGGACAAATGTATTCAGTGCGCTGTAGCGGGTGATGCATACCTGCCGAGGTTTCCGTAGTCGGACTGGAGCCTGAGGTTGAAGCTGGACTGGAGCCTAAGTGGAGAAAGCTGGTAGGGTTTATTAGGTTTCTCTGCATAGAGGCAGAAGCAAAGCAGTTCTGAAGAGTGCTAGCAGATACCAGACAGTAGAGACTGTGAGGTGATGTACTTGGGCGAGAACTAGGGTATGTCTTGTGACAGGTCGGACTTGAACGGACAGAATCCTATAAGTAATGAGAACTGGATGATACCAGAGATAAAGGCACACAGGCAGGAACCGATATATGCATAACAAGTGAACCGAACTGGGACCGGTAATGCTTAAGAGGTTTCTGAGCTGGGACCGGTAATGCATAACAGGTAACTTGGCTGGAACTGGTAATGAGTGACAGGTAATCGAGGTGGGACCAGTAATGCTTAACAGGTAACTGTCACGATCCGGGTATCTGGACGCCATTTCTTACCCATCAGATGCCTCCTAAGGCTGGCTCAGCGCTCCAGGACCGGATTCCATCTGTTATCCTGATGTGTACATTCCTGTATCCTCTCCTGTCACTCTGGGACGCTGTCACAGTAAACGCCATATTACACCTGGCATGGCGTCTCCCGCGGCCTCCGCCGCTGTCCCTGAACTTCTGCATGCAGAGTGTCTGAGTGGCGATTACGTCAGCCGCGGCCTCCGCTGTGTCCGCGTGGTTGGATGTGCATCTGTCAGCCTGGCGCCTCCTGTCTCCGGTGGCCGGCGCCGCCATTACTGTTTTCATTACCACATGGATTACAAACCAAACTTCCCTCCAAGTGTCTGCATGGGCGCAGCCATCTTGGATTCTGTCAGCTGATCATTTCCACCAATCTGTTCTCAGTATTGATAATCTGCATAATTGCCTAGCCAATCCCTTCCTTGCTGCAGGTATAAATACATTGTGCCTGAGCAAGGAAGGCGTCAGTGCTTTGGTTGTCAAACCTAGTTCCTGTTTGTTTCTCTCCTGTGATTGTCTTCCAGGTTCCAGCTCCTGTCTCAAGACTTCCACCATAGAGACCCGCACCAGCATTCCACCTGCGGTGTAGCCTGACTCTCCAATCCATTGTGGATTCATCTGTTTCCAGCTACAACATTACCTGCTTCCAGCTCAGCTTCCAGTAGAGTACAGCTTCCCTTAAAGGGCCGGTGTCCTTTCTACACTTTACCACTCTCCACCGGTATTATTATTTCTCCGCTCTCAAGTTCTACATTTCAGTTCATATTTCATCGCTCCCAAGTTCATTTATTATTTAACTGGTTCCAGCCAGTATCCACTCCGTGCTAACAACAGTTTGGTTCCAGCCAGTATCCACAGCAGCTGTTTTATCTTCAGCAACCCAGCTTTTCCTGGAACACCAGCTGGCACAATCCTGGGTTATCTCCATTGCTACAGTCGGGCCTGGTAAGGACTTTCCATCTAGAAGATCATAAGAACTATCTCACACTACCAGTGCCCTGTGGCT
The DNA here is from genome assembly GCF_028390025.1 of Pseudophryne corroboree. NCBI lineage: Eukaryota > Metazoa > Chordata > Amphibia > Anura > Myobatrachidae > Pseudophryne > Pseudophryne corroboree. The sequence continues at coordinate 753,576,513 of NC_086448.1, forward strand.
CCTGCCATCCTGTAGTACCCAGGAACTGTATTTATTCTTTGCTGACTTTTACGTTTTCTTTTACTGCTGCTGTGTTGCGGAGTTGTCATAATAAACATCATTGACTTTTATCCAAGTTGTCGTGGTCACGCCTTCGGGCAGTTATTATTCATGTTACTTACATGTCCAGGGGTCTGATACAACCTCCCAGGTTCCGGTACATCTCAGCCCCTACAACTGAGGCTGCCTCCCGTCAGCTCAGGCCCTCAGTTGTGACAGTAACCAGGCTATAAACCAAAGCAGGAACACTGCACTTGAAGACACAAGGTTTGGCAGAGGCAATAGGGTGTCTTGTAGACGCGACGTTGCACTGTCAACTCGTAGCTGTCCAGGATGCGTTTAAATAGGGTCTCTGGTATTCCAATTGGTTGCCAGGATCAACTGATCCAAACAAGTAACCTCCTTGGTGAAAGTGCAGTCAGGTGACATTTCCAAAATGACGGTGCCCATGCAGCGGATCCGGCAGCATCAATACAAGAAGTTGCCAGGTTTGGATTCTGTAGAACAGGGCTGGCCAAACCAGTCCTCAAGATCTACCAACAGTTCACATTTTCCAGACCACCTAGCTAGTGCACAGGTGTAGTCATTACTAATTAAGATGTGCTGCCCTCATTCCTAACTGACAATTCTACAGCTCTCCAGGAGGCCTGTAAAACATGAACTGTTGGTAGATCTCGAGGACCGGTTTGGCCAGCCCTGCTGTAGAAGGTACCGGGGACCAGCGAACAGTGGAGGACCTCACCGAAAGCCAGGAGTGAGAGGCCACAGTATTTATCAGGTCTTTAAATCCCAGATTGTGACATTTACACTTAATTTCTCTAATAGCGTTGATACATCTTCTACGTAAAGCCCAAATACATACAGCATACGGGATCAGTATGAAATGCTGGCGGACGGGATCCTGGCTCTCATGATCCCGACAGTGGGATCCCGTCCGCCGTAATGCCGGCAGCGGGACGAGTGCTAGAAAGCCACTTGCGGGCTCACTGTGCACGCCCACGCTGCGGGCACGGTGGCTGTCTGCGCTCACCACAGGTTCTATTCTCCCTCTATGGGTGTCGTGGACACCCACAGAGGGAGAATAGACTGTTGCACCAGTATTTCAGTGGTGGCATTTCACAGCTAGTCGGGACTCCGGGCGCTGGCATTGTGACTGGCGGGATCCCCACTAGCGGTATTTTAACCGCTTCCTCAGTATACATATGGCATGAAGGTGGGAACTTTCTTAATCTCCGCCATCACCTTTTATGGGACTGATTTTTCAATGCAGTAAAATCACAGATAACACACAATACACATTATTTCCCAAAGAAAGTCTGTTAAAGTTGGCACTAATGAAAAGACATGCCATTTTTTTGTACAAACATTGATTCAAGATTTATCTGCAGTCAACTGTGGGATGTTGGCTTAAATCACAATTATAAAAGCCTAATTGCGAGTCGGGGTGAATAATGACTATATCAAACACGGAAAGCCAAGAATAAATCCTCACAGTTTTAATGACTTCAATGTGACACAGTGTGAAGCATACAATACAATTTAGGAAGTTTCATGAAAATACACTTGTGCGGTGTCAGATATTTTGCACTTATACATAAGGGTGTGGGTAGCATGCTGGCCTTACAGAGCATACTGACATAGAATATTGGCCCTCATTCCGAGTTGTTCGCTCGCTAGCTGCTTTTAGCACATTGCACACGCTAGGCCGCCGCCCTCTGGGAGTGTATCTTAGCTTAGCAGAATAGCGAGCGAAAGATTAGCAGAACTGCTACTAAATAATTCCCTGCAGTTTCTGAGTAGCTCCAGACCTACTCCTAGATTGCCATCACCTCAGTCCGTTTAGTTCCTGGTTTGACGTCACAAACACGCCCTGCGTTCTGCCAGCAACTCCCCCGTTTCTCCAGCCACTCCTGCGTTTTTACCTGGCACGGCTGCGTTTTTTAGCACACTCCCTGAAAACGGCCAGTTTCCGCCCAGTAACACCCACTTCCTGTCAATCACACTACGATCACTCGAGCGATGAAAAAACGTCGCTCGAGCTTGTGTAAATCTACAAAGTTTTGTGTGAAAGTACATAGCACATGCGCGCTGCGTACCATGCGCATTTTTGCCGTTTTTTCACTTAAACGCTGCACTGCGAAAATCGGCAGCGAGTGAACAACTCGGAATGACCCCCATTATGCTAATTACCCTGTGCAATACCTGTGAAGTCCAAGCCAGGGCTTAGGTGTCGCACTGCTGTTATTATACTGTATGTTCTATCACATCTTCACACGTGTTTAGTATGATTTACCGGCGGTCAGGAGACCAATGCCGAATCTGGACACACGGACTACCGTCAGGGAGCGCAGCGAGTCCCATGGCGGCCTCGCTGCGCTCGCCACGCAACGGGCCCAGTGGTGAGGTTCGCTCGCCACACTATTAAATTCCCCCTCGTGTGGTGGCATGGGCCACCACCCAAGTAGGAATATTGGGCTTGGTTCGGGATTCCGACCGCCGGCATTTCCCCGGCTGTCAGGATACCGGCGTCGGTATCCCGAAATTAACCACATCCCCTTCACACATGACAATAAAATGACCTAACCCTCTAGAGATATTGCTCAGTCAAATTGTTCAGTAAAAAAATCTGAAAGTCGTGCCCAGCCTGTACCTTTTACACATTACATATGTACCACTTATTTCTTCTCTTTAATGAGACCAAGCTACTAAAATTAGAGATGTGCGTGCGTGTTTTGGTTTTGGGTCTGTAATAACTACGTGTTTTGGTTTTGCCAAAACCGCTCTCACATGTTTTGGATCATTTTTTTATTTCTTTCAAAAATGTATAAAAACAGCTAAAATCACATAGTGTGAACCTTTTTTTTTTTTTGTTCCTACTGTATTAGTAACCTCAGTAACATTCATTTCCAGTCAATTCTGACCACTTCACAGCTCACAATATTGTTTTCATCCAGTATAGGCCAGAGGCTGCAGTGAGCTGGCGGGTTTCTAAGTGACAGAGTAGCAGCACAAACACACGGCAGTTTATCTATTACAGATTGGTGGTCATTCCGAGTTGTTCGCTCGCTAGCAGTTTTTTGCAGCCGTGCAAACAATATGCCGCCTCCCACTGGGAGTGTATTTTAGCTTAGCAGAAGTGTGAATGAAAGGATCGCAGAGCGGTGGCAAACTTTTTTTGTGCAGTTTTAGAGTAGCTCAATACCTACTCAGCGCTTGCGATCACTTCAGACTGTTCAGTTCCTGTTTTGATGTCACGAACACGCCCTGCGTTCACCCAGCCACGCCTGCGTTTTTCCGAACACTCCCTGAAAACGGTCAGTTGACACCCAGAAACGCCCTCTTCCTGTCAATCACTCTGTGGCCACTCTTATGTTGGATATTAAAACGGACATGCAAATCTCTAAATAAAATGGGGCATAATGTGATATTTTTACTGTATACGGTCAGTGGCGGAACTAGCGAGCGGTGGGCCCAGGTTCGACAAAATGCTTTGGGTCCCCTACCTCATCCCGTCCAAGTCCACCCCCTCACCCCTGGAGAGGATCTGGTGAGGGGGACCTGCTCAGGGCCAGGGAAATGGATACCTAGCAACAGTGCCGTAACTAGACATTTTAGCACTGTGTGCAAAAAACGGCATCGGAGTCCCCCACCTCTATGTAAAGCAGGGGCAGTGAGCGCCGTAGACGCGTGCAAAAAATACAGGGGCGTGGCTTCATGGGGAAGGGGTGTGGCCACACAATAATACAAATTCATATAACGGTGCACAGCAGCCTCCATTATTCAAATTACGCCGCACAGTAGCACCACTACACCAGGTAGAGCCCCTTTTACACATTACGGCGGACAGATTCCCCTTTTTACACATTACAGCAGACAGCGTCCCCTATTTACACATTATGGCAGACAGCTTCCCCTTTTTTACACATTACGGCAGACTGTCCCCCTTATTACACATTACAGCAGACAGCGTCCCCTTTTTACACATTAAGGCAGACAGCGTCCCCTTGTTACACATTAAGACAGACAGGATAGATAGATAGATAGATAGATAGATAGATAGATAGATAGATAGATAGATAGATAGATAGATAGATAGATAGATAGACAGACAGAAAGAAAGAATAGATTATACTTACTGTCTCCGCTGGCAGTCAGGCTCCTCGGTGAAGCTTCTTCTGGCAGATCCCGGGCAGGGGAGAAGGAGGTGGTGGAGGAGGGAGCCGCAGCAGCGCAGTGTAATTATTTACACTGACCTTCGCCGCTGTGAATGCTGGGATGCACTTCCCCCATCACAACGGCGGGGAGCAGCCTATGTGAAAAGAGAGGGACAGCAGCAGCAGCGCCTCCACCAATTACACTGCGCTGCTGCGGCTCCCTCCTCCACCTCCCTCCTCTTTTTTTTAAATTAAGTTTAATTTATTTATTTTCAATTTGCAATACATACAATGTCAGACAGAAATAGAAAAGGAATACCCTTATAATTACACTTATTCATTCATACATTACACTGAATATATGCTTCATTTCATAGCATCCTGGCAGATTGTTCTCTTCTTTTATGCTCAATTCCTTTGCTTACTATTGGTTGCTTGCTGCTTTGCACAGAGCAGTTACCATATATACTAATAGAAGAGAGTAGCAGTGAATCTAACATCTACCATTAACTTGCTACCTTTTCCCACTAACTTCCGGTGTACAAATGTGAAATTCACAGTTTTTCTACTCTTTTGCTTACATGTCTATTCTTTTTTTTTTTTTCAACATTAAGTTTTTTATTTATGGTATAATATCAAAACAAGAACTCAACAAAGACAAAAGAGAATAGAACAACAATAGGGCAAAAACAATAATATGGGGGGAGGGGGGAGACAGGACATCCAAAAGCAGTACAGAAAATAGAAAAATATACACAAATCACGGATTTTCTACAGGTAGAGGGTCGCCCAAGTCACAGGGAGGGCTCTGTATGGTAGGGGACGACGGTAAGATCACCATATTCTTGGAAATGTATGTATGCCACTTCATGGTAGGAGAAGAGGGGGATGTAGAGTATGCAGCGTCCCTGGTTTCCATCTCGAAATGGAAGTGGGTCTTAGAAATAACTTTTGGAAAGGGAGGGGGGGGGGGTGGATTTTCAGTTTTGAGCAATTATAGCTCTGGCTGCAATTAAAACATGACCAAGGACATAGCGAGTTGACTTGGGGACAATGTCTGGGTACCAGTGCAGCAGCGCCAAGGAGGGGTCCTGGGTCAGGCTAAGGCCAGTGACCGAATGAATAAGGTCATATACTTTATCCCAAAAGGGGCGTAGAGCAGGGCAGTCCCAGAAAACATGCAGGAGTGTACCTTCGTGGTGGCAGAGGCGCCAGCAGAATTTAGTGGTGGTCGGCCAGATCGTGTGTAGTTTAGAAGGGGTGAAATACAGTCTATGTAATAGTTTAATGTGCATTTCGGTGTGGTTAGTACATTTAGAAAGGGAGAAAGAAGAAAGATGAATAGATTCCCATTGTTTGAGAGTGAAAGTACGATGGAGATCGGTTTCCCACTTAATTTGAGCGACAGATTTAGTCGTGGCGATCGGAGGTGACAACAAATAATACCAGTCAGAAATGGCTCCACGAGATGAAAGTTTAGTCAATCTATTCAGGACACTGGCAGTGGGGAGTTGGAAGGCGTTAGGGTTAGAGGTCATACCATCTATCCAATGTTTAAGTTGGTAATAATAGAGCCAGGCTGACGGGTCAAGGTTATATTTAGCTTGTAGGTCTGGAAACGGCAATAGGGAGGTCGGGGAGAAGATGTCAGTAAGGGATTTCAAAACTAAACGTCTCCAGTAGGAGAAACGGAGAAAAGGCAACACTTTATCCAATGCAGAGACAGAAATGTTTCTAGTGGGTACTGTAATGTTAAAGGAAGATGTGAGTCTAGAATCCCAGATTGTCAGGGCGTCGGTTATGGAAGAGGGCAACAATGGGGGAAGTTCCGGAATAGCGCACGTTCTAGATCCACCCATGGTTTAGAGTGGGGGGGGGGAGAGATCGGAAAATTGGGAGAGCATAGACGCTTCATGGTACCTGAGTAAGTCAGGGTGTGTGAGGCCCCCCTGTGACTTAGATCGAATCATACATGTGTAGGCCAATCGAGGAGGTTTACTCTTCCAAAAATACGATAACATCAACCTTCGCATCTGGGTTAACAGTTTATGAGGAACTGCATAGGGGATGGCACGAAATAAATACATGAGTTTTGGTAACAACATCATCTTAAATGCCGCTAGGTGGCCCAACCAGGAGACCTCGTAGCCCATCCAAGTAAAAGTAAGTGAGGTTAGGTGAGCCAGTAGAGGCACATAATTGAGAGAGTGGACATTTTGGAAATGAGAGGGAATGGAGATTCCCAGGTAAGTTAGGGAGGAGTCTTTCCACGTATATGGAAAGCGCGCCTTGAGAGGTTGTAAAACAGAGGTTGGAATATTAATAGGAAGGGCATCCGATTTCGCTGTGTTCAACTTATAATATGAAGCAGCGCTAAAGCGCCCCAGAATATCGTGCAGGACAGGCAGCGAGGTCCCCGGGTCAGAAACGAACAATAAAATATCGTCTACGAAAAGGCAGAGCTTATGGGAGGTGTCACATACCGTAAGACCAGGGAATTTCGGAGAGAGTCGAATCGTTTGGGCAAGGGGTTCAATAGCTAGCACGAATATCAGCGGGGAAAGGGGGCACCCCTGCCTGGTACCATTGGAGATGGGAAATGTGGAGGAAAGGAAACCATTACTACATATTCTAGCAGAAGGGTCATCGTAAAGAGCTAAGATAGAGCGGAGGATGTCCCCGTGGAGACCAAACCTGGACAACACCTGGGGCATATAACCCCAATGGAGGCGATCGAACGCCTTTTCGGCGTCGAGAGAGAGTAGGAGAAATGATGAATTAGTACGGGAAGACCACTCAACTAGATCGACGACTCTCCGGGTGTTGTCGGGGGCCTGACGGCCAAGGACAAAACCTATTTGGTCTGGGTGGATGAGATTCGGGAGTAAGGGATTCAGGTGGTTAGCTATCAACTTAGCATAAATTTTGAGATCGGTGTTAAAGGAGGGCAATAGGTCGGTAATTCTTGCAGTCAGAGGGTCTTTACCCGGTTTTGGGATAGTTACGATTTGAGCTTCAACCAATTCCGCCGGGAAGGACACTGTATTGGAGGCCTGGGAGAAGAGCTGCAGGAGGAGAGGAGAGAGTACCGCACTGAATCTGGAGTAAAAGGAGTTAATGAAGCCATCGGGGCCAGGGGCCTTATCCTTTGGCAATTGCCGAATTACGAGTTGTATCTCTTCCAGAGACCAAGGGGCATTCAGGGATGTCAGGGCGTCCTCATCCAAGGAGGGGAGGGAAAGGCCATCCAAGAAAGCAGAGATAGAAGCGGCAGAGGGCTGAGGCATAGTAGTATCCTCACACAGATTATATAATTTGGCATAAAATTTGGAGAATAAATTAGCAATATCAAGGGGATTAAGACACGGTTTGCCTGAAGGGGCAATGAGACATTTGATAAGATTGCGGGCTTGGCGGCTACGAAGCTTGCGTGTTAACAAACGGGTGGCCTTATTTCCTGCTGTATAAAATTTGCTGCGGAAGCGAGCTAGGGCCGATTGCATACGAAGCATAAAAAGCTTCTGGAGTTGGGCTCGCACCTCCTGAAGCTGTTTACGTAAAGCCCGAGTAGGGCGGGTTTGATTCTGAGACTCCAGAGACCGTAAAGACAACTCTAAGTCAGCCTGCATTTTCTTAGCGCGAGCTTTGAGTTGAGCCCCTTTTTGGATAGACGTGCCACGGAGCACGGCTTTCAGAGCGCACCAATACGTGGAGATAGAGGTATCCTCTGGGGTATTGGTCTGCATATACATTGAGAGAGAGAGTCAGTAAGGGCCTTCAGAGTCTCAGGATTCGTCAATTGATATTCCGGGAGTCGCCAAGCGCGGGGGGGGGGGGGGGGGGGGGGACCCAAGTCCCAGGACCACAATACAGGGGCAAGGTCCGACCAAGTAATGGGAAGGATTTTAGTTTTACGGGTGTGTTGGAGAGTCCTCTTGTCCAGGAGAATAAGGTCGATCCGAGAGTAACTGTTATGGACGGCAGAAAAAAAAGTATAATCTCTCTCTGTAGGGGAGAAGACGCGCCAGGCATCATACAAGTCGAACTCCGCAAGAAGTTTCTTAAAAGCAAGGGACGGGCCCATATCTCGAAGAGGGGGACTACGGCCTTGCGAGGAAGACCTATCCACTTTAGGGTCGAGGACTAGATTAAAATCTCCTAATAGTACAATAATATCTCCTAATAGTACAAGTCTAATCTTACACAATTCCTCGAGGAGTTCCCGCAAAAATGGAATTTGATGGGAATTAGGGGCATACAAGGATACAAAGGTCACTAAGGTGTTGTCAATAGTACCAGCAAGGATGAGATAACGGCCATCCTGGATTTGTCGCTGTAGAGTAAAAGGGGTGTGTCTATGAAACAGTATAGCCACGCCGTTACGTTTAGCGGGGCCATTAGCAGTATAACACGTGGGGTACCTATGGTTTCGAAAAACAGGGGGGGACAAAGAAGAAAAAATTAGATTTTAAACCTACCGGTAAATCTTTTTCTCCTAGTCCGTAGAGGATGCTGGGGACTCCGTAAGGACCATGGGGTATAGACGGGCTCCGCAGGAGACATGGGCACTATAAAGAACTTTTAGTATGGGTGTGCACTGGCTCCTCCCTCTATGCCCCTCCTCCAGACCTCAGAGAAACTGTGCCCAGAGGAGATGGACAACATGAGGAAAGGATTTTGTTAATCTAAGGGCAAGATTCATACCAGCCCACACCAATCACACCATATAACCTGGAAAATACGCAACCAGTTAACAGTATGAACAAAAAACAGTATCAGTCAAAGACCGATTCCAACTGTAACATAACCCTTATGTAAGCAACAACTATATACAAGTCTTGCAGATTTAGGCCGCACTGGGACGGGCGCCCAGCATCCTCTATGGACTAGGAGAAAAAGATTTACCGGTAGGTTTAAAATCTTATTTTCTCTGACGTCCTAGTGGATGCTGGGAACTCCGTAAGGACCATGGGGAATAGCGGGCTCCGAAGGAGGCTGGGCACTCTAGAAAGATTTATGACCACCTGGTGTGCACTGGCTCCTCCCACTATGACCCTCCTCCAAGCCTCAGTTAGATTTTGTGCCCGGTAGAGGTTGGATGCACACTAGGGGCTCTCCTGAGCCCTTAGAAAGAAAGTATAGATTTAGGTTTTTTATTTTCAGTGAGACCTGCTGGCAACAGGCTCACTGCAGCGAGGGACTAAGGGGAGAAGAAGCGAACTCGCCTGCTTGCAGCCGGATTGGGCTTCTTAGGCTACTGGACACCATTAGCTCCAGAGGGATCGACCGCAGGCCCAGTCCTTGGTGTTCGGTCCCGGAGCCGCGCCGCCGTCCCCCTTACAGAGCCAGAAGCAAGAAGAGGTCCGGAAAATCGGCGGCAGAAGACATCAGTCTTCACCAAGGTAGCGCACAGCACTGCAGCTGTGCGCCATTGCTCCTCACACACACTTCACACTCCGGTCACTGAGGGTGCAGGGCGCTGGGGGGGGGGGCGCCCTGAGAAGCAATAATAACACCTTGGCTGGCAAAAATACCACAATATATAGCCCCAGAGGCTATATATGTGGAAAATACCCCTGCCAGAATATAGAAAAAAGCGGGAGAATAGTCCGCGGAAAAGGGGCGGAGCTATCTCCCACAGCACACTGGCGCCATTTCTCCTTCACAGATCCGCTGGAAGGAAGCTCCCTGGCTCTCCCCTGCAGTCTACACTACAGAACAGGGTAAAAACAGAGAGGGGGGGGCACTAAATTTAGGCGCAGTATAAATTATATAGAAAAAGCAGCTATAGGGGACATAACTCAGTTAGTCCCTGCATTATATAGCACTCTGGTGTGTGCTGGCATACTCTCACTCTGTCCCCCCAAAGGGCTTTTGTGGGTCCTGTCCTCAGTTGGAGCATTCCTTGTGTGTGTGCGCGGTGTGTCGGTACGGCTGTGTCGACATGTTTGATGAGGATAATGATGTGGAGGCGGAGCAGATACCTTTAGAAGGGATGTCACCCCCTGCGGGGCAGACACCTGAGTGGTTGAGCTTATGGAAAGAAATGAGTGCACGTATAGACTCCTTACATAAGAAATTTGACGACATGCCAAATGTGGGACAGCCGACTTCTCAGCTCGTGCCTGTCCAGGCGTCGCACAGGTCATCAGGGGCTCTAAAACGCCCGCTACCTCAGACCGCAGACCCAGATGTCGACACTGATACTGACACCAGTGTCGACGACGATGAGTCTAACCTGATGCCCACTAAGGCCATTCACTGCATGATTGAGGCAATGATAGAGGTGTTACACATTTCTGATATAAATACAGGTACCACTAAAAAGGGTATTATGTTTGGGGAGAAAAAACTACCCTTAGTTTTTCCCCCATCAGATGAATTAAATGAAGTGTGTGAAGAAGCGTGGGCTTTCCCTGATAAAAAATTGGTAATTCCTAAGAAGGTACTAATGGCGTTCCCTTTCCCGCCAGAGGATAGGTCACGTTGGGAAACACCTCCTAGGGTGGATAAAGCGCTCATACGTTTGTCTAAAAAGGTGGCACTACCGTCTCCGGATACGGCCGCCCTCAAGGAACCTGCTGATAGAAAGCAGGAGGCGATCCTGAAGTCTGTATATACACACTCAGGCATTATACTTAGGCCAGTTATTGCGTCAGCTTGGATGTGCAGTGCTGCCGCTGCGTGGTCAGATAAACTGTCAGAAAATATTGACACATTAGACAGAGACACGATCCTGTTAACCATAGACCATATAAAAGACTCAGTCTTATATATGAGAGATGCACAGAGGGAAATCTGCCAACTGGCATCTAAAGTAAGTGCATTGTCCATTTCTGCTAGGAGAGGCTTATGGACTCGCCAGTGGACAGGAGATGGATTCTAAAAGGCACATGGAAGTGTTGCCATATAAGGGTGAGGAATTATTTGGGGATGGTCTCTCGGACCTAGTTTCCACAGCAACGTCTGGGAAGTCAGCATTTTTACCCCATGTCCCCTCACAGCCTAAGAAGGCGCCGTTTTATCAGGTTCAGTCCTTTCGGACCCAGAAAAACAGGCGTGGAAAAGGCGGGTCTTTTCTGTCCAGAGGCAGAGGTAGGGGAAAAAGGCTGCAACAAACAGCAGGTTCCCAGGAGCAAAAGTCCTCCCCCGCTTCTTCTTCCAAGTCCGCCGCATGACGGTGGGGCTCCACAGGCGGAGCCAGGTACGGTGGGGGGCCGCCTCAAGAATTTCAGCGATCAGTGGGCTCGCTCACAGGTGGATCCCTGGATCCTTCAAATAGTATCTCAGGGGTACAAACTGGTATTCGAGGCGTCTCCACCCCACCGGTTCCTAAAATCTGCCTTGCCGATTGCTCCCTCAGACAGGGAGGCGGTGCTAGCGGCAATTCACAAGCTGTATTCCCAGCAGGTGATAATCAAGGTACCCCTACTTCAACAAGGCCGGGGTTACTATTCCACACTATTTGTGGTACCGAAACCGGACGGTTCGGAGAGACCCATTTTAAATTTGAAATCCTTGAACACATACATAAAAAAAAATTCAAGTTCAAGATGGAATCGCTCAGGGCGGTTATTGCAAGCCTGGACGAGGGGGACGATCTCCTAATAAAAGCGAGGTCCAAGGAACAGTTGTTGATGGGAGTAGCACTATCTCAGGAGGTGCTGAACCAGCACGGCTGGATTCTGAATATCCCAAAGTCACAGCTGGTTCCGACGACACGGCTACTGTTCCTGGGTATGATTCTGGATACAGTCTAGAAGAAAGTGTTTCTCCCGGAGGAGAAAGCCAGGGAGTTGTCATCTCTAGTCAGAGACCTCCTGAAACCAAAACAGGTATCAGTGCATCGCTGCACGCGGGTCCTGGGAAAGATGGTGGCTTCTTACGAAGCAATTCCCTTCGGCAGGTTCCATGCCAGAATCTTTCAGTGGGACCTGTTGGACCAGTGGTCCGGATCGTATCTTCAGATGCATCGCTTAATAACCCTGTCTCCAAGAACCAGGGTGTCTCTACTGTGGTGGCTGCAGAGTGCCCATCTTCTAGAGGGCCGCAGGTTCGGCATACAGGACTGGGTCCTGGTGACCACGGATGCCAGCCTTCGAGGCTGGGGGGCAGTCACACAGGGAAGAAACTTCCAAGGACTATGGTCGAGTCAGGAGACTTCCCTTCACATAAATATTCTGGAACTAAGGGCCATCTACAATGCCCTAAGTCAAGCAAAATCCCTGCTCCTACACCAGCCGGTGCTGATCCAGTCAGACAACATCACGGCAGTCGCCCATGTAAATCGACAGGGCGGCACAAGAAGCAGGATGGCGATGGCAGAAGCCACAAGAATTCTCCGATGGGCGGAGAATCATGTACTAGCACTGTCAGCAGTGTTCATTCCGGGAGTGGACAACTGGGAAGCAGACTTCCTCAGCAGACACGACCTCCACCCGGGAGAGTGGGGACTTCATCCAGAAGTCTTCCAGATGCTGGTAAACCGTTGGGAAAAACCACAGGTGGACATGATGGCGTCCCGTCTCAACAAAAAGTTAAAAAGATATTGCGCCAGGTCAAGGGACCCTCAGGCGATAGCTGTGGACGCTCTAGTGACACCGTGGGTGTACCAGTCGGTTTATGTGTTCCCTCCTCTGCCTCTCATACCAAAGGTATTGAGAATAATAAGAAAGCGAGGAGTAAACACAATTCTCGTGGTTCCGGATTGGCCAAGACGAGCGTGGTACCCGGAACTTCAAGAGATGCTCTCAGAGGACCCGTGGCCTCTACCGCTCAGACTGGACCTGCTACAGCAGGGGCCCTGTCTGTTCCAAGACTTACCGCGGCTGCGTTTGACGGCATGGCGGTTGAACACCGGATCCTAAAGGAAAAGGGTATTCCGGAAGAAGTCATTCCTACGCTTATTAAGGCCAGGAAAGATGTTACGGCAAAGCATTATCACCGCATATGGCGGAAATATGTTGCATGGTGTGAGGCCAAAAAGGCCCCAACAGAGGAATTTCAACTAGGTCGATTTCTGCATTTCCTGCAAGCAGGAGTGAATATGGGCCTAAAACTAGGCTCCATTAAAGTACAGATCTCGGCTCTGTCGATTTTCTTTCAAAAAGAACTAGCTTCAGTACCTGAAGTTCAGACATTTGTGAAAGGAGTGCTGCATATTCAGCCCCCGTTTGTGCCTCCTGTGGCACCTTGGGATCTCAACGTGATGTTGAGTTTCATAAAATCACATTGGTTTGAGCCACTAAAAACCGTGGATCTGAAATATCTCACGTGGAAAGTGGTCATGTTATTGGCCTTGGCTTCAGCCAGGCGAGTGTCAGAATTGGCGGCTTTATCATGTAAAAGCCCTTATCTGATTTTCCATATGGATAGGGCAGAATTGAGGACTCGTCCCCAATTTCTCCCTAAGGTGGTGTCAGCGTTTCACCTGAACCAGCCTATTGTGGTGCCTGCAGCTACTAGTGAATTGGAGGACTCCAAGTTGCTAGACGTTGTCAGGGCCCTGAAAATATATGTTTCCAGGACGGCTGGAGTCAGAAAATCTGACTCGCTGTTTATCCTGTATGCACCCAACAAGCTGGGTGCTCCTGCTTCTAAGCAGTCTATTGCTCGCTGGATTTGTAGTACAATTCAGCTTGCACATTCTGTGGCAGGCCTACCACAGCCAAAATCTGTAAATGCCCATTCCACAAGGAAGGTGGGCTCATCTTGGGCGGCTGCCCGAGGGGTCTCGGCTTTACAACTTTGCCGAGCAGCTACTTGGTCAGGGGCAAACACGTTTGCAAAATTCTACAAATTTGATACCCTGGCTGAGGAGGACCTGGAGTTCTCTCATTCGGTGCTACAGAGTCATCCGCACTCTCCCGCCCGTTTGGGAGCTTTGGTATAATCCCCATGGTCCTTACGGAGTTCCCAGCATCCACTAGGACGTCAGAGAAAATAAGAATTTACTCACCGGTAATTCTATTTCTCGTAGTCCGTAGTGGATGCTGGGCGCCCATCCCAAGTGCGAATTGTCTGCAATACTTGTAAATAGTTATTGTTAACTAAAGGGTTATTGTTGAGCCATCTGTTGAGAGGCTCAGTTGTTTTCATACTGTCAAACTGGATATAGTATCACGAGTTGTACGGTGTGATTGGTGTGGCTAATAAGAGTCTTACCCGGGATTCTAAATCCTTCCTTATTATGTCAGCTCGTCCGGGCACAGTGTCCTAACTGAGGCTTGGAGGAGGGTCATAGTGGGAGGAGCCAGTGCACACCAGGTAGTCATAAATCTTTCTAGAGTGCCCAGCCTCCTTCGGAGCCCGCTATTCCCCATGGTCCTTACGGAGTTCCCAGCATCCACTACGGACTACGAGAAATAGAATTACCGGTGAGTAAATTCTTATTTTCTCTTACGTCCTAGAGGATGCTGGGGACTCCGTAAGGACCATGGGGTTTATTCCAAAGCTTCCAACCGGGCGGGAGAGTGCGGATGACTCTGCAGCACCGACTGAGCAAACGCAAGGTCCTCATCAGCCAGGGTATCAAACTTGTAGAATTTTGCAAAAGTGTTTGAACCCGACCAAGTAGCTGCTCGGCAAAGCTGTAATGCCGAGACGCCTCGGGCAGCCGCCCAAAAAGAGCCCACCTTCCTAGTGGAATGGGCCTTTACTGAATTTGATAATGGCAATCCAGCCGTAGAATGAGCCTGCTGAATCGTGTTACAGATCCAGCGAGCAATAGTCTGCTTAGAAGCAGGAGCGCCAACCTTGTTGGCTGCATACAGGACAAACAGAGCCTCTGTTTTCCTAACCCTAGCCGTCCTGGCTACATAAATCTTTAAGGCCCTGACTACATCCAGGGACTTGGAGTCCTCCCAGACCCCTGTAGTCACAGGCACCACAATAGGTTGGTTCATATGAAATGAAGAAACCACCTTAGGCAAAAATTGAGGACGAGTCCTCATCTCCGCTCTATCCACATGGAAAATCAAATAGGGGCTCTTGTGGGACAAGGCCGCCAATTCGGACACCCGCCTTGCAGATGCCAAGGCCAATAACATGACCACCTTCCACGTGAGAAATTTTAATTCAACCGTTTGAAGAGGCTCAAACCAGTGAGATTTCAGGAAACTTAAGGTCCCACGGTGCCACTGGGGGCACAAAGGGTGGCTGGATTTGCAGCACTCCCTACACAAACGTCTGAACGTCTGGGAAAGAAGCCAATTCCTTCTGAAAGAATATAGATAGGGCCGAAATCTGTACCTTAATGGAGCCTAACTTCAGGCCCAAATCCACTCCTGTCTGTAGAAAGTGGAGAAACCGGCCCAGATTGAAATCTTCCGTAGGAGCATTCTTGGCTTCACACCAAGATACATACTTCCTCCAGATACGGTGATAATGCTTTGCCGTCACCTCCTTCCTAGCCTTTATCAGTGTAGGGATGACTTCCTCCGAAATACCCTTCCCAGCTAGGATTCGGTGTTCAACCGCCATGCCATCAAACGTAACCGTGGTAAGTCTTGGAACACGCAGGGCCCCTGCTGTAACAGGTCTTCCCTGAGAGGAAGAGGTCACGGATCTTTTGTGAGCATTTCCTGAAGATCTGAGTACCAGGCCCTTCGAGGCCAATCTGGAACAATGAGTATTGTCTGCACTCTTTTTTGTCTTATGATTCTCAATATTTTTGAGATGAGAGGAAGAGGAGGAAACACATAGACCGACTGAAACACCCATGTTGTCACTAGTGCATCTACTGCTACTGCCTGAGGGTCCCGTGACCTGGCACAATACTTCCGAAGCTTCTTGTTGAGGCGTGACGCCATCATGTCTATTTGAGGAATTCCCCAAAGACTTGTTATCTCTGCAAAAACTTCTTGATGAAGTCCCCACTCTCCTGGATGGAGATTGTGTCTGCTGAGGAAGTCTGCTTCCCAGTTGTCCACTCACGGAATGAAGACAGCTGACAGAGCTCTTACGTGATTTTCCGCCCAGCAAAGAATCCTGGTGGCTTCTGCCATCGCCACTCTGCTCCTTGTTCCGCCTTGGCGGTTTACATGAGCCACGGCTGTGACGTTGTCTGATTGAATCAGAACCGGTAGGTCGTGAAGAAGATTCTCCGCTTGTCGTAGGCCGTTGTATATGGGCCTCAATACCAGTATGTTGATGTGTAGACAAGCCTCCTGGCTTGACCATAGTCCCTGAAAATTTATTCCTTGAGTGACTGCTCCCCATCCTCGGAGGCTCGCGTCCGTGGTCACCAGAACCCAGTCTTGAATGCCGAACCTGCTACCCTTTAGAAGGTGAGCACTCTGCAGCCACCACAGGGGAGACACCATGGCCCTGGGAGAGAGGGCTATTTTCTGATGTATTTGTAGATGGGACCCGGACCACTTGTCCAGAAGGTCCCACTGAAAAGTCCGCGCATGAAACCTGCCGAAGGGGATGGCCTCATAGGCTGCCACCATTTTTCCCAGAACTCGAGTGCATTGATGAACAGACACTCTTTTTGGTTTTAGCAGGTCTCTGACCATGTTCTGGAGTTCCTGGGCTTTTTCCAATGGGAGAAAAACCCTCTTTTGTTCCGTGTCCAGAATCATGCCTAGGAATGATAGCCGAGTCGTTGGAACCAATTGTGACTTTGGCAGATTGAGAATCCAACCGTGCTGTTGCAGCACTCTCAGGGAGAGCGACACGCTCTTCAGCAATTGATCTCTCGATCTCGCCTTTATCAGGAGATCGTCCAAGTACGGGATAATTGTGACACCCTGCTTTCGCAGGAGCACCATCATCTCCGACATTACCTTGGTGAAAATCCTCGGGGCCATGGAAAGCCCAAATGGTAACGTCTGAAACTGGTAATGACAGTCCTGTACAGCGAATCTCAGGTACTCCTGATGAGGGGGATATATGGGGACATGAAGGTATGCATCCTTTATGTCTAGTGACACCATAAAATCCCTCCCTTCCAGGCTGGATATTACAGCTCGGAGCGATTCCATCTTGAATTTGAACTTTTTCCAGTACAGGTTTTGGGATTTTAGATTTAAAATGGGTCTGACCGAACCATCCGGCTTCGGGACCACAAACAGGGTTGACTAATACCCTTTTCCCTGTTGGACCAGGGGAACCTTGACAACCACTTGCAGTTGACACAGCTTTTGAATTGCAGCTAACACTACTTCCCTCTCCGGGGGTGAAGCTGGCAAGGCCGACTTGAAAAATCGGCGAGGGGGCACCTCTTCGAATTCCAGCTTGTAGCCTTCGGAAACAATTTTCATCGCCCAAGGATCCACGTCTGAAAAAACTCAGATCAGGCTGAAAAGTCGAAGGCGTGCCCCCACTGGTGCGGACTCCCTTAGGGGAGCCCCAGCGTCATGCGGTCGATTTTGTAGAAGCCGGGGAGGACTTCTGCTCCTGGGAACTAGCCGAAGCAGGTGTTCTCTTTCCTCTACCCTTACCTCTGGCAAGGAGAGAGGAGCCCCGACCTCTTCTGGACTTATGCGACCGAAAGGACTGCATCTGATACTGTGGAGTTTTCTTTTACTGTTGGGGAACAAAAGGTAAAAAAGTAGATTTACCCGCGGTAGCTGTGGAAACCAGGTCCGCGAGCCCCTCCCCAAACAACACTGCACCCTTGTAAGGTAAAACCTCCATATGCTTCTTTGAGCCTGCATCACCCGTCCATTGGCGGGTCCATAGAGCTCGTCTCGCTGAAATAGCCATGGCATTGGCTCTGGAACCCAGCAGCCCAACGTCTCTTTGAGCGTCCCTCATATATAAGACTGCGTCTTTAATGTGGGCTAAGGTTAATAAAATGGTATCCCTGTCTAAGGTATCAAGGTCAGCTGACAAGGTATCTGTCCATGCTGCAACTGCGCTACATACCCATGCCGATGCTATTGCCGGTCTGAGCAAAGCACCTGTATGCGCATAAATAGACTTTAAAGTAGTCTCCTGTCTGCGATCAGCAGGATCCTTGAGGGCTGCCATGTCCGGAGACGGTAGCGCCACCTTCTTGGACAGGCGTGTTAAAGCCTTGTCCACCCTGGGAGAGGATTCCCAACGTACCAGTACCCTGTCCTGTGCAGGGAAAGGATACGCCATAAGTACCCTTTTGGGTATCTGCAGTTTTTTATCTGGAGTTTCCCAAGCTTTTTCAAATAACTCGTTAAGCTCATGGGATGGGGGAAAGGTTACCTCAGGTTTCTTTTCCTTATACATGCGCACCCTCGTGTCAGGGACAGAGGGGTCATCAGTGATATGCAAAACATCTTTTATTGCAATAATCATATAATGAATACTTTTTGCCACCCTTGGGTGTAATTTTGCATCATCGTAGTTGACACTGGAGTCAGAATCCGTGTCGGTACAAGTGTCTACTATTTGGGATAGGGGACGTTTTTGAGACCCAGAGGGGCACTGTGACCCAGTTCAATCCGTGGATTGACTCCCTGCTTTCTCCCTGGACTCTGCTTTGTCCAGTCTCTTATGTAATGACAGAACCAAAGTGTCTGGCGCTAGATTAATATGTACTTATTCTCTATGAAAAGAGAGAGGACAAACTATAATCGGCTGCCTTCCCAATGTGGACCTGGAGATCCACCCAACATGCAAATGCAACCAAGAAAAAATAAGTAAAGGTGCACAGATATATAGAAAAACCGACTGCTGTTTTGATACAAATTAGTGATTTATTGCTAATTAGATATAAAATCTTAAAATACACACAATAAAACAAAATTAATAACATTTACCATAAGACCAGCAAACAATAAGAATTTACTTACCGATAATTCTATTTCTCATAGTCCGTAGTGGATGCTGGGGACTCCGAAAGGACCATGGGGAATAGCGGCTCCGCAGGAGACTGGGCACAAAAGTAAAAAGCTTTAGGACTACCTGGTGTGCACTGGCTCCTCCCCCTATGACCCTCCTCCAAGCCTCAGTTGGATACTGTGCCCGGACGAGCGTACACAATAAGGAAGGATTTTGAATCCCGGGTAAGACTCATACCAGCCACACCAATCACACCGTACAACTTGTGATCTGAACCCAGTTAACAGCATGATAACAGAAGGAGCCTCTGAAAAGATGGCTCACAACAACAATAACCCGATTTTTGTAACAATAACTATGTACAAGTAATGCAGACAATCCGCACTTGGGATGGGCGCCCAGCATCCACTACGGACTATGAGAAATAGAATTATCGGTAAGTAAATTCTTATTTTCTCTAACGTCCTAGTGGATGCTGGGGACTCCGAAAGGACCATGGGGATTATACCAAAGCTCCCAAACGGGCGGGAGAGTGCGGATGACTCTGCAGCACCGAATGAGAGAACTCCAGGTCCTCCTCAGCCAGGGTATCAAATTTGTAGAATTTAGCAAACGTGTTTGCCCCTGACCAAGTAGCTGCTCGGCAAAGTTGTAAAGCCGAGACCCCTCGGGCAGCCGCCCAAGATGAGCCCACTTTCCGTGTGGAATGGGCTTTTACAGATTTTGGCTGTGGCAGGCCTGCCACAGAATGTGCAAGCTGAATTGTACTACAAATCCAACGAGCAATCGTCTGCTTAGAAGCAGGAGCACCCAGCTTGTTGGGTGCATACAGGATAAACAGCGAGTCAGATTTTCTGACTCCAGCCGTCCTGGAAACATATATTTTCAGGGCCCTGACTACGTCCAGCAACTTGGAATCCTCCAAGTCCCTAGTAGCCGCAGGCACCACAATAGGCTGGTTTAAGTGAAATGCTGAAACCACCTTAGGGAGAAATTGAGGACGAGTCCCCAATTCTGCCCTGTCCGTATGAAAAATTAGGTAAGGGCTTTTATAGGATAAAGCCGCCAATTCTGAGACACGCCTGGCTGAAGCCAGGGCTAACAGCATTACCACTTTCCATGTGAGATATTTTAAGTCCACAGTGGTGAGTGGTTCAAACCAATGTGATTTTAGGAATCCCAAAACTACATTGAGATCCCAAGATGCCACTGGAGGCACAAAAGGAGGCTGTATATGCAGTACTCCCTTGACAAACGTCTGAACTTCAGGAACAGAAGCTAGTTCTTTTTGGAAGAATATTGACAGGGCCGAAATTTGAACCTTAATGGACCCTAATTTGAGGCCCATAGACAGTCCTGTTTGCAGGAAATGCAGGAATCGACCCAGTTGAAATTCCTCTGTAGGGGCCTTCTTGGCCTCGCACCACGCAACATATTTACGCCAAATACGGTGATAATGTTGTACGGTTACATCCTTCCTGGCTTTGATCAGGGTAGGGATGACTTCATCCGGAATGCCTTTTTCCTTCAGGATCCGGCGTTCAACCGCCATGCCGTCAAACGCAGCCGCGGTAAGTCTTGGAACAGACATGGTCCTTGCTGGAGCAGGTCCTTTCTTAGAGGTAGAGGCCACGGGTCTTCCGTGAGCATCTCTTGAATTTCCGGGTACCAAGTCCTTCTTGGCCAATCCGGAGCCACGAATCTAGTGCTTACTCCTCACCATCTTATCAATCTCAGTACCTTGGGTATGAGAGGCAGAGGAGGGAACACATACCCTGACTGGTACACCCACGGTGTTACCAGAGCGTCTACAGCTATTGCCTGAGGGTCCCTGGACCTGGCGCAATACCTGTCGAGTTTTTCCCAACGGTTTATAATCATGTGGAAGACTTCTGGGTGAAGTCCCCACTCTCCCGGGTGGAGGTCGTGCTGAGGAAGTCTGCTTCCCAGTTGTCCACTCCCGGAATGAATACTGCTGACAGTGCTAACCCATGATTTTCCGCCCAGCGAAGAATCCTTGCAGCTTCTGCCATTGCCCTCCTGCTTTTTGTGCCACCCTGTCTGTTTACGTGGGTGACTGCCGTGATGTTGTCCGACTGGATCAACACCGGCTGACCTTGAAGCAGAGGTCTTGCTAAGCTTAGAGCATTGTAAATGTCCCTTAGCTTCAGGATATTTATGTGAAGTGATGTCTCCAGGCTTGACCATAAGTCCTGGATATTCCTTCCCTGTGTGACTGCTCCCCAGCCTCGCAGGCTGGCATCCGTGGTTACCAGGACCCAGTCCTGAATGCCGAATCTGCGGCCCTCTAGAAGATGAGCACTCTGCAACCACCACAGGAGGGACCCCTTGTCCTTGGTGACAGGGTTATCCGCTGATGCATCTGAAGATGCGACCCGGACCATTTTTCCAGCAGGTCCCACTGGAAAGTTCTTGCGTGGAATCTGCCGAATGGGATTGCTTCGTAGGAAGCCACCATTTTACCCAGAACCCTTGTGCATTGATGCACTGAGACTTGGCTCGGTTTTAGGAGGTTCCTGACTAGCTCGGATAACTCCCTGGCTTTCTCCTCCGGGAGAAACACCTTTTTCTGGACTGTGTCCAGGATCATCCCTAGGAACAGAAGACAAGTCGTCGGAACCAGCTGCGATTTTGTTGGAATATTGAGAATCCAACCGTGCTGCAGCAACACTACCTGAGATAGTGCTACACCGACCTCCAACTCTTCCCTGGATCTTACCCTTATCAGGGAATTGTCCAAGTAAGGGATAACTAAAATTCCCTTCCTTTGAAGGAATATCATCATTTTGGCCATTACCTTGGTAAAGACCCGGGGTGCCGTGGACCATCCATACGGCAGCGTCTGAACTGATAGTGACAGTTCTGTACCATAAACCTGAGGTACCCTTGGTGAGAAGGGTAAATTTTGACATGAAGGTAAGCATCCTTGATGTCCCGAGACATCATGTAGTCCCCTTCTTCCAGGTTCGCAATCACTGCTCTGAGTGACTCAATCTTGAATTTGAACCTCTGTATGTAAGTGTTCAAAGATTTTAGATTTAGAATCGGTCTCACCGAGCCGTCCGGCTTCGGTACCACAACAGTGTGGAATAATACCCCGTTCCCTGTTGCAGGAGGGGTATATTGATTATCACCTGCTGGGAATACAGCTTGTGAATGGCTTCCAAAACTGTCTCCCTGTCAGAAGGAGACATCGGTAAAGCCGACTTTAGGAAACGGCGAGGGGGAGACGTCTCGAATTCTAATTTGTACCCCTGAGATATCACCTGAAGGATCCAGGGGTCTACTTGCGAGTGAGCCCACTGCGCGCTGAAATTCATTGAGACGGGCCCCCCCACCGTGCCTGATTCTGCTTGTAAAGCCCCAGCGTATACTGAGGGCTTGGCAGAGGCGGGAGAGGGTTTCTGTTCCTGGGAACTGGCTGATTTCTGCAGCCTTTTTCCTCTTCTGTCACGGGGCAGAAATGAGGAACCTTTTGCCCGCTTATCCACGAAAAGACTGCGCCTGATAATACGGCGTCTTCTCATGTTGAGAGGCGACCTGGGGTACAAACGTGGATTTCCCAGCTGTTGCCGTGGCCACCAGGTCTGAAAGACCGACCCCAAATAACTCCTCCCCTTAATAAGGCAATACTTCCAAATGCCGTTTGGAATACGCATCACCTGACCACTGACGTGTCCATAACCCTCTACTGGTAGAAATGGACAACGCACTTAGACTTGATGTCAGTCGGCAAATATTCCGCTGTGCATCACGCATATATAGAAATGCATCTTTTAAATGCTCTATAGGCAAAAATATACTGTCCCTATCTAGGGTATCAATATTTTCAGTCAGGGAATCCGACCACGCCAACCCAGCACTGCACATCCAGGCTGAGGCGATTGCTGGTCGCAGTATAACACCAATATGTGTGTAAATACATTTTAGGATACCCTCCTGCTTTCTATCAGCAGGATCCTTAAGGGCGGCCATCTCAGGAGAGGATAGAGCCCTTACAAGCGTGTGAGCGCTTTATCCACCCTGGGGGGTGTTTCCCAACGCACCCTAACCTCTGGCGGGAAAGGATATAATGCCAATAACATTTTAGAAATTGTTATCGGGGGAAACCCACGCATCATCACACACCTCATTTAATTTCTCAGATTTAGGAAAACTACAGGTAGTTTTTCCTCACCGAACATAATACCCCTTTTTTTGGTGGTACTCGTATTATCAGAAATGTGTAAAACATTTTTCATTGCCTCAATCATGTAATGTGTGGCCCTACTGGAAGTCACATTTGTCTCTTCACCGTCGACACTGGAGTCAGTATCCGTGTCGGCGTCTATATCTGCCATCTGAGGTAACGGGCGCTTTATAGCCCCTGACGGCCTATGAGACGTCTGGACAGGCACAAGCTGAGTAGCCGGCTGTCTCATGTCAACCACTGTCTTTTATACAGAGCTGACACTGTCACGTAATTTCTTCCAACAGTTCATCCACTCAGGTGTCGACCTCCTAGGGGGTGACATCACTATTACAGGCAATCTGCTCCGTCTCCACATAATTTTTCTCCTCATACATGTCGACACAAAAGTACCGTCATACAGCACACACACAGGGAATGCTCTGATAGAGGACAGGACCCCACTAGCCCTTTGGGGAGACAGAGGGAGAGTTTGCCAGCACACACCAGAGCGCTATATATATACAGGGATAACCTTATATAAGTGTTTTTCCCCTTATAGCTGCTGTATAGTTAATACTGCGCCTAATTTGTGCCCCCCTCTCTTTTTTAACCCTTTCTGTAGTGTAGTGACTGCAGGGGAGAGCCAGGGAGCTTCCCTCCAACGGAGCTGTGAGGGAAAATGGCGCCAGTGTGCTGAGGAGATAGGCTCCGCCCCCTTATCGGCGGCCTTATCTCCCGTTTTTTTATGTATTTTGGCAGGGGTTAAATGCATCCATATAGCCCAGGAGCTATATGTGATGCATTTTTTGCCATCCAAGGTGTTTATTATTGCGTCTCAGGGCGCCCCCCCCAGCGCCCTGCACCCTCAGTGACCGGAGTGTGAAGTGTGCTGAGAGCAATGGCGCACAGCTGCAGTGCTGTGCGCTACCTTGTTGAAGACAGGACGTCTTCTGCCGCCGATTTTCCGGACCTCTTCTGCCTTCTGGCTCTGTAAGGGGGGCGGCGGCGCGGCTCTGGGACCCATCCAAGCTGGGCCTGTGATCGTCCCTCTGGAGCTAATGTCCAGTAGCCTAAGAAGCCCAATCCACTCTGCACGCAGGTGAGTTCGCTTCTTCTCCCCTTAGTCCCTCGATGCAGTGAGCCTGTTGCCAGCAGGTCTCACTGAAAATAAAAAACCTACTTTAAACTTTTACACTAAGCAGCTCAGGAGAGCCCCTTAGCCTGCACCCGTCTCGTTCGGGCACAAAAATCTTAACTGAGGCTTGGAGGAGGGTCATAGGGGGAGGAGCCAGTGCACACCAGGTAGTCCTAAAGCTTTTTACTTTTGTGCCCAGTCTCCTGCGGAGCCGCTATTCCCCATGGTCCTTTCGGAGTCCCCAGCATCCACTAGGACGTTAGAGAAAATAATTTTGTTAATACCACATGATGTTAATGGCTCCACACAGACTGATGATTTGATTAGTAGATAACTCCTTCAAGAATTCACTTAACCATATGCACCTATCTAGAAAAGTGGTAGTTCTCCTTCAGCAATTAGGATCAGATTCCATGCACATATTAACAGAATTATGATGAATTTTTAGTCCCAAGCAAAAAACCCAGCTGAGTACTGATTTTGTAGAGAAATGATCACAGAATTTAAGATATGCATACACCACTTAGAGAAAAGGTGTTGTTGGTTGTGAAGATGTTGTTAATACTTCACCCATGTGTGAGTCTCAGGAGCGCTCCTGCAGTGTCAAGAACCCGTATGTCCTCCTATTGATTCCTCCTGCCTGGTTCCCAGTGGCCGGGGTCCTGATGTCTTGTGCAGGGGATGGAGGGGTTGTAGCTGTGTCCACGGGATCGTGTGTAACCACGGCGGCTGTGGGAGGGTGGAAACGCCAGTACGTGTCGCGTGCCGCGACTTCCGGTTTTGGGCTTCCGGATTTGCGTTCCACTTGCGGTTCACTTGAAAATGAGTCACCTGACGCGTTTCTCCGCCCACAAAGATGGCGGTTTCATCAGAGGATGATAGGCTCATTATCATGGTCTCTTTTTATCCCCTCCAAGGGCTCCCAATTGGATAATTCATATTAACTCTTTATCTCCCTTGGTTTAGGGTACATTCCCATTCTATTCTATCGGCATTATTTTATAACCACAGCAAATAGTTAATAGATGAATCATTAGCTCGTTAATAATATGTCCTTGCTAACATTTAAAAAGTACAAAGCAGTTAAATTATATATTATTATTGAGGTGCCTGTCAACTAGTTAATTCAGAATAAAAGAATATATATTTTATAATCCAACAATTATTAGATACTGAATAAACAAAAACAAATATATACATGTGTGTATATGCATATACAGGCATACACACATATATACACAAGACAATACATTGATCTGAGAAAATTTCTCTTACATATATTTATAACAATTAATACTTGTTTGACAGATTTTTTATATATATATATATATATAGATATATATATATATATATGTATATATATATATATATGGCAATTAAAAAATAAATAATGAAACCAAATAAATACAAATAAACACAGATGTTTATAGAACGGACAGGTCAGGATATATAGATAAATGTTTAAAGAAAAAACAGGCATATATCCAGTTATCCTATAGGAAGAGACAGAGATCGTATATAGAGAAAAGAGTTTAAATTCAATATTTAATATTTAATCTTTAATATTCAACATTAAACAATTGATAATTAGTAGGGAGGAAGAAAAAGAGGAAAATAAGTGAATAGCATCCCTTCGATTTTCTTTTTTATAAAGGGACAATGTTAGTATATTTAGTACCCAATAAATACTCATTATTTTTATTTTTATTATTATTATTATTATTATTATTTTTATTGTTATTATTATTATTATTTTTATTATTATACGTAAAGAGACATCACAATTCTTATATATTATTTAATTCAATACTCTCGTTAAGCCCTAAGGGTTCCAGTGTCTTTAGTCGGAATATCCAATAAGCTTCCCTTCTGCATAGCAGATTAAACCTATCCCCCCCTCTTTCAGTCATTCTGACTTGTTCTATTACACATACGGTAATATTCTTTAATTCCCCTTGTTGACAATGGTTCGTGTGTCTAGAAACACTGTGTAATACACTTTTCTTCAGGATGTTACGTCTATGCTCCAAAAAACGTATTTTAAATTTTCTAATGGTGCGACCAACATATTGTCGGCCGCACCCACAAGTAAGTAGATACACAACATAAGAAGATTCACAATTAGTGAAGTTTTCTATAAGATGTATTTCTCCTGTAATAGTTGACTTATAACTGGTTACTTTCCTAGAACTAACATAGTTACAGGTAAGACACTTATTTTTAGCACATTTGAAGAAGCCCTTTGGTCGTTCTAATCTCCAATCTTTAATACCCATACTTCTTTCTATCTTATCATTCTCTTGTTTGTGTTTCCTCTTCCCAAACATACTAGGAGCTAATTTCGATTGCAAAGTATCCGACTTCCTATAAACTACTTTCAAATTAATGTCAGATCCTACATTTAGTAGAGTGTCTACTTTTAATATAGTTGAGTTCTGATTGATAATTCTCCTTATATCCGCAGCATGAGTATTATACTGTGTCACAAAAACCAGAGTATCCCTATTAGAGTCTTCTTTTTCTCTTTCTCCCTCGCTTTTTCTAATAATTTTATTAATATTTTATCTATATTTATGTTTTTATTATTACTATATTTATTTTTATTTTTTACAAGTAATGCACATCTATCTTTCTTATTGGTGTCCTCTAGCGCATTCTTCAAGATATGAGAAGGATAACCTTGGTCCTCAAAAGCTTCATATACTAATTTAACCTGTTCTTGATATGTATCTTGTCTAGAACAATTTCTTTTAATCCTATAGAATTGGCTTTTGGGGACATTGTCCCGCCAAGCACGCAGATGACTACTATCATACCTAAGAAAGTTGTTTGTATCAACTGGCTTGAAGAAGGTCTTAGTTTCTATATTTTCTGCCCCAGACAGGAGTGCAACATCCAAAAAAGTTATAAAGTGAGGGTGTGCCGAGTGCGTAAATTTTAAACCAAAATTATTACAATTAAGGTGATTAACAAATGAAGTGATCGAAGTTAAATCCCCATCCCAAATGAAAAATAAATCATCAATGTACCGTTTATATAGGACCAGGTTCGCCCCAAAGTCAGCACCCCAAATGAGCGCATCCTCAAGTGCACCCATATAGAGGTTAGCATAACTCGGGGCGAACCTGGTCCCCATAGCGGTACCCCGTGTCTGTAAATAAAATTGTTTGTTAAATGTGAAATAATTATGTTCCAATATATATTTTATTGATGCCACTATAAACATCCTCAGTTCTTCTTCTAAGGATGGATCTTTATCTAACACCTGAGTAATTATTTCCAATCCCTTCTCATGGGGTATATTGGAATAAAGCGATTCTACATCGCATGTCAGGAAGTGATATGATTTTTTCCATCTTATTTCTTTAATAATATTTAAAAATTGTGTTGTATCTCTAGTATATGATTCCAATTTAGTGACATACTTTTGTAAATGTGCATCAACAAAATGTGACAAATTAGAAGTGATAGACCCAATACCAGAAATAATAGGACGACCCGGGGGTGAAATAAGTGTTTTGTGGATTTTAGGTAAATGATAATAAATAGGAGTGATGGAATAAGGGGTATAAATAAACCGCCAAGTGTCATTGGAGATTGCACCCCTGTCCAGGGCATCATCCAAAAGAACCTTTAATTCCTTCTGAAAAGTCAATGTAGGGTTCGAGGATAGAACTTGATAGAACAGCTTATTACCTAGCTGAGAAGAAGCTTCTTTCAAAGAGTCACTTGTATCTTGGATTACGAGACCACCGCCTTTATCGGCTTTCTTAATGGTGATATTCTCGTTCATCATCAAACCATTAAGAGCTCTTCGTTCATCATTAGTCAGGTTATCTTTATATGGAATTCTATCTGCTCTATCACACAATTTTCTAAAATCTTCCATACATAGGTGCATGCAATTAAGCTCTCTTCTTTGTGATTTAATTTCTGCACAACTAACAGTCTTTGCTTGGGACTAAAAATTCATCATAATTCTGTTAATATGTGCATGGAATCTGATCCTAATTGCTGAAGGAGAACTACCACTTTTCTAGATAGGTGCATATGGTTAAGTGAATTCTTGAAGGCGTTATCTACTAATCAAATCATCAGTCTGTGTGGAGCCATTAACATCATGCGGTATTAACAAAATTATTGTTTGCTGGTCTTATGGTAAATGTTATTAATTTTGTTTTATTGTGTGTATTTTAAGATTTTATATCTAATTAGCAATAAATCACTAATTTGTATCAAAACAGCAGTCGGTTTTTCTATATATCTGTGCGCCTTTACTTATTTTTTCTTATGTAATGAGGCCACACTTGCATTTAACATATGCCACATGTCCATCCAATCATGAGTCGGCGTTGCCGACGGAGACACACCACTCATCTGCTCCACCTCCTCCTTGGATGAGCCTTCCGCTTCAGACATGCCGACACGCATGTACCGACACCCCCACACACACAGGGATATATCTATAAGGGGACAATTCCCCAACAAGGCCCTTTGGAGAGACAGAGAGAGAGTATGCCAGCACACACCCAGCGCCAACTGACACTGGAAGGATCTGCATTTATTTATAGTGTGGAGGGACAGATCCGGAAACAATTGTAAGTTATCCAAGACATCCAAGTCCTCCGCCATACGGGTGGCCTTGAGGATATCCTCCTTGATGTGAAAGAAATGGAGACGTAGGAGGACGTCTCGAGGGGAGCTACTCGGAGCGGAACGAGGTTTCGGCAGGCGGTGTATCCTATCAATCAGTAGATCTCGGGTGTCGGCAGAAGGTAGCAATTTTTTAAAAAGGGAGAAAGCAAAATCTTGGAGGTCGTTGGTCAAAACCGTTTCCGGAACACCCCTGATTTTAATGTTGTTTCTACTGGATCTGTCCTCAAGATCGGCTAGCTTGTCTTTAACGGTAAGAAGCTCGTTGAGAGAAGAGACCAGCTCCTGCACTTTATCCTCCAAGTTGTTGGTGCGGATGCCGATATCGGTCACTTCACCCGCGAGTTGAGTGATAGAAGACTGGAGGTCGGTGGTGATGTCCGTTCGTAAGGCCTGGAGCATCTGGTGAAGCGTACGGACAGTAAGAGGTGCATCCAAAGCATGGTCCGGCCCGGGGACGGGGAGCGGGGAGTGTGCAACGGTAGATGTGGAGATCATACTGAGCTTCCCCTTTGGTACGGGCTCGGGGGTGCGATTAGAGACAAACTTAATAGGAGGTGCGAGGGCGGATATCTTGGACTTTTTAGGAGGCATGATGCCCGTCCGGATAGTGTAATAATAAACAGCAATAAAAATGTCAAAAAGGTAGAGATTTGTGGTTCTATTTCAAACAAGAGGAAGCATTAGTGGTTCCATGGGTGTATAGGAGAAACGTCACATGGGCAGCATGGAGGCAGAGAGTAGGCTAAACAATGAGGGGGAAATTGCAGGGTGCAGGAGTCAGGAAAAGGGGGACCCAGTGCAGCCCGTCACCCCAGGAAGGCAGGCCTCGCGTCACTTCAAAATCTAGCTCCTTGCAGTAAAACAACTACAGGCCAGACTTACCGGGGGCACCAGCATCGGAGAATAAAGCAGGCAGAGGGGGCCCAGGCACCAGCAACACAGATGGGGCAGATAGGTGGGATCGTGTCCCTGGTCCACAGGTGAAAATGGCCGGGTCTCCTGAGCTCCACGCCGGCCGCGCACCGCCCGCGGGAACGGCCCGGTACAGGATGCAGGTAACTTTAATCCCCGGCCGGAGTGGTACTGGGGCCTCCCTTACATGCCTATTCTAAACAGTTTTACTCTCTCTTGTGAACTTGCTCATTATTCTATACCATCCAAATATTACATTGTCAAAGTCAGAAAAATATCACGCTGCACGTTGCCATATATGCACTTCATGCGTGTGCACGCTGCATATTTAATCAAAATAATGTATTTTATAAGTTAATATTCCCCTGAGTTCAACAGGTATCAGTGGGTCTCAAGATGGCTCTTTGACCTTAGAGATTCCCCAAACAATAGCTTTCATGTTGGGAGGGCTTCACATGTTCTTATGCATAGTTAAGCACAGGAATAGTAATTGAAGATTAATTGTATTCCGAATAAATTACACCTAAGAATAGTCAGTTTCTGTCCCGCAGACGGAATACAATAGCCTTTAATTACACTAAGCTTTGAGATTCAATGAGGAGGGCCAACACCTGTGTTTACGAATGGGGCTGGATTTGTCTCCAGAAGAATGATTGCTGAGATGTCATTGTCTCAACTGAAAGTGGACAGTGAGACAGTATTCGCCAAACAATAGCTTCCCACAAGACAGGAATTTGAAACAAGTGCATAACCAAGATCACATGGTCAGCTCTGCTCACTGATACAGCTAGCCCACATGCTGTGAAAGACACACACTTCCTGTGGTTGACACACCCCCACAGCTGGAATGCAGGTATGATATATCCACTGGAAATCACAGGGCTCACTGACTCACTCAGAACCAAGCAAGCATCCAGAAGCATGGCTTGCTTATCACCAGGCTCCAAGAGAAAGGCTAAGTATTGTATACTCATGGATTAATGGCATAGAATAGTTTAAATATGTGTTTGTGGTAAAGTAGTTGTGAAATGATTGGCATAGAATAGTTAGTTTGGAGATACAAATGGCTTAAGGTTAATCATGCTTGTGCAGTTGTGTGATTGTTGGGTGTTTGGGATGATACTCTATGAAATCTGTAATGAATTGGAACAGTAGACAATCTGTAGCATAGCATCTCTGGTATACATTTATGGATGGTGATTTATAACAGATTATAGTAGTTTTACATGATACATCTTGCTGAAGGTTAGAAGTCAAAACATACTTCCTTTTGTTACTGTAGTCATGTGCTTGTAGCAATAGCAGGCTGATACTTGAGGGTACCTGGTTATTGAGGTACTGTGTCTCTTAACCTTTTAAAGTGTTTTAAATAGGATAAACATATAGGCTTTGTCAACATATATTGTGATTCCATATCGGTTTTCCGATAACTGATTTATATATCCTTATTTTCACCTTTATTTTGCATAGTCCTCCCCCCCCCCCTTATCCAACCTTTCCCCTTGCCTTCCCCTTCCTTTCTTTTTCCCTTCTTACCCTTCCCTACCCCTTTTACTCATTGTTATAAATTAAAATACAATCTTTACTTTGTGACAAAGGAGTGATCGTTGTTGCATATTCTCTTCTGATCTGTGCCGCTATTTTTCATGGAGCTTTTCTTTACTTAATCATTACCAATATGCTTCTTATAAACATTTCAGTGTAGTTTACATACACACTAACACTACCCCAACAACACAGAAAAAAAAAAAATCAAATATCTCCCCCTCTCCTCCTGTTCCTTTCTAGCATAGGGAACGCGTCATGCAGTTGTTTCTCCATATTTTACTCATCTGGTTTTCCAAGCCTTGTGTATCTCCATCTACCCCATTTATCATTAAATTTATCCAAAGCATTCCTGGATGCAAACATAAACCTCTCATGCCTGATTGTTTCATTGACCAGTGCCCTCCACTTAACTATTTCTGGTGGGTTGCACGAGAACCATCTGCGCGCTATAATTACTTTCGCCAATGTGGATAGGCTCATTATGTAACTATAGATTCCATACGAATGTGTTTCCACCACACCCATTCCATATAGACATATTTGTGGGTTTATCCCTGGCAGTGATGGAGCCGTGTACTGAATATCCCTCCAAACTAGGTCCCAAAAGGAATATACCAGTGGACATTCCCACAATAAATGCCAGAATCCTGCGTTATCCACTTGACATCTAGGGCACAAGGAGTTATCCGTATACCTGCCCGTTGCATGGTCAATGGAGTATAATAAACCCTATGTAACACATAGAAATGCACCTGTTGGTACAGGGGCGCTTTAAGAGAGGAGGAGGCCCGTGTTCAACCTCCTCCGTTCAGGTCTCCTCCTCTCTGCCCAGACGCTGTAGCGTCTGAGCAGTAGAGGGCTCAGACTCTACTGCGCATGCGCAGATCTCCAGGAAAATGGCGTGGTGGCCATTTTCCCTGAGATTTCTCTACTGCGCATGCGCAGAACTCCGTGAAAATGGCCGCTGGGCCATTTTCAGTGTTCTAACAGCGCTGCGGATGCCGGCACTGGACTTTGGAGGGGTGAGTGTTTTAAAAATGGGTGCAGTGTGTGCAGTGGGGGGCCCCTCTGGACTCAGGGGCCCGTGTGCACTGCACCCACTGCACCCATTATAGAAACGCCAGTGCACCTCACCCATGCCATACTGGCGTATTCAGTTTTCCCATTTCCTGCACAGTTTTTTTAAACAAAAGGGTGTACTGCGACTTTTGAATCATCCTGTATAACAAATCGTAGCTGTAATATTTCATCTATGACACCTGTTGAGCTGCCAGGACCGAAGGAAATATAATTTGTGTGGTACCATCAGACTTTTATAGCAGGTTACACGTTTGCAAATTCTGGGATATTACACTACTGAAAAAAAGTCAACTTGTGTCACTACTTGTGAATGCAATCTAGTATACTGTATGCCTGTTTGTATTTATGTGCAATTCCTGTTAAATTCTCCTTCCTATGTGTTAATAAAACAGGTTAAATCCTTACGGATACTCAAAAAGTATTTACAAAGCACTGATAATACACAGAGTTGATTATTTGATCTGTACAGAGAGTTCTCACGTTAATTCCCTAGCTTATCAACTTGAACTACAGTATGACTGAATACTTTTAAGTTTGCAGACCGGATTACTGTTAATTATGGAAGCACATTTAATTATTTTGCAAAAACTTCCATATACAGTACCTGCTTTGCAATAAATTATATTGCTAATTTAGAGAGTGACTGTCACTTAAGCATGGTGGAGTGGATGAACTTATTTTGTATTTATCATATAATAATTTATTACTCTTTTTATTTTAGTAACACTGGACATATACCCATCAGATGATTTTATTAAAGATATTTCACCAAACAGCCCTATTAGCACCAGGACCCATCGCCTGAACATCCTTTAAAATTTGTAAACAAATTCCAAAACAGGAAGTTTGGAGGGATGTCACTTCCGGCCAACGGAGAATCCCGTCACTTCTTTTCCCAGTACATGCAGTGGCTACGCAGCTCCCTCCGGAAGCCCTCACAGAAGAGAGAAAAGCAACATTTCCGTCCAATAAAACTGAATACCCAGTTACATCAAGGCTCCCAGCGAAAGTTCTACCCGTGACCACTTTGCGGCTCTGATAGTAAAGTACAAAATAAAAAAATCCCCAACTACTGGAGGACTGTTATGTTTCAGTCACTCTATCTTACAGAGTTTTATGCAATGTAATGTGTTTTGTATATAAATTGAATGATTTGCTAATATTTCTAAAATCAACACAAAAATGTCACTTCTGGCATCATCACTTCCAGTTATTGCTGTGAAATTTCCGGTGACGTCACTTACGGATCCAGGTTTTGCTGCGAAACCGGAAATTATTCAGTAATGAATCAGCTAGGTACAGTAAGTATTTCCATCCAGGGACATAGGAAAAGAGACACAGGGGTATATATGCAATTCCGGGCGAATTGCGGCAATTTTTCGCCCATTTTTAAATTCGACACAATTCGACCGTCGAATTCCGGCCGACGGGTGCCGGAATTCGACATATTCAATAAAAAACGGATTCGACAGTCCCGCTGTCGAAAAACAGACCAATTGACGGATTTTGAATAGACTTTTCAGATGGTACAAAAAACGGTAAAAAAACCCGGAAAAAAATTGCGTGGGGTCCCACCTCCTAAGCATAACCAGCCTTGGGCTCTTTGAGCCGGTCCTGGTTGCCAAAATACGGGGAAAAAATGACAGGGGATCCCCCGTATTTTAACAACCAGCACCAGTCTCTGCGCCTGGTCCTGGTGCAAAAAATACGGGGGGACAAAAAGAGTAGGGGTCCCCCGTATTTTTTGTACCAGCACCGGGCTCCACTAGCTGGACAGATAATGCCACAGCCGGGGGACACTTTTATACCGCTCCCTGCGGCCGTGGCATTAAATACCCAACTAGTCACCCCTGGCCGGGGTACCCTGGAGGAGTGGGGACCCCTTCAATCAAGGGGTCCATCCCCCCAGCCACCCAAGGGTCAGGGGTGAAGCCCGAGGTTGTCCCCACATCCAAGGGCTGCGGATGGGGGGCTGATAGCCATGTGTAAAAATGTAAGAATATTGTTTTTGCAGAAGAACTACAAGTCCCAGCAAGCCTCCCGCAAGCTGTTACTTGGAGAACCACAAGTACCAGCATGCGGGGGGGAACGGGCCCGCTGGTACCTGTAGTTCTTCAGCAAAAAAAATACCCAAATAAAAATAGGACACGCACACCGTGAAAATACAACTTTATTTCACACATGCCGACACATACATACTTACCTATGTTGACACGCCGACTGCCACGTCTCCAATGTCGACGAATCTGGGGTACCAGAAAATAAACTTAATACTCACCTAAATATAGTGTCCTGTGATATTTGTAATCCACGTACTTGGCAAAAATAAGAATTTACTCACCGGTAATTCTATTTCTCGTAGTCCGTAGTGGATGCTGGGAACTCCGAAAAGACCATGGGGAATAGCGGGCTCCGAAGGAGGCTGGGCACTCTAGAAAGATTTATGACTACCTGGTGTGCACTGGCTCCTCCCACTATGACCCTCCTCCAAGCCTCAGTTAGGACACTGTGCCCGGACGAGCGTACACAATAAGGAAGGATTTTGAATCCCGGGTAAGACTCATACCAGCCACACCAATCACACCGTATAACTCGTGATATTATACCCAGTTAACAGTATGAAACAATTGAGCCTCTCAACAGATGGCTCAACAATAACCCGATTTAGTTAACAATAACTATGTACAAGTATTGCAGATAAACCGCACTTGGGATGGGCGCCCAGCATCCACTACGGACTACGAGAAATAGAATTACCGGTGAGTAAATTCTTATTTTCTCTGACGTCCTAGTGGATGCTGGGAACTCCGAAAGGACCATGGGGATTATACCAAAGCTCCCAAACGGGCGGGAGAGTGCGGATGACTCTGCAGCACCGAATGAGAGAACTCCAGGTCCTCCTTAGCCAGGGTATCAAATTTGTAGAATTTTGCAAACGTGTTTGCCCCTGACCAAGTAGCAGCTCGGCAAAGTTGTAAAGCCGAGACCCCTCGGGCAGCTGCCCAAGATGAGCCCACCTTCCTTGTGGAATGGGCATTTACAGATTTTGGCTGTGGCAGGCCTGCCACAGAATGTGCAAGCTGAATTGTACTACAAATCCAACGAGCAATAGTCTGCTTAGAAGCAGGAGCACCCAGCTTGTTGGGTGCATATAACTAAACAGCGAGTCAGATTTTCTGACTCCAGCTGTCCTGGAAACATATATTTTCAGGGCCCTGACAACGTCTAGCAACTTGGAGTCCTCCAAGTCCTTAGTAGCCGTAGGCACCACAATAGGCTGGTTCAGGTGAAACGCTGACACCACCTTAGGGAGAAACTGGGGACGAGTCCTCAATTCTGCCCTATCCGTATGGAAAATTAGATAAGGGCTTTTACATGATAAAGCCGCCAATTCCGATACTCGCCTGGCCGAAGCCAAGGCCAATAACATGACCACTTTCCACGTGAGATATTTCAGATCCACGGTCTTTAGTGGCTCAAACCAATGTGATTTTAAGAAACTCAACACCACGTTGAGATCCCAAGGTGCCACAGGAGGCACAAATGGGGGCTGAATATGCAGCACTCCTTTTACAAATGTCTGAACTTCAGGTACTGAAGCTAGTTCTTTTTGAAAGAAAATCGACAGAGCCGAGATCTGTACCTTAATGGAACCTAATTTTAGGCCCATATTCACTCCTGCTTGCAGGAAATGCAGAAATCGACCTAGTTGAAATTCCTCTGTTGGGGCCCTTTCGGCCTCACACCATGCAACATATTTCAGCCATATGCGGTGATAATGATTTGCTGTAACCTCTTTCCTGGCTTTAATAAGCGTAGGAATGACTTCTTCCGGAATGTCCTTTTCCTTTAGGATCCGGCGTTCAACCGCCATGCCGTCAAACGCAGCCGCGGTAAGTCTTGGAACAGACAGGGCCCTTGCTGTAGCAGGTCTTGTCTGAGCGGCAGAGGCCACGGGTCCTCTGAGATCATCTCTTGAAGTTCCGGGTACCACGCTCGTCTTGGCCAATCCGGAACCACGAGAATTGTGTTTACTCCTCGCCTTCTTATTATTCTCAATACCTTTGGTATGAGAGGCAGAGGAGGAAACACATAAACTGACTGATACACCTCCGGTGTCACTAGAGCGTCCACAACTATTGCCTGAGGGTCTCTTGACCTGGCGCAATACCTCTCTAGTTTTTTGTTTAGGCGGGACGCCATCATGTCCACCTGTGGACAATCCCACTGATTTACAATCATTTGGAAGACTTCTGGATGAAGTCCCCACTCTCCCGGGTGGAGGTCGTGCCTGCTGAGAAAGTCTGCTTCCCAGTTGTCCACTCCCGGAATGAACACTGCTGACAGTGCTAGTACATGATTCTCCGCCCATCGGAGGATTCTTGTGGCTTCTGCCATCGCCATCCTGCTTCTTGTGCCGCCCTGTCGATTTACATGGGCGACTGCCGTGATGTTGTCTGACTGGATCAGCACCGGCTGGTGTAGGAGCAGGGATTTTGCTTGACTTAGGGCATTGTACATGGCCCTTAGTTCCAGAATATTTATGTGAAGGGAAGTCTCCTGACTTGACCATAGTCCTTGGAAGTTTCTTCCCCTTGTGACTGCCCCCCAGCCTCGAAGGCTGGCATCCGTGGTCACCAGGACCCAGTCCTGTATGCCGAATCTGCGGCCCTCCAGAAGATGTGCACTGTGCAGCCACCACAGAAGAGACACCCTGGTTCTTGGAGACAGGGTTATTAAACGATGCATCTGAATATGCGATCCGGACCACTTGTCCAACAAGTCCCACTGAAAGGTTCTGGTATGGAACCTGCCGAATGGAATTGCCTCGTAAGAAGCTACCATCTTTCCCAGGACCCGCGTGCAGTGATGCACCGATACCTGTTTTGGTTTCAGGAGGTCTCTGACTAGAGAAGACAGCTCCCTGGCTTTCTCCTCCGGGAGAAACACTTTTTTCTGGACTGTGTCCAGAATCATACCCAGGAACAGTAGATGTGTAGTCGAAACCAGCTGTGACTTTGGCATATTCAGAATCCAGCCGTGCTGGCGCAGCACTTCCTGAGATAGTGCTACTCCCACCAACAACTGTTCCTTGGACCGTGCCTTTATTAGGAGATCGTCCAAGTACGGGATAGTTAAAACTCCCTTTTTTCGAAGGAGTATCATCATTTCGGCCATTACCTTGGTAAACACCCTCGGTGCCATGTACAGTCCAAACGCCGTGTCTGGACTTGGTAATGGCAAACCTGTACCACAAATCTGAGGTACTCCTGGCGAGGATGGTAAATGTGGACAAGCAGGTAAGCATCCTTGATGTCCCGGGATACCATGTAATCCCCCTCGTCCAGGCTTGCAATAACCGCCCTGAGCGATTCCATCTTGAACTTGAATTTTTTTATGTATGTGTTCAAGGATTTTAAATATAAAATGGGTCACACCGAACCATACGGTTTCGGTATCCCAAACCGTGTGGAATAGTAACCCCGTCCTTGTTGAAGTAGGGGCACCTTGAGTATTAGAAAATACCCAATTATTCACCACAGCAGCTGGAAGGGGTTTGTCAGGCCCCAAAAATATATACACAATAAAAAAGATTACCAGCGCTATGAGTTGTATTACCAATTCAATAAATACTTGGATCAGTTGATTAAAATATTAAATTTTTAATATAAAAAAGCTGCATAAAACTAAACATTCAATTAATGTATGTATACATCAAATTAATTAATTCATACAACATTGGCTCTGAGATTTTGATGATTACTTTGCTGATAGGAACCAAACCATTAGCTTATGATCCCGGACTTTATATGCATAAGGATTCCCTCCTCCTTGTATAGCAATTGCACAGTCAGCTGGTAATGACCTGATATTACCTCATACACAGTTCCACAGAAGATGGTAGTTGTTCATCTGTGTAGAGAGTTCAAGGTGTTTCCATAGATTGCTGGGTATATAAGCACAGGAGAGGGCTGTTTCCTATTTCTTGCATCCAATTTGGAAAAGATGGAAAAAAGTCCTTATCTGGATCAATCTCGAATGGTGTAGGTTTAGGTTCCACAGTGGTATCTTAACGCGTTTCCCTGAGCTAGGTCGCTCAGCTTCCTCAGGAAGGATTCGAGATTGATCCAGATAAGGACTTTTTTCCATCTTTTCCAAATTGGATGCAAGAAATAGGAAACAGCCCTCTCCTGTGCTTATATACCCAGCAATCTATGGAAACACCTTGAACTCTCTACACAGATGAACAACTACCATCTTCTGTGGAACTGTGTATGAGGTAATATCAGGTCATTACCAGCTGACTGTGCAATTGCTATACAAGGAGGAGGGAATCCTTATGCATATAAAGTCCGGGATCATAAGCTAATGGTTTGGTTCCTATCAGCAAAGTAATCATCAAAATCTCAGAGCCAATGTTGTATGAATTAATTAATTTGATGTATACATACATTAATTGAATGTTTAGTTTTATGCAGCTTTTTTATATTAAAAATTTAATATTTTAATCAACTGATCCAAGTATTTATTGAATTGGTAATACAACTCATAGCGCTGGTAATCTTTTTTATTGTGCACCTTGAGTATTACCTGCTGGGAATACCGCTTATTAAATTGCCTCTAGCACAGCCTCCCTGCCTGAGGGAGTTGTCGGCAAGGCATATTTGAGGAAACGGCGGGGGGGAGACATCTCGAATTCCAGCTTGTACCCCTGAAATACTATTTGAAAGAAACAGGGATCCACCTGTGAGCGAGCCCACTAATTGCTGAAATTTTTGAGACGGCCCCCCACCGTACCTGGCTACACCTGTGGAGCCCCCGCGTCATGCTGTGGACTCACAGGAAGCGGGGGAAGAATTTTGATTCTGGGAACAGGCTGACTGGTGCAGCTTTTTCCCTCTTCCCTTGTCTCTGTACAGAAAGGAAGCGCCATTTGACCCGCTTGCTTTTCTGAAGCCGAAAGGACTGTACCTGATAATACAGTGCTTTCTTAGTCTGTGAGGAAACCTGAGGTAAAAATATTTTTTCCCAGCAGTTGCTGTGGATACGAGGTCCCAGAGACCATCCCCAAATCATTCCTCACCCTTATAAGGCAGAATCTCTATGCGCCTTTTAAGTCAGCATCACCTGTCCAGTGACAGGTCTCTAATACCCTCCTGACAGAATGGACATTACATTCATTTTGGATGCCAGCCGGCAAAATATCCCTCTGTGCATCCCTCATATATAAGACGACGTCTTTAATATGTTCTCATATTAGCAAACTAGTATGCTTGACAGGGTCACCGACCACGCTGCAGCAGCACGATCTGCAGGTCTCAGTCTAGTACCTGAGTGTGTAAATACAGACTTCAGGATAGCCTCCTGCTTTTTATCAACAGGTACCTTCAAAGTGGCCGTTCCTAAAACGGCAGTGCCACCTTTTTTGACAACCGTGTGAGCGCCTTATCCACCCTAGGGGATATCTCCCAGCGTAACTTATCCTCCTGGCGGGAAAGGGTACGCCATCAGTAACTTTTTAAAAATTACCAGTTTCTTAACGGGGGAACCCACGCTTTTCACACACTTCATTTATTCATCTGATGGGGGAACAAAACACTGCCTGTTTTTTCTCCCCAACCTAAAACCCATTTTTAGAGGTGCTTGGGTTAATGTCAGAAATGTATAACACATTTATTATTTGCCGGGATCAAGTCACGGATGTTCCTAGTGGATTGTGTATATGTCTCAACCTTGTCGCCACTGGAGTCAGACTCCGTGTCGACATCTGTGTCTGCCATCAGAGAGAGCGGGCGTTTGTGAGCCCCTGATGACCTTTGAGACGCCTGGGCAGGCGCGGGCTGAGAAGCCGGCTGTCCCACAGTTGTTACGTCATCCACCCTTTTATGTAAGGAGTTGACACTGTCGGTTAATACCTTTCACCTATCCATCCACTCTGGTGTCGGCCCCACAGGGGGCGACATCACATATATCGGCCTCTGCTCCGTCACCATATAAGCCTCCTCATTCAACATGTCGACACAGCCGTACCGACACACCGCAAACACACAGGGAATGCTCTAAACGAGGACAGGACCCACAAAAGCCCTTTGGGGGGACAGAGTGAGAGTATGCCAGCACACACCAGAGCGCTATATAATGCAGGGACTAACTGAGTTATGTCCCCTATAGCTGCTGTTTCTATATAATGTATACTGCGCCTAAATTTAGTGCCCCCCCCTCCTCTCTTTTTTAACCCTTTTCTGTAGTGTAGACTGCAGGGGAGAGCTAGGGAGCTTCTTTCCAGCGGAGCTGTGAGGGAAAAATGGCGCCAGTGTGCTGAGGGAGATAGCTCCGCCCCTTTTCCGCGGCCTATTCTCCCGCTTTTTTATGGAATCTGGCAGGGGTATTTACCTCATATATAGCCCCTGGGGCTATATATTGAGGTATTTTTGCCAGCCAAGGTGTTTTTATTGCTGCCTCAGGGCGCCCCCCCCAGCGCCCTGCACCCTCAGTGACCGGAGTGTGAAGTGTGTGAGAGGAGCAATGGCGCACAGCTGCAGTGCTGTGCGCTACCTTGGTGAAGACTGATGTCTTCATGCCGCCGATTTTCCGGACCATCTTCTTGCTTCTGGCTCTGTAAGGGGGACGGCGGCGCGTACCGGGACCGAACATCAAGGCTGGGCCTGCGGTCGATCCCTCTGGAGCTAATGGTGTCCAGTAGCCTAAGAAGCCCAATCCGGCTGCAAGCAGGCGAGTTCGCTTCTTCTCCCCTTAGTCCCTCGCTGCAGTGAGCCTGTTGCCAGCAGGTCTCACTGAAAATAAAAAACCTAAGTCTATCTTTCTTTCTAAGAGCTCAGGAGAGCCCCTAGTGTGCATCCAACCTCGGCCGGGCACAAAATCTAACTGAGGCTTGGAGGAGGGTCATAGTAGGAGGAGCCAGTGCACACCAGGTAGTCATAAATCTTTCTAGAGTGCCCAGCCTCCTTCGGAGCCCGCTATTCCCCATGGTCCTTTCGGAGTTCCCAGCATCCACTAGGACGTCAGAGAAACAAAAAAATGCATTTACCCGATCCACACGGACGGAAAGGGGTCCCATGTTTACATGCTGTCACAGACGGTCCCTTCAGCCAATCAGGGAGCGCCACGTCGTGGCACTCTCCTGATTGGCTTTATGCGCGTCGGAGCTGTCAGACGCGCATCGCACAGCCCCCTCCATTATCTTCAATGGTGGGAACTTTGCGGTCAGCGTTGAGGTCACCCGCGGTCAGCGGCTGACCGTGGGTAACCCCACCGCTGACCGCAAAGTTCCCACCATTGAAACTAATGGAGGTGCTGTGCGATGCGCTGTCTGTCAGCTCAGACGCGCATAGGGAATCAGGAGAGTGCCAGGACGTGGCGCTACCTGATTGCCTGAAGGGACCCTCTGTGACAGGAGTCACAGGGGGTGTCAGCATTCGGGGAAAGGGGTCCCATGTGTAAACATGGGACACCCTTTCAGTCCGTGTGGATCGGGTAAATGCGTTTTTTTATTTTGCCAAGTACGTGGATTACAAATATCACTGGACACTGGATTTTAGGTGAGTATAATTTTATTTTCAGGTACACCCCGTGGATTCTACTTGGACAAGTGGACCGAACGTCGTGTCAACATAGGTAAGTATGTGTGTGTGTGTCGACATGTATGTAATAAAGTTGTACTTTCAAGGTGTGCGTGTCCTGTTTTTATTTGGGTATTTTTTTTGCAGTAGAACTACAGGTACCAGCGGGCCCGTTTCCCCCCGCATGCTGGTACTTGTGGTTCTCCAAGTACCAGCTTGCGGGGGAGGCTTGCTGGGACTTGTAGTTCTTCTGCAAAAAAACAATATTCTTTCATTTTACTCAAGGCAATCAGCCCCCCATCCGCAGCCCTTGGATGGGGGGGGGACAGCCTCGGGCTTCACCTCTGGCCCTTGGGTGGCTGGGGGGGGGGGGAACCCTTGATTGAAGGGGTCCCCACTCCTCCAGGGTACCCCGGCCAGGGGTGACTAGTTGGGTATTTAATGCCACGGCCGCAGGGAGCGGTATAAAAGTGTCCCCCGGCTGTGGCATTATCTGTCCAGCTAGTGGAGCCCGGTGCTGGTACAAAAAATACGGGGGACCCCTACTCTTTTTGTCCCCCATATTTTTTGCACCAGGACCAGGCGCAGAGCCCGGTGCTGGTTGTTAAAATACGGGGGATCCCCTGTCATTTTTTCCCCCGTATTTTGGCAACCAGGACCGGCTCAAAGAGCCCGAGGCTGGTTATGCTTAGGAGGGGGGACCCCAGGCAATTTTTTTTCGGGTTTTTAACCCATTCCATAAAAAAAAAAATATATATATATATTTTAAAAAATATATAAATAATACTTGTGCCTCCTAAATAGACAAACCAAGTACCTAATCCCTTCTAATATAAATAGATATGCTATTAGCAATAAAAAAAAAATAAGAATTTACTCACCGGTAATTCTATTTCTCGTAGTCCGTAGTGGATGCTGGGGACTCCGTCAGGACCATGGGGGAATAGCGGCTCCGCAGGAGACAGGGCACAAAATTTAAAAGTTTGACCACTAGGTGGTGTGTACTGGCTCCTCCCCCTATGACCCTCCTCCAAGCCTCAGTTAGGATACTGTGCCCGGACGAGCGTACACAATAAGGAAGGATTTTGAATCCCGGGTAAGACTCATACCAGCCACACCAATCACACCGTACAACTTGTGATCTGAACCCAGTTAACAGTATGATAACGTAGGAGCCTCTGAAAAGATGGCTCACAACAATAAACAACCCGATTTTTTTGTAACAATAACTATGTACAAGTATTGCAGACAATCCGCACTTGGGATGGGCGCCCAGCATCCACTACGGACTACGAGAAATAGAATTACCGGTGAGTAAATTCTTATTTTCTCTGACGTCCTAGTGGATGCTGGGGACTCCGTCAGGACCATGGGGATTATACCAAAGCTCCCAAACGGACGGGAGAGTGCGGATGACTCTGCAGCACCGAATGAGAGAACTCCAGGTCCTCCTTAGCCAGGGTATCAAATTTGTAGAATTTTACAAACGTGTTCTCCCCTGACCACGTAGCTGCTCGGCAGAGTTGTAATGCCGAGACCCCTCGGGCAGCCGCCCAAGATGAGCCCACCTTCCTTGTGGAGTGGGCATTGACAAATTTAGGCTGTGGCAGGCCTGCCACAGAATGTGCCAGTTGAATTGTGCTACAAATCCAACGAGCAATCGTCTGCTTAGAAGCAGGAGCACCCAGCTTGTTGGGTGCATACAGTATAAACAGCGAGTCAGATTTTCTGACTCCAGCCGTCCTTGAAATATATATTTTCAATGCTCTGACAACGTCCAGCAACTTGGAATCCTCCAAATCGCTAGTAGCCGCAGGCACCACAATAGGCTGGTTCAGGTGAAACGCTGATACCACCTTAGGCAGAAAATGAGGACGCG
Source organism: Pseudophryne corroboree (assembly GCF_028390025.1). Taxonomy (NCBI): domain Eukaryota; kingdom Metazoa; phylum Chordata; class Amphibia; order Anura; family Myobatrachidae; genus Pseudophryne; species Pseudophryne corroboree. Next base: position 753,620,452 of record NC_086448.1, read on the forward strand.
TCCTCAATTCTGCCCTGTCCGAATGGAAAATCAGATATGGGCTTTTATACGATAAAGCCGCCAATTCCGACACTCTCCTGGCTGAAGCCAGGGCCAGTAGCATGGTTACTTTCCATGTAAGATATTTCAAATCTACCGATTTGAGTGGCTCAAACCAATGGGATTTGAGAAAATCCAAAACTACATTGAGATCCCACGGTGCCACTGGGGGCACAACCGGGGGCTGTATATGTAGTACTCCTTTTACAAAAGTCTGGACTTCAGGAACTGAAGCCAATTCTTTCTGGAAGAAAATGACAGGGCCGAAATTTGAACCTTAATGGACCCTAATTTGAGGCCCATAGATAATCCTGTTTGCAGGAAATGTAGGAATCGACCCAGTTGAAATTCCTCTGTCGGGGCCTTCCTGGCCTCACACCATGCAACATATTTTCTCCAAATGCGGTGATAATGTTGTGCAGTCACCTCCTTCCTGGCTTTGACCAGGGTAGGGATGACCTCTTCCGGAATGCCTTTTTCCCTTAGGATCCGGCGTTCAACCGCCATGCCGTCAAACGCAGCCGCGGTAAGTCTTGGAATAGACACGGTCCCTGCTGAAGCAGATCCCTTCTTAGAGGTAGAGGCCACGGATCTTCCGTGAGCATCTCCTGAAGTTCCGGGTACCAAGTCCTTCTTGGCCAGTCCGGAGCCACTAGTATCGTTCTTACTCCCCTTTGCCGTATAATTCTCAGTACCTTTGGGTATGAGAGGCAGAGGAGGAAACACATACACTGACTGGTACACCCATGGTGTTACCAGAGCGTCCACAGCTATTGCCTGAGGGTCTCTTGACCTGGCGCAATACCTGTCCAGTATTTTGTTGAGGCGGGACGCCATCATGTCCACAATTGGTCTTTCCCAATGGACTACAATCATGTGGAAGACTTCTGGATGAAGTCCCCACTCTCCCGGGTGAAGATCGTGTCTGCTGAGGAAGTCTGCTTCCCAGTTGTCCACTCCCGGGATGAACACTGCTGACAGTGCTATCACATGATTTTCCGCCCAGCGAAGAATCCTTGCAGCCTCTGCCATTGCCCTCCTGCTTCTTGTGCCGCCCTGTCTGTTTACGTGGGCGACTGCCGTGATGTTGTCCGACTGGATCAACACCGGCTGACCCTGAAGCAGAGGGTTTGCCAGGCTTAGAGCATTGTAGATTGCTCTTAGTTCCAGTATATTTATGTGAAGAGACGTTTCCAGGCTTGACCACACGCCCTGGAAGTTTCTTCCTTGTGTGACCTTCGTGCATGGAATCTGCCGAATGGAATCGCTTCGTAAGAAGCCACCATTTTTCCCAGGACTCTTGTGCATTGATGCACAGACACTGTCCCTGGTTTTAGGAGGTTCCTGACGAGTTCGGATAACTCCCTGGCTTTCTCCTCCGGAAGAAATACCTTTTTCTGAACAGTGTCCAGAATCATCCCTAGGAACAGCAGACGTGTCGACGGGATCAGTTGGGATTTTGGAAAATTCAGAATCCACCCGTGCTGTTGGAGCACTACTTGAGTTAGTGCTACTCCGACCTCCAGCTGTTCTCTGGATCTTGCCCTTATCAGGAGATCGTCCAAGTAAGGGATAATTAATACGCCTTCTCTTCGAAGAAGGATCATCATTTCGGCCATTACCTTGGTAAAGACCCTGGGTGCCGTGGACAATCCAAACGGCAGCGTCTGAAACTGATAATGACAGTTTTGTACCACGAACCTGAGGTACCCTTGGTGTGAAGGGCAAATTGGGACATGAAGGTAAGCATCCTTGATGTCCAAGGACACCATAAAATCCCCTTCTTCCAGATTCGCTATCACTGCTCTGAGTGACTCCATCTTGAACTTGAATTTTTGTATGTACAGGTTCAGAGATTTCAGATTTAGAATAGGTCTTACCGAGCCGTCCGGCTTCGGTACCACAAATAGCGTGGAGTAATACCCCTTTCCCTGTTGTAGAAGGGGTACCTTGATTATCACCTGCTGAGAATACAGCTTGTGAATGGCTTCCAATACCGTCGCCCTTTCTGAGGGAGACGTTGGCAAAGCAGATTTTAGGAACCGGCGAGGGGGAGACTTCTCGAATTCCAACCTGTAACCCTGAGATACTACCTGCAGGATCCAGGGGTCCACCTGCGAGTGAGCCCACTGTGCGCTGAAATTCTTGAGGCGACCCCCCACCGCCCCTGAGTCCGCTTGTAAGGTCCCAGCGTCATGCTGAGGCCTTTGCAGAAGCCGGGGAGGACTTCTGCTCCTGGGAAGGGGCTGCTTGCTGCAGTCTCTTACCCTTTCCTTTGCCTCGGGGCAAATATGAATGTCCTTTTGCTCGCTTGTTCTTATAGGAACGAAAGGACTGCGGCTGAAAAGACTGTGTCTTTTTCTGCTGGGAGGGGACTTGAGGTAAAAAGGTGGACTTCCCGGCTGTTGCCGTGGCTACCAAATCCGATAGACCGACCCCAAATAATTCCTCCCCTTTATACGGCAATACTTCCATATGCCGTTTGGAATCCGCATCGCCTGACCACTGTCGTGTCCTTAGACTTCTTCTGGCAGATATGGACATCGCACTTACTCTTGATGCCAGAGTGCAGATATCCCTCTGTGCATCTCGCATATAAAGGAATGCATCCTTGAATTGCTCTATAGTCAATAAAATACTGTCCCTATCCAGGGTATCAATATTTTCAGTCAGGGAATCCGACCAAGCCACCCCAGCACTGCACATCCAGGCTGAGGCGATTGCTGGTCGCAGTATAACACCAGTATGTGTGTATATACTTTTTAGAGTATTTTCCAGCCTCCTATCAGCTGGATCCTTGAGGGCGGCCGTATCAGGAGACGGTAACGCCACTTGTTTGGATAAACGTGTGAGCGCCTTGTCCACCCTAGGGGGTGTTTCCCAGCGCGCCCTAACCTCTGGCGGGAAAGGGTATAACGCCAATAACTTCTTTGAAATTAGCAGTTTTTTATCAGGGGTAACCCACGCTTCATCACACACGTCATTCAATTCCTCTGATTCAGGAAAAACTACAGGTAGTTTTTTCAGACCCCACATAATACCCCTTTTTGTGGTACTTGCAGTATCAGAGATATGCAAAGCCTCCTTCATTGCCGTGATCATATAACGTGTGGCCCTACTGGAAAATACGTTCGTTTCTTCACCGTCGACACTAGATTCGGTGTCCGTGTCTGGGTCTGTGTCGACCGACTGAGGCAAAGGGCGTTTTACAGCCCCTGACGGTGTTTGAGACGCCTGTACAGGTACTAACTGGTTTGCCGGTCGTCTCATGTCGTCAACCGACTTTTGCAGCGTGCTGACATTATCACGTAATTCCATAAACAAAGCCATCCATTCCGGTGTCGACTCCCTAGGGGGTGACATCACCATTACCGGCAATTGCTCCGCCTCCACACCAACATCGTCCTCATACATGTCGACACACACGTACCGACACACAGCAGACACACAGGGAATGCTCTGATAGAAGACAGGACCCCACTAGCCCTTTGGGGAGACAGAGGGAGAGTTTGCCAGCACACACCAAAGCGCTATAATTATATAGGAACAACCTTATATAAGTGTTGTTTCCTTATAGCTGCTTAAATATATATAATATCGCCAAAAAATGCCCCCCCTCTCTGTTTTTTACCCTGTTTCTGTAGTGCAGTGCAGGGGAGAGCCTGGGAGCCTTCCTAGCAGCGGAGCTGTGTAGGAAAATGGCGCTGTGTGCTGAGGAGATAGGCCCCGCCCCCTATTCCGGCGGGCTCTTCTCCCGGTTTTTCTGAGACCTGGCAGGGGTGAAATACATCCATATAGCCTCATGGACTATATGTGATGTATTCTTTTTAGCCAGAAAGGTATTAACATTGCTGCCCAAGGCGCCCCCCCCAGCGCCCTGCACCCTCAGTGACCGCCGGTGTGAAGTGTGCCTGAGCGCAATGGCGCACAGCTGCAGTGCTGTGCGCTACCTCATGAAGACTGAAAAGCCTTCAGCCGCCGGTTTCTGGACCTCTTCTTACTTCGGCATCTGCAAGGGGGTCGGCGGCGCGGCTCCGGTGACCCATCCAGGCTGTACCTGTGATCGTCCCTCTGGAGCTAGTGTCCAGTAGCCTAAGAAGCAAATCCATCCTGCACGCAGGTGAGTTCACTTCTTCTCCCCTAGGTCCCTCGTTGCAGTGAGCCTGTTGCCAGCAGGACTCACTGAAAATAATAAAACTATCAAAACTTTTACTCTAAGCAGCTCTTTATGGAGAGCCACCTAGATTGCACCCTGCTCGGACGGGCACAAAAACCTAACTGAGGCTTGGAGGAGGGTCATAGGGGGAGGAGCCAGTACACACCACCTAGTGGTCAAACTTTTAAATTTTGTGCCCTGTCTCCTGCGGAGCCGCTATTCCCCCATGGTCCTGACGGAGTCCCCAGCATCCACTAGGACGTCAGAGAAAACATGTTTTTAAATTTTTTTATTACATTCCGCCAGCAAAGTGAGGCGGATTGAAAATGACGAATTTACTGTCAAAAAGCACTGTTGTCGAATTTACATTCTTCAATTGAATATACTTTTGTCGAAAAGCCGCATTTGTACCATTGCAGAAATGTCGAATTTGTCAAATGTCGAATTTCAAAAAGTCGAATTTGAAAAGTCCGTTTTTTGGACGAAAAGTACTGTATTGTATTGTCGATTTTTTTTTTTGGGCGAAAAAGTCAAATTTTTCGACATTTTCGGGAATTTGACCGCAATTGCATATACCCCACAGTCTCGAAACGCATTGTTGGAGAGGTAGATTCCACACAGGGAGGACCCACGGTGGGCCATGTGCATGTAGGGCCTGTTTTGCTTGTTGACATGTGAGGGGTGGTGCTGGCGCCATGGTTACACAGTCTACCTCTGGTGCTGCCCATGTGAGGCCACTTCTACAGATTTTACCAGGGTCACTTTCAGTCCCCAATCTGCCCCTGCTCAATTTTGAAAGACAGTGCAATGGAATATGCTAGCGCTACATAAAAGGTAATAAATAAATTAATATGTAGAAATTACAGCCAAGAATTATAAAACCTCTTGGTGTCACTATGCATTTCAAACAGCAGTGGAAATTTCAAACAAATTGTAATACCAAAAGCTATATTATACATTTATTTCTCAGCCCCCCACCATGAGGCCAGTTTGTTTTATTGTTTTCTGTAGGGGCCAATGTGTGTGTTTTTTCCTGTAGGGGCCAATGTTTTTTTTTTCTTGTGCAATATTTTTCATCTGTGCTTGCGTCTGAGTTGCACCACGCATGCATGCCATGCACCCCAATGATGTACAGACAGAGTTGCAGTACAGAGTCATACACACGCAACAAGAAGTGTATTAGAAATGTGTTGGACTACAGGGGGTTGGCTAATCAGACTCCAATGTATTGCAGTGTGGGCGTGTTGTTCAAAGTGGTTGCATATAGAAACGTTCAATTGCTCACATAGGAGGCCATACTCAGACAGATGATCTGCACCTAGCATAGGACTGGTGATTTTTACAATCGTGTGACCAATGGTAGCGTATAAAGACACACAAAGCATGACACTACAGACACTAAATGTGGGCACCTCGGTCCCTGCATATTTAGAAGCATGGATGTTTACCAGGGAAGTGCACAAGTAGATCTTACTAACTTTGGGGCTCATTTACATCTGGATGTTAGTCATGTTTATGACACGCCTCTCACGTGTAGCAGTACACGTCCGCGCTGATAGGAGTTACTGTCACAACCTCCCTAAAATGCGTTTTCAAAAGTAGACGAGTATGGCCTGAAGTCATAGATGCAACGGCAGCTCAAGAAGCAAGGGAGTCCGCAACTGCATCCAACTCAGAATGAGACCCTACGAGGAGGAATCCCTCCCACTCAATAGACACCACCTCATCAACAGACCCCGTCCCCATTAGGTCTGCTTCCATAAATTTCCCGGACTGGTTTTCCATCCCATTCCGCCCCTCATTATTGGCATAATCTCCCTGGACCCCAAAACAAGAAGGACAATACCCTGAGTGAGTGATGTCCACAAAGAGGGTTTGAGAATTAACATTTCAGGCCTTGCTTTTACCTTTCTCAAGATATCTTAAGAAAGGTCCAACCAAGGGACGATATATCTTGGGGAGGTGCACCCAGCAATAAATGTATCATATACAAAAAATAAATAAAAAATGAATCAGAATGCCTATATGGGGCACGCATGGAATAATTATCTTGTATAACAAATTGTTGCAATAAAACCCTCCAGGGATGCAATATATTTAAATTCAAACATAACATTTATTATTGTCACCTAAAATATTTATAACCAGCGAAATATAACTTGAAAAAAGTGTAAATAGTGAATAAGTGATAAAGTGCAAAGAAACAGCTATTATCTCTCTTTAATGCTATTATAATATATGTAGTAATTCATCATACATCCAACATTGGATCAATAATGATGTCTTAATAGACTAGAATGTATAAAGTCTCAGCACTCTTAATTATCTAAAAATATATTTTCTCTCCCTACGGCAGAATCAGTAGATTTGATGTAGTGGTGCTACTAGTAATTAATTCAGCAAAGCAGTTAAGTTATTAATTTTTCGTTATGTGCTGTGGTCAAAAAGCAGTAACTGATCTTATAATCAGTAATAGTTACTGCATCAATAGTCCATATGGTGAATTCATAGAACACACGTATTTTATAACATTTGGGAGATATATCTGAGTTGTACAAAGCAACTACTGGAACTGCAGGGAATAGTAATATGCAGGCTTGGACTGGCCATCAGGGGTACAGGGGAAACCACCGGTGGGCCCTACTGCCTGGGGGCCCACCTTCTGCTCTAAGGATCAGGTTCCAGACTGTGCACTTGAATTATACATTATACATATGTTACCTTATACTGGACTATGGTGTATTTTCTGGTATCCGTTCACATGGTCGACCATGTTATGGTCGACAGTCATTGGTCGACATTGACATGGTCGACATTGACACATGGTCGACACATGAAAATGGTCGACACATGAAAGGTCGACACATGAAAAGGTCGACATGAGTTTTTTAACTTTTTTTTCTTTTGGGGAACTTTTTCATACTTTACGATCCACATGGACTACGATTGGAACGGTAAAGTGTGCCGAGCGAAGCGGTAGCGGAGCGAAGGCACCATGCCCGAAGCATGGCGAGCGAAGCGAGCCATGCGAGGGGACGCGGTGCACTAATTGGGGTTCCCAGTCACTTTACGCAAAAACGACACCAAAAAAAGTAAAAAAAACTCATGTCGACCTTTTCATATGTCGACCTTTCATGTGTCGACCATTTTCATGTGTCGACCATGTGTCCATGTCGACCATGTCAATGTTGACCAATAGTGGTCGACCTAATGACTGTCGACCATAACATGGTCGACCATTCATACCGGAACCGTATTTTCTACAGTGCAATGCTGCTATTAATCTGTTATTAATCTGGTTCATTATCATGCATGCAGCAGCTGAATTTACGGTATATATTTATGAAGGGGCCCAGACGTTGCACTCTCTAATGGTTAGTCAAACCAATGAGGTGGCAGGCCACACCCCCTCTGCAGACTGGCCACACCCCTAACATGGGCCCCTACAACTGCATTCCCCCGGTGGGCCCTACATGCCCCAGTCAGACACTGGTAATATGCTATCAAGGGAGGCAATCACGGGATCCCAGCAGTCACAATTCCGAAGCCGGAATCCCGATAGGCGGTGAAATGCCACTGCCGGAATACCGGTGTCCACAGAGGGAGCCCTCCAGGGGCCTCCTACCGCTCACCCCGCTGCTGGCATACTGGCGGCCGGGATTCCGCTGTCGGTATCTTGACAGTCGGTATCCCGGCTGCCGGTAAATTGTATGTATTCCGCTATCAACAGGTCATTACTTTGTTGCCATGTCACCTGTACCTTAGTTTGAATGTAACACAGCACCAAAAACTATACTAAAAGTCTTACAGTAATAGTATATCACTAGTAATTAGCAAAAATACAGAGTGGGCAACCTTCTTACCATGTGCTTATAGGGTTCCAATGTATAGACAGACAATGTCTAGGTCGACAGTCAATAGATAGACCCCATGTGGTCGACAAGGACAAAAGGTTGACATAGACAAGCGGTCGACCTATGAAAGGTCGACACTGGAAAAAGATGACAGGTACAAAAGGTCGATAGGTTCAAATGGTTGACGTGGCAATGGTCGACACACATAGGGTTGACACATGTCGACACAACTTTTAAGGTTTTGTGTTTTTTTTTAACACTATTTTCATACTTTACCATCCACGTGGACTATGAATGGGAATAGTAACCTGAGGGAAGCGAGCCATGCAAGGGGAGGCGGTACACTATTTCGGGTTCCCTGTGCTCTGTCAGCCTTTTCTACATGTCAACTTTTTCCTCTGTCAATCGTTTGACCATGTTGACCTTTTGTCAGTGTCGACCTACAGATGGGTCCATGTTTATCTTGGCCTTTAATAGGATTAACGGAGACTGGGAAATCGGATTTAATCCCCTGCTGTAATGACTTAATCCCCTGCTGTATTGTTCTCTGTATTGTATTGCAGCTGAGAACAATAGATGAAGAGATTATGTTAATAAACCATGTTGTGCCTAGGCACAGCAAACTAGCCTAGATAACCGCGGACCCATCTGTAATGCATGTTGACCATATGGGGTCGACCTAGACTCTGTAGATCTTATAGTTATGCACCATAGGACAATGGGGGTAATTCAGACCTGATCACTAGGCTGCGTTTTCTCATAGCCTGCGATCAGGTCCGAACTGGGCATGCGTATGCACCGCAATGCGCAGGCGTGACAGACCGCAGCACCGTGGATCGGAGCATAGCGACAGGACGGTGCGAAAAAAGCGATCGCAAGGTTACTGACAGGAAGAGGGCGTTTGTGGGTGGCAACTGACCGTCTTCAGGGAGTGTCTGGAAAAACGCAGGCGTGTCCAAGTGTTGGAAGGGAAGGTGTCTGATGTTATTCCAGTCCTAGACAGGCTGAAGTGATCGCAGCGGCTGAGTAAGTCCTGGGCTGCACAGAGACTGCACAAAATCAGTTTGTACAGCTCTGCTACACATGCGATCGCACACTTGCAAAGCTAAAATACACTCCCCCTGTAGGCGGCGACTATCCGATTGCAGGGCTGCAAAAATCTCTGCCCAGCGATCAGGTCTGAATTAGGCCCATTAATTGGTGTGGTCACATTGAGAATATGACATTACAGTATATAACACAAGAAAGCAACAGCATTATTAAAAACACAGAACAGGATGAATAGCGTGTACTGTGTCGACCTATGAACTATCAGGTCGCTATCAGACCAAGACTGATACACGAGTTAATAAGTAATTCAGCACCACCAGATGTTTATGCTTAATGGGTAAAATAGCTGTTTGGAAAGTCCAATCACAAAGCACATGCATTGGGGGGTAAAAAATCAACAAAATAAGAAACTATTATTACACATCTCCCAGAACAGGGCCGCCCTATTTATCTACATTGCAGAGACTTAGGGGGTGATCTATCGAGCTATCTAAAGAGTGGAGAAGTGGAGAAGATAGTCATAGCAATCAATCAGCTTCAAAGTAGCATTTATACAGCCCTCAAAAATAAGATTTTAAACCTACCGGTAAATATTTTTCTAGTAGTCCGTAGAGGATGCTGGGACTCCGTAAGGACCATGGGGATAGACGGGCTCCGCAGGAGACATGGGCACTTTAAGAAAGACTTTGGATCTGGGTGTGCACTGGCTCCTCCCTCTATGCCCCTCCTCGAGAGCTCAGTTAGAGAAACTGTGACCAGAGGAGACGGACAGTACGAGGAAAGGATTTTAGATAATCTAAGGGCAAGATTCATACCAGCCACACCAATCACACCGTATAACCTGTGATATACAATCTAGTTAACAGTATGAACAACAACATATCATCGGTCCATAACCGACGAAACTATAACATAACCCTTATGAAAGCAACAACTATATACAAGTATTGCAGAAATAGTCCGCACTTGGGACGGGTGCCCAGCATCCTCTACGGACTACGAGAAAAAGATTTACCGGTAGGTTTAAAATCTTATTTTCTCTAACGTCCTAGAGGATGCTGGGACTCCGTAAGGATTATGGGGATCATACCAAAGCTCCCAAACGGGCGGGAGAGTGCGGATGACTCTGCAGCACCGAATGAGCAAACAGGAGGTCCTCCTCAGCCAGGGTATCAAACTTATAGAACTTTGCAAAGGTGTTTGACCCCGACCAAGTAGCAGCTCGGCACAGCTGTAGTGCCGAGACCCCTCTGGCAGCCGCCCAAGACGAGCCCACCTTCCTAGTGGAATGGGCCTTAACCGATTTTGGTAACGGCAATCCAGCCGTAGAATACGCCTGCTGAATCGTGTTGCAGATCCAGCGAGCAATAGTCTGCTTTGAAGCAGGGCCGCCAACCTTGTTGGCTGCATATAGGACAAACAGTGCTTCTGTTTTTCTGATCCTAGCTGTTCTGGCCACGTAAATCTTCAAAGCCCTGACCACATCAAGGGACTCGGAATCCTCCAAGTCTCGTGTAGCCACAGGCACGACAATAGGTTGGTTCATATGAAAGAATGAGACCACCTTAGGTAGGAATTGAGGACGGGTCCGCAATTCCGCTCTATCCATATGGAAAACCAGATATTTTATGTGATAAAGCCGCCAATTCCGAAACTCGCCTAGCCGAAGCCAAGGCTAACAACATGACCACCTTCCAAGTGAGATATTTCAACTCCACTGTTTGAAGTGGTTCAAACCAATGTGACTTCAGAAAACTTAACACCACGTTAAGGTCCCAAGGCGCCACCGGAAGCACAAAAGGAGGCTGAATATGCAGTACTCCCTTCACAAAAGTCTGTACTTCAGGCAGAGAGGCCGATTCCTTTTGAAAGAAAATGGATAAGGCCGAAATCTGAACTTTAATGGATCCTAACTTAAGGCCCAAATTCACTCCAGTCTGTAGGAAGTGAAGAAAATGGCCTAGATGGAATTCTTCCGTAGGAGCATTCCTGGCCTCGCACCAAGAAACATATTTTCGCCATATCCGGTGATAACGTTTAGATGTCACGCCCTTTCTAGCCTGTATTAGCGTAGGAATGACCTCATCCGGAATACCTTATTCCGCTAGGATCCGGCGTTCAACCGCCATGCCGTCAAACGCAGCAAGTCTTGGAACAGACAGGGACCCTGTTGCAACAGGTCCTGTCTTAGAGGAAGAGGCCACGGATCTTCTGGGAGCATTTCCTGCAGATCCGGTTACCAGGTCCTTCGTGGCCAATCCGGAACAATGAGTATTGTTCTCACTCCTCTTTTTCTTATTATTCTCAACACCTTGGGTATGAGAGGAAGAGGAGGAAATACATAAACCGACTGGAACACCCACTTTTGACCTGGCGCAATACCTTTGTAGCTTTTTGTTGAGACGGGACGCCATCATGTCTATTTTGGGCAATCCCCACGACTTGCAATCTGTGCGAAGACTTCCTGATGAAGTCCCCACTCTCCTGGATGCAGGTCGTGTCGGCTGAGGAAGTCTGCTTCCCAGTTGTCCACTCCCGGAATGAACACTGCTGACAGTGCACTTACATGATTCTCCGCCCAGCGAAGAATTCTGGTGATTTCCGCCATCGCCCCTCTGCTCCTTGTGCCGCCTTGGCGGTTTACATGAGCTACTGCAGTGACGTTGTCCGACTGAATCAGCACCGGTCGGTCGCGAAGTAAGGTCTCCGCTTGAGTAGGGCGTTGAATATGGCCCTCAGTTCCAGGATGTTGATGTGAAGACAAGTTTCTTGACTTGACCAAAGGCCTTGAAAATTTCTTCCCTGTGTGACTGCTCCCCAACCGCGGAGGCTCGCGTCCGTGGTCACCAGGATCCAATCCTGAATGCCGAACTTGCGGCCCTCTAGAAGGTGAGCACTCTGCAGCCACCACAGGAGAGAAACCATGGCCCTGGGGGACAGGGTGATCCGCTGATGCATGTGCAGATGTGACCCGGACCATTTGTCCAATAGGTCCCACTGGAAAGTCCTTGCATGGAACCTGCCGAAGGGAATGGCTTCGTATGTCCCCACCATTTTTCCCAGGACTTGAGTGCAATGATGCACTGACACTTGTTTCGGCTTCAACAGGTTCTTGACTAGAGTCATGAGTTCCTGCGCTTTTTCTTCCGGAAGAAAAAACCCTTTTCTGGTCTGTGTCCAGAATCATGCCCAAGAAGGACAGGTGAGTCGTAGGAACCAGCTGCGACATTGGAATATTGAGAATCCAGCCGCGTCGCTGTAACACCTTTAGTGAAAGGGATACGCTGTTCTGCAACTTCTCCCGTGATCTCGCTTTTATGAGGAGATCGTCCAAGTACAGGATAATTGTGACACCCTGCTTTCGCAGGACCACCATCATAACCGCCATTACTTTGGTGAAAATTTTCGAGGCCGTGGAAAGTCCAAACGGCAACGTCTGAAATTGGTAATGACAATCCTGTATCGCAAATCTCAGGTACGCCTGATGAGGAGGATATATGGGAACATGCAGGTATGCATCCTTTATGTCCAGCGATACCATAAAATCCCCCCCTTCCAGGCTGGCGATGACCGCTCTGAGCGATTCCATCTTGAACTTGAACCGTTTTAAGTAAAGGTTCAGGGATTTTAAATTCAAAATGGGTCTGACCGAACCGTCCGGTTTCGGGACCACAAACAGGGTTGAGTAGTACCCCTCCCCCCTCTGAAGCAGGGGAACCTCGGCCACCACTTGTTGAAGACACAATTTTTGAATCGCCAGTAACACTATCTCCCTTTCCAGGGGAGAAGTTGGTAGCGCCGAATTGAAAAACCGGCGAGGAGGCACCTCTTCGAATTCCAGCCTGTATCCCTGGAAAACAATTTCCATTGCCCAGGGATCTACCTGTGATTGAACCCAGATGTGGCTGAAAAGTCGAAGACGTGACCCCACTGGAGCAGACTCCCTCAGGGGAGCCCCAGCGTCATGCGGTGGATTTTGCAGAGGCCAGGGAGGACTTCTGTTCCTGGGAACTAGCTGTGTTGTGCAGCTTTTTTCCTCTGCCCTTACCCCTGGCAAGAAAGGACGATCCACGTACTCTTTTGCTTTTATTTGAACGAAAGGACTGCATTTGATAATGAGGCGCTTTCTTAGATTGTGAGGGAACATAAGGCAAAAAATTAGATTTACCTGCCGTAGCTGTGGAGACGAGGTCCGAGAGGCCCTCTCCAAACAATTCCTCACCCTTGTACGGCAAAAACTCCATATGCCTCTTTGAGTCGGCATCCCCCGTCCACTGTCGGGTCCATAAGACTCGCCTAGCAGAAATGGACATAGCGTTTATTCTGGAACCCAGTAAACTAATGTCTCTTTGAGCATCCCTCATATATAAGACAGCATCTTTTATATGCCCTAGGGTCATTAAAATGGTATCCCTATCAAGGGTCTCAATATCCGCTGATAAAGAATCTGTCCATGCTGCTACAGCACTACAAACCCAGGCTGACGCAATTGCCGGCCTGAGCAATGTACCAGAATGAGTGTAAATGGACTTCAAGGTAACCCCCTGCTTGCGGTCAGCAGGATCCTTGAGGGTAGCCGTATCTTGGGACGGGAGCGCTATCTTCTTGGATAAGCGTGTCAAAGCTTTGTCTACCCTTGGGGAGGATTCCCACCGTATTCTGTCCTGTGACGGGAAAGGATACGCTGTTAGAATCCTTTTGGGAATCTGCAGTTTTTTGTCTGGAGTTTCCCATGCTTTTTCGCATAATTTGTTCAGCTCATGTGAGGAGGGAAAGGTCACCTCAGGTTTCTTTCCCTTATACATGTGTACCCTCGTGTCAGGGACAGGTGGTTCCTCAGTAATATGCGAAACATATTTAATTGCGATAATCATATATCGAATACATCTAGCCACCCTTGGCTGCAATTTTGCATCATCGTAGTCGACACTGGAGTCTGAATCCGTGTCGGTATCTATGTTAACTATTTGGGATAGTGGGCTCTTCTGAGACCCCGAAGGTCTCGGCGACATAGGGACAGACATGGGTTGACTCCCTGACTGTACCCTAGCTTCAGCTTTGTCTAATCTTTTGTGCAATAAATTAACATTAGCACTTAAAACATTCCACATATCCATCCAGTCAGGTGTCGGCGCTGCCGACGGAGACCTAATATTCATACACTCCCCCTCCTCCTTAGGTGAGCCCTCAACCTCAGACATGTCGACACACGCGTACCGACACACCACACACTCACAGGGAAGCTCTTTTCTGAAGACAGGTTCCCCACCAGGCCCTTTGGAGAGACAGAGAGAGAGAGTATGCCAGCACACACCCCAGCGCTATATGACCCAGTAAAAAACACAGAATGTTTACCCAGTAGCGCTTATGTATAATGTATATGCGCCAATTATGTGCCCCCCCCTCTACTTTAAAACCCTCTTTCACCGTGTGTCAAGCAGGGGAGAGTCCGGGGAGCTTCCTCTCAGCGGTGCTGTGGAGAAAAAATGGCGCTGGTGAGTGCTGAGGGAGAAGCCCCGCCCCCTCGGTGGCGCGCTTCTGTCCCGCTCAAATTTACTAATAACATGGCGGGGGCTCTTTTTATACATGTACAGTGCTCAGCTGTACATGTATATATGTGTATTTGCCACCTGAGGTGTTTATTGCTGCCCAGGGCGCCCCCCCTGCGCCCTGCACCCTTACAGTGACCGGAGTGTGTGAGGTGAATGGGAGCAATGGCGCACCGCTTCACTGCTATGCGTTACCTCTTATGAAGATCATGTCTTCTGCCGCCTTTGAAGTCTTTTCCTCACATACTCACCCAGCTTCTTTCTTCCGGCTCTGCGAGGAGGACGGCGGCGCGGCTCTGGAACGGACGGCGAGGGTGAGACCTGCGTACCGATCCCTCTGGAGCTAATGGTGTCCAGTAGGCTAAGAAACAGAGCCCTGAAACTCAGAGAAGTGGGTATGTTTCTCTCTCCTCCGTCCCTCGATGCAGGGAGTCTGTTGCCAGCAGGCTCACTGAAAATAAAAAACCTAACTAAAATACTTTCTTTTACAGGAAACTCAGGAGAGCTCCCTGAAAGCACCCAGTCTCCACTGGGCACAGTATCAAACTGAGGTCTGGAGGAGGGGCATAGAGGGAGGAGCCAGTGCACACCCATATCCAAAGTCTTTCTTAAAGTGCCCATGTCTCCTGCGGAGCCCGTCTATCCCCATGGTCCTTACGGAGTCCCAGCATCCTCTAGGACGTTAGAGAAATGATAATAGAATCTGATTGATTGGTTGCTTTGGTCATGTCCATGTGGTTTGATAGACCTCCTCCATAGTATGTTAGCCTCTGAAGAGAACCTGTACGTTCATGAAACATGTAAAGCTGTCTGCTCTATGTTCATTGAAATAAAAAAGAAATTGTATTCTCATCTGGTTCTTTGCCTAATGATGAGCACACGGCCCTGCTTTCAATCATACTTGCCTACCTGACCCTCTCCATGAGGGAGAAAATGCTCTGTTCCTGGACTTTCCTGGTAATGTATGATTGCCATCACCTTTGGTGAAACACCTTTCTTATCAATTAACTAGCTCACCACAGGTGATGGCAATCATACATTACCAGGAAAGTCCAGGAACAGAGCATTTTCTCCCTCATGGAGAGGGTCAGGTAGGCAAGTATGCTTTCAATTGCAATAACAGAAACCGTGGTTCTCAAACTTGGGCCTCAGGACCCCACATAGTTCACGTTTTCCAGGTGACCTGGCAGGTGCACCAAATGTAAAAATAGTACCACAGGAGACCTGCAAAACATGAACCATGTGGGGTCCTGAGGACTGAGTTTGAGAACCTGTGCAGTAGAAGATGAAGTCCCAGTCTTACCTGTTAATAGAAAATGATGCTATTGATCTGATCAAAGATGCCACAGCACCGACTTTAGCTCCTTCCGAGGCTCCCCTTGACCGATACTGGACTGTTTCCCCATAACTGACGAATGGCTGATTGTAAACTACGATCTTCCCTTTGGCTTCCTCAGCCCTTTTCTGCAATTCAGCAAAGGAGGACACGACAATAACTTCTGCTGTTATTCCTGAAAATGGGAAAAGAACCTTATCAGTGTTACGGCGTGACCCAGAGATATAAGCTGTCAAACAAAAACATGGGATTGGGCCCCCGTCATTCAGTGTCAGAGAGATATGATTAAGCATCTCTTAATGTTAATCATTCAAACACTAAACATAACCTGCACTAAGGGGGTAATTCCAAGTTGATCGCAGCAGGAATTTGGTTAGCAATTGGGCAAAACCATGTGCACTGCAGGGGAGGCAGATATAACATGTGCAGAGAGAGTTAGATTTGGGTGGGGTGTCAATCTGCAATCTAATTTGCAGTGTAAAAATAAAGCAGCCAGTATTTACCCTGCACAGAAACAAAATAACCCACCCAAATCTAACTCTCTCTGCACATGTTATATCTGCCTCCCCTGCAGTGCACATGGGCCCTCATTCCGAGTTCGCTCGCTAGCCGCTTTTCGCAGCAGTGCACACGCTAAGCCGCCGCCCTCTGGAAGTGAATCTTAGCTTAGCAGAATTGCGAACGAAAGATTCGCAAAATTGCGAATAGAAATTTCTTAGCAGTTTCTGAGTAGCTCGAGATTTACTCTGCCACTGCGATCAGTTCAGTCAGTTTCGTTCCTGGTTTGACGTCACAAACACACCCAGCGTTCGCCCAGGCACTCCCCCGTTTCTCCAACCACTCCCACGTTTTTCCCAGAAACGGCAGCGTTTTTTCACACACACCCATAAAACGGCCAGTTTCCGCCCAGAAACACCCACTTCCTGTCAATCACACTCCGATCACCAGAACGAAGAAAAAACCTCGTAATGCCGTGAGTAAAATACCAAACTTCTTAGCAAATTTACTTGACGCAGCCGCAGTGCGAACATTGCGCATGCGCAGTTAGCAGAAAATCGCACCGATGCGAAGGAAAATAACGAGCGAACAACTCGGAATGAGGGCCATGGTTTTGCCCAACTGCTAAAAAATTTCCTGCTGCGATCAACTTGGAATTACCCCCTAAGTCAATCTGAATACATTGCCATGCTCTCTCCTGGGCAGTTTTCCTTATGAGGCTCAGCTATACTGCTTTGCCACTGCCGGAGTAGCTGTGCGAGGAGCAACTAAGAGGAGGACATAGAGCAGAGTTTCCCAAACTCCACCAGTTCAGTCCAGGTTTTAAGGATATCCATGTTTATGCACAGGTGACTTAATTAGTTCCTCAATTTGATTTAATCATCTGCACTCAAGCATGCATATCCTTAAAACCTGTACTGTAATGGTTGAGTTTGGGAGACTGGCAGTGAGGATAAACCAGCCTGACTTAGGAGCCAAGCACACAGGGCCGTGGCAGAACACAGGGGAATACATACAATGTAAGTTATTACAGTATACTGTATGTGTTATAATTATTATTTATTATCAAGTATTTGTATAGGGCCACCATGTTATGCAGCACTTTCCAGAGAATACTGAACAACTCACAAGGTACATTGGAGCTTACAGACTTATACCACTTTCACACCGCAGCTATAACCCGGTAAATTGACGTTTTTTAAGCCTTCCAAAACGGTTCTAGCTGCGGTGTGAAAGGGCCACTTTGAATTTACTGGTTACAGATTACTGGTATTTTAAAACGGTTAAAAAGCAGAGTCCTACACAGTTCAGACCCGTTTCATTGTGCAATGTGAAAGGCTCAGAAACGGTATTTCCGAACCACAGAAGGTGATAGGCTGTCTCCATGCGTGATGTCACCAGGCAGAAGCAGGAAATAAACTGGAGGAAACACATGAGACTGAAGAAGCATTTTATTATACAGAATACAGTTTAAAATGGCAAATTGGAGTGATGAGGAGGTTAGGGAGCTGCTTAGGATGAGAGGGGATGAAGAAATTGCTAGACAAATCACTGGGACAGTGAAGGATGCAGTAATCTACAAAAACATGGTAAAGATGCTTGAAGCTGCTGGGTTCCATCGTACGACTAGCCAAATTATTAATAATTAATTAATAATTATTAATAATGTGTGGGCCAGAAAAGTCCATTTAAAATGACAACCACTGATTTCTATGGGAGAAACGGGTTCAGTGTGAAAGGTACCAAAACGGTAATGAAACGGTAATATACCAGTTACAACATGCGATGTGAAGGGGGTTTAACTGCTCAGACCCGTTTTAAGAACCATTTAAAGAACCGTTTCAAAAGCAGGGTTTGCGATGTGAAAGCAGCATTACATATAGGCATGAAGTCAATTTTGTCAGAAACCATTTTGTCAGAAACCTGATTTTGCCTTGTAAATTATTGCATCATTAAAAAAAACGGGCAGACTCGCACAAAATTCCCCCACCTCCGGAACTCAGAAGCTATTACATTTAGCTGCTTGTGCGTGATGCTGCCTCCAACAACAAAATGTAAGGAATCAATTAAAACACTTGCATCTTAATGTTACAATTAAAGAGAAAAATCATCTACAAAGATGCCACAAATTATCACTCACTCTCCTCAGTACATGAAATTCAACTAAAAATGTACTGTGCCCATTTCCTACATACAGTGCGGCCATTTTGTTGTCTCTAAAGCCGGGTACACACGACGCAATGCGGCATAAGCCCGATATTGACTATTGGACAAGGCCTGGTGCCCGGCCCCACCAATATAGTCAATGTTGGGCTGCCTGCAGAGTCTATTTTTTCTTGTGATGCCGATCCCGTGTGACCGCGCATCGGCATCGCAAGCAGTGTACACACGGTGCAATATGCACTAACTTTCCTTACGATTTTGACTATATAGTCAAAATCGTAAGGAAAATTAGTGTGTATGCACAGAAAGAGGCTGAAATCTCACGATATTGGGTCAGTAAACAAAATGGCTGCCTACACTGACTGAGGTAAAAGGGGCACTTTGAAGTTATAATATATCTAAGTCATCTATATGTTATAGTTATATCATACATGTATACTGTTTTGCTGTAGTCCTGATTTGAGCGCTCAGTCCCTCCTGATCCAGCCAGCAGTTGGGGAGATGTATGTCCTGGGGAACCAATAAGGTAATGTGCACCAATCATGGGGGACACTGTATGCAAATTGTATTTTATGTGGAAGTGAATGATTGGGGGGATGATGCATGTTGTGTGATCATGCCTCCTTTTCATGTGCCAGCGCTTGTCCCGATTCCCCAACACTAAATGTTGGGAGGTATGCTATACAGAAGCATAAACAAATCCCAGTAAGTTAATCATCTCCCATTTCAGTTCATAAATCACCCATAACGGTTACTTCCTAACAAATAATATATATAGACCCAGAGCAGCTTTGATCTAATTAAGGTTAGAATTTAGAAAGAGTAGTATATATACAAGCACATGGTGTTAGTAAACTTATTTGCCTCTGATGAAGTTATAGTTGGAAGCAAGGAAACGCATCTGACCTGTTCCAATGCTCAGTCAGATTCAGGACTTGATTTGACTATTCAAGAAATAACCAGAACCATAGGGCTAATCCTCCAGGACATTCACTGTACTGGCACAGTGGAGACCATACAGGAATGCAGGTTTCTTGCCAAAGAACTCTGGATAACTACACTTTGGGGTGTGAATTGCTGTTTCCACTGCATTTAAAAGCCAGCAATGGCACAAGATCTTGCACCCTTCGCCCGCCTGGCCAAATACGGAATACTTACTACCCTATGGGGTAGAGAACAGTTTTGTGCGAGAGAGATTGGGCTGCTATAAAGATATTTGGCCAGGCAGATTACTTCTCCTGTAATTGAATTCCCCCTTAGTGTTATTGTTCTATACTTTGTGGTGACCACGGCTAATGACTATACAGAACTATTCCTGTTTTGTTGTGGATAATTTAAGTACTGTAGTCATTATTTTATTATCTTTTTATCTACTATGGGCCATTATGAATACAACCTTTTCGTTCAGGCCATTAATTAACAACATATGTAGCCAGTATTACGGAGGTTTTGATTATCCACCATATTCTACAACAATTATATATCCATTTGAGAGATTAGTGTTTTGTGAAACATGGAAACATAAAATTTGACGGCACAAAAGAACTACTTGGCTATTCTAGTCTGCCCCTTTTTTCTCTTTTAGTTTTTTTTCGCAGCCGTGCAAACGGGTCCGGAATGCACATGCGCAGCGGGCACAATGCGCAGGTGCGTCGCTGCCCGGCTACGGGGAATGCCGGGCAGCGACTGAATTACGGAAGAAAATTATTGCTGCCGCGATCGCAACGAGATTGACAGGAGGAAGGCGTTCCGGGGTGGCAACTGACCATTTCTGGGAGTGGAAAGGAAAACGCAGGCATGTCCAGGCGTTTGGAGGGTGGGTGTCTGACGTCAATTCCGGGACCTGACAGGCTGAAGTGATCGTAGTGGGTAACTCAGGGCCTACTCCTAAACTGCGCAAAATGTTTTTGCATAGCTCAGCTGCACAAGCAATCGCAGCCTTGCTATGCAAAAATCCACTCCCCCACAGGCAGCGTCTAGTTGATTGCACGGGCTGCAAAAAGTTGCAGCGTGCGATCAACTCGGAATGACCCCCTTTGATCGTTCGTTCTTTGTAAGCATATTCATATGTCAATCCGAAGCATGTTTAAATTGCTCTACTGTCTTAGCATCTACCACCTCTGATAGGAGGCTATTCCACTTGTCCACTACCCTTTCTGTGAGTAATTTTTCCTCAAATTTCCCCTGAACCTGCCTCCCTCCAGTCTCAGCACATGTCCTCGTGTTCTAATACTTCTCTTAATTTGAAAAATGTCTCCCTCCTGTACCTTGTTAAAACCCTTAGTACATTTGAAAGTTTCTATCATGTCCCCCCTTTCCCTTCTCTGCTCCAAACTATACGTATTAAGATCTTCTTTCTGGGTATGTTTTGTGATGTAGGCCATGCACCATTTTAGTTGCCCTTCTTTGTACAGTCTCTAATGCATTTATATCCTCCTGGAGATATGGGCCCTCATTTCGAATTTATCGAACCAAGCAACTTTTTGCTGCTGGTGCGATTAACTAATCTCCGCCTATGGGGGAGTGTATTTTAGCATAGCAGGGCTGCGATCGCTTGTGCAGCCCTGTTATGCTAAAAAAGTTTCACTCAAAACTAGAGTAGCCCTAGACCTACTTACCCTGTGCGATGGATCCAGCGATGATGGGTCGGCTTTGACGTCACTCCTTCGCCCTCCGTTTGCCTGGACAAGCCTGCATTTTGCTTACCACTCCCCGAAAACGGCCTCCAACGGTAGGTTGACACCCCGGAACGCCCTCTCGCTGTCCATCTTCTTTGCGGTCGCCGCTGCGACCGCTTTCTTCTCTGTAAGCGTTGTTGCCCGGCGACCTCTGTCGCTGGGCAACATCGCACATGCGCATTCCAGACCCATTTGCATCGCACCGAAGAACCGGGTCGGAATGACTCCCATGGTCTCCAGCAGAAGCGGTTACAATACCGCTAGTCAGGATCCCAGCGGTCACAATGCTGACACCAGAATCCTGACAAGCGGTGGTATACCGCCGCCAGAATACCGGCGCCACAGTCTATTCTCCCTCTATGGGTGTCCACGACACCCATAGAGGGAGGATATAACCTGTGACGAGAACAGCGAGCCCCCAAGGAACTTTCTAGCATTCGCCCCACTGTTGGCATAACGCTGTCGGTATACTGACGGCTAACACCCCGGGCCGTCGGTATTCCATACTGAACCCGTCTCCAGAACTGGATACAGAGCCTGATTCATTATGGATCGCTATTGAGGCTGAGATAACGATGTTCACAAAATCTGCTATTGCTATAATTTGCATGTGAAGAGCCGCCCAGAAAGGATAAAAGACGCCCACCGATGTATTCGCAAACCTGCGTATGCATTAGCAGATTCGCAATGCATAGGTAAAAAAAGGACACCATCGACATTTGCGGCTGACCCCAGCATAATCAAATCAATGAGAATGCAGTCGCACCGGGCGCCATATTTTGAATGCTGCATTTACAGATGATATCAGATACACGTCCCGAAAACGGACATGGCACGCCTGCGTTTTTCCCAACCACTCCCCAGACGCCATGCTACCACCCACAAACGGTCACTTCCTGTCAATCAAAATGCGTTCACTTTACAATTAGAGTGCATATGCAAGGGAATCACATTTTGCCATTCGCGCACGTGCAATGCGTTTGCAGCGCATGTGCAGTTTGCCGATAATCGCTCACTGCGTGCAATCTCACATTTGCAATTGGTAATAAATCAGGTGCAAAGTTGTGTTTCTACAGTGGTTATTATTCATCTTGTCAATTCCTACTGATATAATAAGTGACTTGTTTTTATTACAAATACATTGTTTTCATATATTGTGATACATCATCCACATTTCTTTTAATTTAGTGTTGTTTATTGGGCTTACCTCTCCTGAGTGTCGGCAGTTCCTTGTTCGGGATACCGGCAGTGGGATGAATACTGGGGGTAATTCAGACTGGTTCGCAGTCTGAATTCCTTTGTGGAGTGCGCTCGCTAAAAGTATCTCAGGGCTGCGATTGACAGGGAGAGGCGGTCACGGGGCGGGAGGAGGCGTGCCAACAGCATTAGAATGCCGCTGGCGGGGCGCGGTCCGGACAACGCATGCGTGTCTGGACCGTTGCGGGGGAGGGCCACGGCTTTTGCATTCTTGCGGGGGGGGGGGGGGGGCCTGACATGCGAGGCGGACTAGCCCTGTGCTGGGCGTCCCTCCGCATGTCGGAGAAACTGATCGTAGATGTGCTAAATTTAGCACATCTCCAATGAGATCTGAATTAGGCCCCCTGTGCGGTGATCGCTGTATAATAGAGAATACTGGGACAGATGTATGAAAGTGCGCTGTGGCTTCTGCTGACCACAGATCACGTAAACTATGCATTTAACACAACCCCCTAATGTATCAACGACGTCTTAACGCCGTGTGCTTCACCTGCTGCGCGACCCCCGCCGTTTACCGCTTCCCCGCAGTCACCAATGGGACACGAAGGGCAGAGGCAATGTATGATTGCCTCAGCAGCCACTTTACGCCTCCTAAAGCCGCCAGTCCGGACCGCCTCCCCCGGGCAGGCGATGTGTAGTTTAAGCATTGGTGGATGTTTTTTTGTTTTTTTTCCCTAAAAACTTAATCAATAGAGGACAAACAGTGCCTCATAGCGCCAGCTAGAAGCATGGGAGAAGGGCGCATGCCCACACACTGTGGCGCCAAGACCAGCCGAGCCGATGTGGAAAGTGCGTTATCGCGGGACAGGTAAGATAATGCCCTCCCACATCGGCGGGGGCCTCAATAATACATTGTGGCGGAGGCAGCGGGCGTATCACCACGATAATATGGCGAGACGCCCCTGGACACATAACGTCCGTTAGGACGTTTTTAATACATCTGCCCCCCTGAACCTTATCGCAGATTGATAAATTACGTATGAAATATGTGGTGCTTGTCTAATGCAATAACATAACTTTCAAAAATAAAGGCTCTTCAGATTTTGGATGCCTCTGCCAGGTACAGACACGATTGCGCACAAAAAGCAACACATCACCCAGAGGACGCATACGGAGTATGTACTTAAATTACGCACTTTTTCTTTTTTACATAATGCATGGTCTTTATTCATGATTCTTGTTCTGCAAATCAGCAGCCGCCCGCAGAGAGATAGCAGAAGTGTTTCTCCATTGATTGCTTTCAGGAAACAGGCAGGGAAATGCATCTCCGTTTCAATTTCTCACCTGTTATACCAGCCGCATAGTTCTGCAGCTGGGTCTCCAGTGAGATTTACGCCTGCTAGTTTCTATTTACAGTTCCCGGTGATTTATGTTATAAGATCTGTCAGCCAGAGCTGCAGTGATTTGGCTGGTTTGTTACTCGGAAATATGGTTTCCAAGGGGACACTGACTCAAGAATGTTAAGGTAATGCCTGAAAGTGCAACCAATTTCACAATTGTATCACATGTGAAGATAACCAGATCCTCTACCGTGATCAGCTCTTATCTCTGCCCAGGTGGATACAATTATCAGGTGGATTATCAGGTGGATTAACATTATCATTATTATTTAAAAAAGAAGAAAAAAAATTGTGATGCTACAAAATGGGCAAATAAACAGAAATAATGGGCCAAATGTAATAGAGTGAGAGTTTCAGAAAGTGAGAGATTTGGTAAGGTTTTGCAGGGTTTTTTTTAAAAGTGGCAATCATTCACACAGCAAGATTAATCTGGTTTTGCAGTGTAAATGATTGCCACTTTAAAAAAAAAAAAAAACTGAAAAACCTTACCAAATCTCTCACTTTCTGAAACTCTCACTCTATTACATTTGGCCCAATACTGTATCTCAAGAACATAATAAAAATAATCACCTGTATGCTAAACTGTCTGACTTGGGGGGTTTTTCCGCTACACATGCGTGGTTAGTAGACAGCACATGTGCAGTAGCGCCCCGGAGTTCAGCAAGAGGAGTGAATAGACTACTGGTATGGTCTCTTCACTCTGAACACATCGCAGGTAAAGGGCTCTGATGTCCCTGCATGTGCTATTTGATACATTCCAGCGGTATTATGATATACCGCAATGCGATTTTGAGCACTAATAACGCACCGTCCCAGATCGCACTGAAAAAGTAATTATTGATAAATTGTCTTCAGACTGGCTGCACCGGAACGCTTGTGATGAAGGCACCACCTGACTGCACAGGAGCTGCAGCCAATCCAGTCCAACATGACTACAGCTCTGGGTAAATAGTAACCGCCCCCCTTCCCTGTCAGCGGGATGTAGTCAGGAGCCTGCCTGTTGAGATCCCAGCAGTCAGATTACTGACAGCTGGGATGCCAAACGTACACCCCCTCCCCCACAGTGCTGCAGCGGTACAGTAATCTGCGGAGAGGGAGGGGGGGGGGGGGGTTAGGTTTAGGCTGCAGAGGAAGATTAGGGTTAGCCTGTGCCCCAGGAGGGTTAGGGTGTGGGGAGGGGGGGGTTAGGCACCTCCCTCCAAAGGTTAGGGTTAGGTTGCGGGGAGGGGGGTTAGGTTTAGGCACTTATGGGGGGAGGTTAGGGTTAGGCACTGAGGGGTAGGTTAGGGATAGGCACTGAGGGTGAGGTTAGGGTTAGGCACTGAGGGGAGGTTAGGGTTAGGCACTGAGGGGGAGGTTAGGGTTAGGCACTGAGGGGTAAGTTAGGGTTAGGCACTGAGGGGGAGCTTAGGGTTAGGCACTGAGGGGGAGGTTAGGGTTAGGCACTGAGGGGGAGGTTAGGGTTAGGCACTGAGGGGGAGGTTAGGGTTAGGCACTGAGGGGGAGGTTAGGGTTAGGCACTGAGGGGGAGGATAGGGTTAGGCACTGAGGGGTGGGTTAGGCACTGAGGGGTAGTTTAGGGTTAGGCACTGAGGGGTAGGTTAGGCACTAAGGGGGAGGTTAGGGTTAGGCATTGAGGGGGAGGTTAGGGTTAGGCACTGAGGGGTAGGTTAGGGTTAGGCACTAAGGTAGAGGTTAGGGTTAGGCAGTGGGTAGGGAGGGCTAGTGGGTAGGGGGGAGGGTATAACACCCCTTACTTACCTCTGTCGGCTTCTTCACAATCGTGAATCCCAATGTATTTCGTACATCGGGATCCCGGGCGCCGACTTTCCCTACTGAATTCTTCTCAGTGGGTCTGAGACGTTTAAGGCGCGTGTGTATGCCATACATCCCTATAAACCAGGACACTCATGACATACACAGGTTCACTAGGTGAATATAACCAGGTGAAATCCAGGCTTGAAGTCAGCCAGCCACAGACACTGTGTAATTCATGAGTGTCCCGGTTTAAAGGGATATTGTGGAAGTCTAGACATGTGTCACACTTTTATACTTTTGTACTGTGGAGGGGGCACCACAGCATACAGGGCCATAACTAGGGGTGTATAGGACCGTTGGCGCTATAATATTAAGTACCAAAATGGAAAATAAACAATATACGTCTCTTGAGATGTTTTTCTTATTAATAGTGGAGTTTTTTCTAGAGATGAGCGGGTTCGGTTTCTCTGAATCCGAACCCGCACGAACTTCATGTTTTTTTTCACGGGTCCGAGCGACTCGGATCTTCCCGCCTTGCTCGGTTAACCCGAGCGCGCCCGAACGTCATCATGACGCTGTCGGATTCTCGCGAGACTCGGATTCTATATAAGGAGCCGCGCGTCGCCGCCATTTTCACACGTGCATTGAGATTGATAGGGAGAGGACGTGGCTGGCGTCCTCTCCATTTAGATTAGGAGAGAGAGAGAGAGATTGACCTGAGGCTGATACTGTAGAAGAGAGTGCAGAGTTTAGTGACTGACCACAGTGACCACCAGCAGTGCAGTTGTTTTATTTAATATATCCGTTCTCTGCCTGAAAAAAACGGTACACACAGTGACTCAGTCACATACCATATCTGTGTGCACTGCTCAGCCCAGTGTGCTGCATGCCTGCATCATCTATGTATATATTATATATCTGACTGTGCTCAGCTCACACAGCTTATAATTGTGGGGGAGACTGGGGAGCACTGCAGTGCCAGTTATAGGTTATAGCAGGAGCCAGGAGTACAAGACAGTCACATACCATATCTGTGTGCACTGCTCAGCCCAGTGTGCTGCATCATCTATGTATATATTATATATCTGACTGTGCTCAGCTCACACAGCTTATAATTGTGGGGGAGACTGGGGAGCACTGCAGTGCCAGTTATAGGTTATAGCAGGAGCCAGGAGTACATATTATATTAAAATTAAACAGTGCACACTTTTGCTGCAGGAGTGCCACTGCCAGTGTGACTGACCAGTGACCTGACCACACTGACCACCAGTATAGTTAGTAGTATACTATATTGTGATTGCCTGAAAAAGTTAAACACTCGTCGTGTGACTTCACTTGTGTGGTGTTTTTTTTTTTATTCTATAAAAAACTCATTCTGCTGACAGACAGTGTCCAGCAGGTCCGTCATTATATAATATATATACCTGTCCGGCTGCAGTAGTGATATATATATATTTTTTATATCATTATTTATCATCCAGTCGCAGCAGACACAGTACGGTAGTTCACGGCTGTAGCTACCTCTGTGTCGGCACTCGGCAGTCCATCCATAATTGTATACCACCTACCCGTGGTTTTTGTTTCTTTCTTCTTTATACATACATACTACTACATCTCTTTATCAACCAGTCTATATTAGCAGCAGACACAGTACAGTACGGTAGTTCATGGCTGTGGCTACCTCTGTGTCGGCACTCGGCAGTCCGTCCATAATTGTATACCACCTAACCGTGGTTTTTTTTTCTTTCTTCTTTATACATACATACTACGACATCTCTTTATCAACCAGTCTATATTAGCAGCAGACACAGTACAG